>NC_090271.1:83338815-83650000 GCF_040414725.1 Anabrus simplex | reverse complement strand
TGCTGAACCCAGGCAAATGAGAAAAGTCCGGAAATAATAAGTCGACTGTGTGCTCACCTGAAATGCCAGCCAAGAGGTCAACACTCTGCAGTACATGTTCACGTCACAGCAGCATATTTGTAGGGAGGGGTGCGGAGGAAAGAAGAAGAAATGTAAAGAGGGCCCATAAGGGAACATATTGCTCATGCCTGATGTAGACGGAAGTTAATCTAGAGAAAGACATTGTTGAATTGTAGAGAATGCGGGACAATCCGAGTAAATGAAGGGAGAAAATTGGCCGCGCTGTTCATTATCGCCGTGTCAGGAGCAGGACGTCTTCCCCGCTGTCAGGACAAATTAGCTTCTGGGGCATAATTAAGTGTTTACACGCCGTGAACGAGACGAGGAGTAATCTCTAAATTATAGAGACCTACTTTACATTGGTAATTTGTGAATGTGAGTCTCTTTTACTTCCTGTTCGCAGAAATCACCATGGCTTAATTAACAATGCTCTATAATCCTCTCCCGGAGGCTGACTAACAGAGACGGTAAAAGCATGCTCGGTACACTCGGAAGGGAGTGAGTTCGCTTCCCCTTCAGAAAGTCGAAAATTATAGGAATCCGTCTCGCGTTTCTGGAGAGGAGCACGGCCGTGAGGTTCACTCAGCTACATCAGAAATAAGTACCAGATTATTCTGAAGGGAAAGGTGATCTATTGTCGAGATTAAAGATTATAAAAGAATTTACCTTCCATTCCTCCTGGAAGCTTAATGACCGGTTTGAAGATGGCCGATTAACTTATTCAAATGGCATCCTGCTCTCATAAGCAAGGACACAGCTATAACAATTGGCAGTCATGTCATTACTGCTATCTCAAGTAGGGTATGTTTTTCATTTCTTTATTTTGGTGATGAAAATGAAAAAGGAAACGATAAAAAAAATGGAACTTCTACTAAAACGTTTCAATTCCATCCCTGAAAGGGACGGCAGCCCTCCTAAAGAGTAACGCCGTCTTTGAGGCCAGGGCGATGTGATAAGGTGAAGGAGATATTCGGAGAAGATCAGGGGGTTGGCGGCCGTGGCCTATACTAGGACCTGCCCCGGCATTCACCTTAATGCAGGAGAAAATAAACCCACGGAAAACGATTCTCAGAACAGCCGACTTTGGTGACCAGCACCTCTCCGTCTCCCGAATGTAGAGGCGTAGAGCCACGGCAGAGACACGGCCGACCCTCCTCTGCTCGGTCGGTCGGTTAGAGTGCAGAGCCATCGAACCACGAACCAGCCGTACCCACCTGTAGCCCAAGGCCCACTCTGTCACTGCCTACCAAAAGTGAGAGATCCCCAAGTAACCCATTATCAGTAGTGTTGCATTCTGCATAAATAAAAAGGAGTTTCCATTTAAATGAAAATAAAATAAATTCTATATTTGAGAACTCGTGAGGAATACATTACTATAAACATTGCATTCTACTTCAAGGAAAAATGACGTCACAGCTTCTCAAATAAAGAATTAAGGAACAAATAAGGGGAGAAAGTGAATACAAAATGTTTTCTTCAACAAGACGATCATCATCCCCCATTGTCCATAATTCCATTGAGTCTCCCAGGGCCGGAGAAGACCAGAGAGCTACAAATACGAAGGCGCCTCATGATGCTTTCCCAAAACTCAAGATCATGATCACTGAGAGATTGAATGGTTCGTTCCTTACACAACTCCCAATCTCGAAACATAACGCCCAGGCGTGCTCCATGAGATTGACACATCTGGGTGCTCTCGAAGCCAAGTCCTGCCAGTGTGCAATGTGTGCACGAGATTAATAAAAGGTATCTCCTCCGCTGGGTAGAGGGTTCGCACGGTTGGCAGCAAACACTCCTCTATGATCTGCATATACTCCTGAGAGTCCATCCTGGATGACAGATGAACTAATTCTCGTACTGCAGCGGCGCCCATCCACCCCCAAAAGGCCAAGGTGAACCTTCCATTCCATGTCGTGACAGCGTGTTCAGAGAAGTAACAAGTGTTAGCGTTTATTTATTTATTTATTTATTTATTTATTTATTTATTTATTTATTTATTTATTTATGTATTTATTTATTTATTTATTTATTTATTTATGTATTTATTTATTTATTTATTTCTGTACATGGCGGGGCTTAGGCTATGAAGCCTGCCATTATGCCAAACCATATAATTGTACACCTGTGTAAACAGAACATTATAACTACTTAAAATTAAAAATAAGTTTAATATAATTTAAAATTAACGTGAAATGTAATTTAACTGAAATGTAAAGTATCATAGAAATGTTTAACATTTTAAAATGAATTTATAATATTTACTATTATTAAAACTACGGCATATCTCGAAAATTGTCGACTATAATGTTACTAATCTTACATTTACATTTTATTCATTTGACTTTAATCTAACATTTGAGGGAGCATCTTAGAATAAATTATTCTGAATATAGGTAAAATTTCCAGCACATTCTTCTGAATAGCTTTAGGTTGCTTATGTCTCTAATTTCAGCCGGGAGAGAATTCCAGGAACGCATGGTCCCCGGTACAAATGAGTTGTTATACATACTACTGTGGTGAATGGGGATGGACAGCAGGGATCGTATTGATGACCTTGAGGATGTTCTACCTGAGGGAGAGAAGTAGCTGAAATCTATTCTCAGGTAATCTGGTTTACCTGTTCGCAGTATTTTGTGCAGAAGAGAAACAGCAAGGTACTTACGTCTATCACATAATCTTAACCAGGACAGGCTGATGGAGGAATGGGCTGATGTGGGAATGGAGCGGAACGTATAGAATGAATCGAATTCAGGAATTATGCGCCCGTTGAAGTTTAGAACCAAGTAAACAACTTATGTTATAATAGACTATGTCACCATAATCAAATATTGGTAGTATTAGTCCTTGAACGAGCAGTTTCCTAGTTTTGACAGGTAGAAAGTCCGTCAGTTTGTACAGTGAGTGTAATGAACCGAATACACGTTGACAAATTTTCGTTACATGCTCTGACCAACTTAAATACTTATTAAAAATTATTCCAAGGTTCTTAACGGAGTCTTTCGGTGTTATAGGTGTTTCATTGATCTTGATGACCGGTATATTCATAAGTTCTAGATCCTATTATGAGAGCTTGCGAATTTAATGGGTTTACCTTCAGGCAGTGGCTACTAGAACATTCGTTAATGTTAAATAGGTCTTCGTTTAATTTTATGGTTGCTTCTTGTATGTCATTCGGCTTGGTATGAATATACAATTGGATGTCGTCTACGTATAAGTGATATTTACAGTTCGTCAGTTGTTCTGATAGGTCATTCGTGAATAGGGAGAACAGAAGCGGTGATAACACCCCACCCTGTGCTACCCTCATCTCAGTATTTAGCCATCTAGACATATTGTCTCCCACTGACACACATTGTTTACGTCCACTGAGATAGGAACGTACCCAGCAAATACATTATTAGAAAATTTCATCATTTCTAATTTGGCTAGTAAAATGTCTTTGTCTACATAGTGAAATGCCTTTGTATGGTCGAGAAGAATTAGTTCTCTCCATTTTTTTATTTTTTTACTATTTGCTTTATGTCGTAAATACACAGGTAGGTCTTATGGGGACGATGGGACAGGAAAGGGCTGGGTGTAGGAAGGATCAGCTGTGGCCTCTGTTGTGAACAATAGCAGATGACTCTTGACCAATAGCAAGCTTTCTCTGTCAGTGAGAGTCCACGTGGAGTACCTCAAAAGCGTGCCGGTCTTGAAGCCTGTTTTGACCAGTCTCGCTGCTCGTCCTCAGAGGTTAATAACGTAGTTGAAACTCGGAGTTGATAGCGCTGTGTCTCGAGATGGGGAAATTCTGGCACTCCGCAGACAAGGAATGTAAACACAATCGGTCAGCTAAGCATCAAAAGCTTGCAAGTCGTTAACGAGGAAATTGCAAAAACTATGTCAGGCCTCCAAAGCGATATACTTGTCTGACGAAAGACACAATTGCTCCTGATAACTGAGTGACATTCCTGGGTCGCTGGGAGGAGTGCTGTGAGGCAGAAGGCCACGCGTGATTCTCTATAATCCGGCGTATGGGCTTCAGTAGAGGGGCTAGGTGCGTCCCAACACGTTGAGTCAACACGTTTCTGCTGTGTCAGCACCCGATGTCATTGACCCCGCCCAAAGGTCATTGGCCCCGTGACGTCATGAACACGTGCTCTTGTTTGTAAACAAAGCCACGTGCTTTTTGACAGCTGTCAAGCTGACAACTGCCATCTTCAAACAAGAACGCATCGCTACCCTCAGTGCTGCCATCTTGACGGCACTAAACCTCATGAGTGCCACCTTAGGCACGTGGGCGCGCGAAATTTGAAATTCCACGTGTTTTTTGACAGCTGACAGCTGCCATCTTTAAACAAGAACGCATCGCTAACTCCAGTGCTGCAATCTTGACGGCACTAAACATTATAGCTGCCACCTTTGGCACATGGTGGTGGGCAATTTTAAATTCCACGTGCTTTCTTGACAGCTGACAGCGACCATCTTTAATCAAAGCCACGTGCTCTTGTTTGTAAACAAAGCCACATGCTTTTTGACAGCTGTCAGTGGCCATCTTTAAACAAGACAGCATCGTGCTGCAATCTTTACGGGGTTAAACCTGACTGTTGCTACCTTATGCGCATAGTAGCGGGCGATTTAAATTCTACATGTTTTTGTTTGTCATCTGTTAGCCGTTATCTTTAACCACGTGCACATGGCTTACTTGAGTGCTGCTTTTCTTGACAGAAGTAAACTTTATAGCGCGGAATTTAACGGGATAAGCAAGCAAGCTGATACTTGTCGACATACCGCCATCTTATAGCAAGGTGCCCTTCTCAACATACTTACTGAACTGCCCTTTATAACATTCTATTATGTTAGAGAACGTAGCTTTTAAAACTAAGCTGCTGTTTTTAACACTAAGACTTTGTTGACATACTTACGAAGCTGCTGCCAAGAACATCGATTGCTGTGTTCAGAACACTAAATAAGTGATTAAAACATATCAAGACTAGAATCGCATACTATAGTAGATGTCGTTACCTACAACAAGTGTTCAGAACACTAAATAAGTGATTAAAACATATCAAGACTAGAATCACATACTATAGTAGATGTCGTTACCTACAACAAGTGTTCAGAACACTAAATAAGTGATTAAAACATATCAAGACTAGAATCGCATACTATAGTCGGTGTCGTTACCTGCAACATATCTCTCTGATAGACAACAATTTGTGTCTTATAAAGGATTTGAATCTGAGTATTACAATACTCCATCTGGTGTCCCACAGGGCTCAAATCCTGGACCATTGGACCATTACACTTCTTACTACTTATTAATGATCTTCCTAAATGCATACACTATTCAAACATATTGCAATTCGCAGACGATGTAAAAAATGTAAAAACCATTCGTTCACAGGTGACTATAGATTTCGTCAGAAAGACCTCAATAGCATATCGCATTGGAGCGTTATTAACAAGTTAGATTTTAACATTAACAAGTCTCATGTAGTGGTATTTTCCAGGAATAAAACTAAAAAATAAAATTAGTCACTCGTATAATATGTTGAATACTAATCTATCATCAGTGAATTTTATCAAGGATCTTGGTGTACATTTTGACGCTAAATTGACGTTCTCTTTACACATAAACGAAATAGTTGCATATGCTTACAGAATATTAGAATTTATTAAAAAATGCACCCGTGACTTCACAAATCCCGAGGCAATAAAGCTATTATAAAACTCCTTTGTAAGACGTCGGCTAGAATATGCATCGACCATTTAGAATCCCACCTTTAAACTATATGAAAACAAAATTGAAATGGTGCAAAACAAATTTCTTAGATACCTTACGTACAAAATTACTAATAATTACCCTAAATTTGATTCGTTTGATGACTTAATGAAACAACTTGGCTGTAAGTCCATAGCAAAAACGCGAGTAATTGCAGTTCTTCTATTTGTCTACAAATTATTTAATACTCTTATTGGTAGCTCTAACTTGCTTTCTCTGTTCAACTTATCTGTTCCTAATCCATCTACACGCCCGAAACATGTTACTTTCTACTGCTCTAGATCAAGAACCCAACAACATAGTAATTCACCAGTGTTAAATTCAATGAAAATATTTAATGAATATAGCAATGAGTACAGACTAGATATATTTGCAACTACATACACATCCACAGTAAAACAATGTAAAAAATAAATTGTTTTCTGTTCTAAGTTAAAATCCCACTTTGCTGACTCCTATTGTTACGCTCATAATTTTAGTTATCTTTCTAGTTTCCAGTTATACCATCTACCTCATCATCATTATTATCTTCGATAACATCACTACCATAATGTACAATTACAGTAATAATGCAGCATTAAAGCAGTTCGTAAATCATTTTAATTGTATATTTTAAATATTGTTATAATATGTGCATATGTAACTGAATATTTGTAACATTATATTACTGAAGAAGAGTGCATTTTTATTTCATTTATGACTTTATTTTTACAAGGACTTTCATAAGAGAAATTTTAATTTTAATTTAATATTTGTCTTTATCTAATGTAATAGTATGTATATGTTTTTCACATCATTAGGTTTGTACCTGTCTGAAGCACAATAAATAAATAAATAAACAAGTGTCCAGAACACTGTTCAAAACATGTTTACTGCTTTACAAGAGATACTTTCGTGGATCGATTTTTTAAAAACAAGACTAGAGGAACAACAGGTGTTCAGAACATTGTTCAGACAGAAACCTTTTTTCCTAAGTAGATAGATTGAAAAATTTGCCTTCTCAACATACTATTCTCTCAGTTTTTAAAGCAAGCTGAACACTCTGAGACCTTGACATACTTACGAAGCTTAACATTCAAACACCTTATTTCTTGACATACTTACTTTAAACTGTAACAGCCTCTTCTTCCTCGAGTGATGTACTATTTACGCAAACTAACAAAACTTTATCTTGCAAAGAAGAAGGAGCGGTAAGAGGAGGAGAAAGTAATACACATGTGGACAAAGGAATACATAATCTAAAATAAAATAATATGCCAATTCTACATTATTTATTGCATCTTGTATGCACAAGTTTTATCTTGAATCATTTGCTGTTCTTGAGCATTAGCGATTTCTGCTTCATATATGTGCATCTTACAATGTTCGTCTGCCTCTCCCTTCTTAATTGATAATGCGATTCTCTCAAGTTAATAGTGCTAATTCTTGTATGTACAAGTTTTATCTTGAATACAATGTTGGTGTACTTCTCCCTTCTTAAATGATTATCCAATTCCCCCTTCTTACAAGTTGTTGCTGTAGCCCCATGGAACACTGATAAGGAAATCACTATCTCATACACGTTTGTCTCGAAAGGAATCAATGAACATTTATTTTGTTCCAATGTATATACTGTTTACGTGATTGACTAATTTTTTCCGTACAGAAAGCGGCATTGCTAGAGGTGAGTATATCGCGATAGTGTTGAAGGTGTAAACGGTTAACGACTCTTGAATGTACGCCTTTTGCTTTTTAACAGATTGTGAATTTTGAGTGTCATAGACATACATTATGTAATATCTAAGAAACCGAATGATAAGAAAAAAGTTCAAGCTGTAGAATGTTTCATCGCTAATACTGAAAACTCTAAGATACGCACTTAATGTTTTTGTAAATAAACAAAAATTAGCTCTTATCTTGTGAGAAGGATGTAACCAGACAAACCTACAGTTAACAAAGCAATAACTAAGAAACCGACCGAGCAGAACGTGCTAATATAAAAACGTACTGTTATCAACTTAAATAAAGATGTGCACCCTCTAAAGAAGAGCAGCAAAACACGCATGCTCTTTCAGAAAAAGTATTTAAGAAACCGACTGATAAGAAAGAAGTTCAAGTTGTAGAATGTTTTGACAGCCGCACAAACTTCTTTCAACAATTATTTTTTGTTTTTGTTTCTTTACAGTTAACAAAGCAATCGCTAAGAAATCCGCTAATATAAAAAACTTACTTTGAAGCTGCACTTAAGAAATCGACTGAAGAAAAACTAACGCATGCTGTCTCAGAAAATATATTCAAGAGACCGACTGATAAGAAAAAATCAAGCTGTAGAATGTTTCGACAGACGCGCAAAATTCTTTCACCAAATTTTGCTTTTTGTTTCTGGACAGTTAACAAAGCAATCGCTAAGAAACCCGGTAATATAAAACTTACTTTGAAGCTTGTAACTGTTCGACCTCTCATCAAAACACTTGGGGAGATGAAAGTTATTATCTTGGGACACATGAAATTCAAATAAACTATTTGTGGCTTGCCCGCAAATTGCCACGCAAATAGAAACAATTAACTTTCCATGGTTTCCCATTTCTCTATGTGATGTTTGGGCGCCAGGGTTACAGTTTTAAACAAAACTGTAAACCAAAATTTATATTTACTAGCATAGAGACTTATACTTAAATCACAGGGGTAGGATTTTAAATAATTAACCATTAAGTATCGCTTAAGAAAGAAAATTAACGCAATTTAAGATACAAATGAATTTATTATACAAAAAATGAGATGAATCGGAAAAGTTTCCTTAAAGCATGGAGGAATTTATAATTTACTTTACTGAATTTAATATTGCTTGCTTTATCTAATTGAAGCTCACCAATTGCAGCTTCCGTTGAAGTCATCTGGTTTCCGTGGTTACTCGTTCTCTTCTTCTCGATGTAGAATTTGCTCCATGGACATCCTTCCTTCCTTCTCTGATATGGTACGGGCTATCTGGACTAGCACTCCCTACTTGCCTAGTCTTTAAATTAGACATTGGCCCTATACTTGTAAAAACCGATCAGCGTTGATCGTATGAGGAGAAAATTCAGGGATATGAATTTTTCCATATTAGTAGAAATCTCAATCCAACTGAGCTATACTATTTATACAGTACAGACTTGTACCAAATTTCGTAGACTTGAACTAAACATAGTTCTTCGTCCACAATATTTACTGAAAATAACACAAGCCGTAAGCTTGTTTCGTTTCACGCAGATCCGATAACATTACCGCACGTAAGTACTGTATCGAAGCGATAACACATTGTACCAAAATAACTATGTCGCGGAGCGATCACACACTGTTTCAAAAATCAAATAACGTCGTTCAAAGTAGATGTTCACAGTAGAAGTAGTAGTGATGGAGTCTCCGTAAGTATCTCGCTCCGCACTTGATAATATCACCAGGGTCCCCCCCCCTCTTGGTAGCAGCTCAATCTCAGATCTCTATATAACGAAACATCTGATTCGTAGATCGCATTATCATATCCCCTTCACTTCTTTCTTGTCGAGTGCAGTAGGCGTGATGATGATGTACTCTGCTGGTATGCAAGCCTCGCGCACGGGTCACTGTTTACTGCCTTCCCCAAACCCATGAGTCACGCAAAATCCCCAGCTTTAAGAATAACCCTCCGTATCCACAAATATGAGATGAAATGAAAACAACTATGTCTCAACATATTGACCGTATTTACAACATAATGAATTCCTATCCTACATAATATAATAATTTAAATAATAAAACGATGTTATCATATATACAATATGATTCCAAAAGGCCTTGATTACAAATGATTGACGTTGAATAAATATGTTATTACAAATAATTGCCGATGGCGGATAAACTTGATATCAAATGATATCGCGTAAAATGATATTATATAAAATTAGTAGGGCTGGAGAAGCCTGGACGGTTACATACGCCCTCCTGTTATTTACAGATATAACATATATGAAAATAACACACTACAACAAAACGGCTGATATACACATCATTACATCTTATGAACACTTAATAAAAACATACATAATCAAATCTTGTATCTTACTGTAGAGTGTCTGTTTCAACGATACCAGATAACATTAGTGATAATTCCTGCCAATTTTCTTGCGAAAGTTTGTCAGCAACACTCATAATATTTACAACAACAGGTAAATGACACTATCTTTGCACTTCACCATCAAAGTGTTCGGCAGTTCCAGGTTATCATAACATATACACCACACACACAAGTAATCACACGTGGCTTACCTCCCTTAGATGGCCGCAAGCAATTTCTTGTTTTCATTGCAAAAAATATTACTACTTAGAAAATTATTGCATTAATTTCCTTCTGCAGTTTCAAAACAAAATCCCAAGTTACTCATGGCTTCTACAATGGTGTCAGGTCTAGGTTCACAACCTATACATGAATTCACGTTTTCCAACTCAAGTAAATTTAATGTTGTCAAAACAACATCGGGGAGACATTACACTTAATTCGCAGAAATACATAGGAGAACGAATATTATAAGTGCCCAACATGACACGATTACCATCTTTCAATCTGTATGCACAAAGACCAACCCGACAATGAATCTGGAATGGACCCTGATACAACAAAAAGAATTTCTTCGTCACTTTCTCTTCACTGGACGAGAGCATGGGAACACGTAACAGAACAGAATCTCCTACCTGAAATTCGTCTAACACCTGACGTTTCTGCTGTCTGCTACGCTTCTCAGCCGCTTTAATCAAATTCTCTCTCGCTAATCTGACATATATCTGAGAGTCCCGCTGAGGTTCCTGTGTAATACCTAATACTTTTGTCAGCTCATTCCTTGGATTGCTGCCAAAATGAACCTCTAATGGGGTGAATTTAGTACTATCATGCTGAACCATGTTAATCCATTTCTCACTCAACGCTAAAGAACCAACCCACGCAGTGTGCTTGTCATGAACTAAAGATCGAAACATCCTACCTAATTCCTTCATCGTGCGTTCACACATATTCCCTTGCGGATTCCTAATTGAGGAAAAAACATGTATGATACCTAACTCTGTCATCACAGCCTTCCACTTCTTCGAGGTAAATTGAGATCCGCTATCAGATAATAATCTACTAGGCGTACCTAATTCCTGAGCATACTTGTCACTAATAATCTTACTGCAACTAAGACCTGTCGCTTTTCTCATCGGATACAATCTGACTAACTTGGAAAAGCGTCAATCACCACAAAAACGTATTGATAGCCATATTTACCACGAACTACGGGTCCAAATAAGTCAATACAAACAAGATCACCGGTTTTCTCAGTAATGACCGCTTGCCTAGGTCCTTCGAGATACCTATTGGGAGCTTTACTTCGTTGGCATAAATCACAAGAGGAAATAGTTTTCCTAATTTCCCTTCCCATCTTATCCCATACAAAACTTCCCTGAATCTCATACAACACTTTACTTGCACCAAAATGTCCCAACTCCTTATGAATGAACCAAATTAATTCCGTTCACAAAGACTTAGGTACACATATACGCCAACGATCGTCACCACAATTCTTCGTTAAAAATTGATCAACCATCCTATAGGTGTGTCTACCTTTTTACACACTTTCCTGATCTCCGTTCTCAAGTTCACTTATCACATCTTTACATTCATTATCCTGAGATTGTTCAAAACGCATCTTCTTTAATCTGTTCAAAGCTTCCTTATTGTCTTTATGAAGGCATGCACAGATTAAAATGCCTTCCTGGGTCTTAATAACACTACCTTCATTACACAAATCTCGGTCTCTGGATAGCAAATCGGCTAACACATTGTTCTTGCCTTGAATGTGTACCACTTTAAAATCATACTCTTGTATTGCTAAAATCCATCTACTGACCCTGTTAGATGACAATTTGCAAGAAGAAATAAAGGATAGCGCATGTTGGTCAGTCCAGATCTCAAATTTTGTACCCAACACGTACATCCTGAACTTACTTAGAGAATAAATAATCGCTAAGAACTCTAATTCAGTAATCGTATAGCGTTTCTCAGCTGCACTAAGCCCTCTCGAAGCCAACGAAACAATCCCTAAGTTGTTCTCATCATCCGCCTGACATAGAACCCCAGCAATGCCACAATGTGATGCATCAGTCATCATAACATACTTCTTATATCCTCTAGGATATTTCAGAATCACAGCTTTCCTAAAACCATCTTTTAGCTCTTCAAATGCCTTCTCATGGTATTCTGCCCACTTCCATTTATTGCCAGCTTTCAGCAAATCTCTAAACGGCTCTAATAAGTAGGAAAATCTTAAAACAAATCTTCTAAAAAAGTTACATACTCCAATGTATGATCTCAATTCTTTTATATTCCTGGGCCTTTTTGCATTCAATATTTTCTCTATTCTCGTGCTTTCTGGAGTCACACCTACTGCAGATACACGGTGTCCTAAAAAGATGACTTCGGACTGACAAAATATGCATTTCTCCAGTTTAAGAGTGAAACCTGCCTGTTCTAACTTGGTAAATACCCTGTCGAGATGTTCTAAATACTCTTCAAGACTGCTAGACGAAATTACTAAATCATCAATATAAATAGTGGCATAGTGGTCGGCTTCGTTCCCCAGAGCAATATTCAAAGAACGAATTAAAGCAGAAGAACTAGTACGAGTACCATATGGCACACGACAGAATTGATACAGATCACTCTTGTGACTGAAAGCTGTTAAAGGTCTATCTTCCTTCCTTAACGGAATCTGCCAGAAACTACTACGTAAATCAACAGTAGAAAACCAAACTTTCCCTTGAAAATCCTGTATCAGCTCCTCTACAGTTAACGATTTTAATTGATCAGCAGCAATAAGTCTGTTCATCTCCCTCCCATCAATACACAAACGGACAGAACCGTCGTTCTTAGGCACAACCAATAAAGGATTGACACACTGACTACTCGAAACTTCAATAATACCATCCTCTAACATAGCTTCAATTTGATTGTCTACCGCTTTAGCATATTTATGTGGTATAGGATATCTCGGTCCAGCGAATATACTTTTATCCAGCACTGAAAATGAGTGTTCATACACATGTGTTTTGCCAGGTTTCGATGGAAAATACTTCCTTGTTCCAAATTGCTACTATCTACCGCTTCTCTCAAAGCATCATCGTGGTTCTCCTCTAACCACACTTCACACAACTTAAAATCTGCTCTCTCTTCTTCATCTTTTGAAACCTCATTAACACACCACATGTTACAAACGTCCACTTTCGTCTGAACTTCGGCATCCCACGTGACTTTAACATCCTTATTATCCCACCTTAAATATACTATCGCCTCATTGTAATCTAGCCGATCTGAATATAAACTTAGCCAGTCAGATCCCAAGATAACATCAAATATAAGATTCGGAATAACAAGACAGATCTGAATTTTCGACTTCCCGTTAATACAAATAGGTATGGCAACTTGTTTACATATTGGTTGGATCGTTTACCTACAGCAGTGACGATATATGTGGATTTCACAGGTATTTCTTCAATCTCAATATTCTCCTTCTTTCTGTCCTCATACCACTTCGAACTTACACATGATCTTTGACTGCCTGAATCCAATAAAGCCTGATACTGCGCCCTCCATATAACGATCGTAACAACGGGGTTATCACTTTTACTACCAACTTCGACTTGATTCACTTCCACCTCCCGTAATAACTCATCTCTAACATCGAAATCATAATCCATGTGCGTCACTACACAATTTCTCGCAACATGTTCTGAAGACTGATAATCTGATCTCTCATTACCGTCTACTATCAGTTTAAATTATTTTCTCTCCTTGTATTCTGATTTCGGCTTATACCTTCCTCTACATTGCGTTCCCTCTGAACATTCCTATTTTGCTGGTGTGACTGATTACCTACAGGTTGTTGTCTCGGTTGACACTGACCACGGTGATTGTGTTCTTGTCTTCTGGGTGGTGTCTGAGAGTCTGTGTGCTCTCGTGTACTACTACTATTTCCTAACGCATCGAAACTTGCTAGCAATCTTTCCATTCCCTGAATAGACTCTATCTATTGCATACAGCTAGCTTCGCGGATTTTGTTGGGAAAATGTCTGAGTAATAATTTCACAATATCTCTCTCCGCTGACATCCCATCTACGTTTTTACAAATCATAACGTGGACTAGAAAATATTCGGTCGTAGAAACTCCTTCGTGTGGCCTAAATTTCCCAAAGACAATGCGTTCTCTTTCCCTGCTTTGTATAGCTTCACTCCAATATTTTTCCGTGAAATATTTCTGGAATTCCACCATACTGGTCATGCTGCTCTTATATACCACAAACCATGATTTCGTTTCCCCAATAAAAGCTTTACCAATTATTTCTAACGCTTCTTCCCATTCAATGATTCCTTCTTCGATTCGCTTTTCAAACCGTTTCTTAACAGTGTTTAAAAAATCTAAAGGGTGTGTCTGCCTACCATTAAATTTAGGTAGTTCAGTTTCATATATGAAATTTGTACCATGGCACTGACTTCCTATATTACCTTGCTTTTCTCTGATTTCTTTACGTATTTGTGCCTCCGACCTAGCAATACGTTCATTTATTCTTTTTACGTCATTCGCAATGTGTTCCTGTCTTTCCTTGGTAGCTTTAATTTCAACCGCATATTCCTCTGCTTTCTTAAACTTTTCATTACAAATTTTAGCATTAATCTCTACCTTACCCCACAGATCATCGTATTGTTGTTGTACTTCTTCTCTAACTTTATTAACTTCTCTTACTTATTCCTGCATTTTACAATTAATTGCTGTGATCTGCTGGTCTACTTCGCTTCTATGTTCAGTTAACTTACTTTCTACCACTTTCTCATGCTGGCTACGTCTCATCTCCTGTTCCGCTAACTGATTCTCAAAACGTTTCTGCTGCTCTAATGCTTCATCTAATCTATGATCTAAAGCATCCATCCTAGCATTCATTTCTCTGCTAATTTCGGTTTTCGTCTGTTCTATTTCCTTTCTATTTTCTTTAATCTCTGTCTGCGTTTTCTCTACTTCCTTGCTAATTTCGGTTTACGTTTTCTCTACTTCCTTCCTGATTTCATTAGTTTCCTTCTTAATTTCATCTATCACTTTCGTTTCCTTCCTAATTTCATCCGTTCGCTGTAATATCCCTTGCATCATTAAAAACAGTTGTCGAATATTCATTTCACTATTCGTATTACTTTCTTTCTCGCCCTCCATCCTAGCTACATCAGATTCTGTGCTATTTTCCATGCTCCCACCACTCTCTACCGTTTTATCTACTTCAATACTTTCATCTACAACATTCCTAGAATTCAGTGTCTCGCCTCCCTTTCCTAAGTTTCCGCTACGTAATTTCATGCCCTTTTCACCTTGTACAGCCATGATTCCCCCAAAATCACACATACAAATTATATGGACACTCACTTAACCCCCACAAACACAGACTCTACTTTACTGCTTTCTTTCCACGAATATTTAATGGTTTTCGAGCTCCACGTTGGTGCGACAAATGTAACTGTTCGAACCCTCATCAAAACACTTGGGGAGATGAAAGTTATTATCTTGGGACACATGAAATTCAAATAAACTATTTGTGGCTTGCCCTCAAATTGCCACGCAAATAGAAACAATTAACTTTCCATGGTTTCCCATTTCTCTATGTGATGTTTGGGCGCCAGGGTTACAGTTTTAAACAAAACTGTAAACCAAAATTTATATTTACTAGCATAGAGACTTATACTTAAATCACAGGGGTAGGATTTTAAATAATTAACCATTAAGTATCGCTTAAGAAAGAAAATTAACGCAATTTAAGATACAAATGAATTTATTATACAAAAAATGAGATGAATCGGAAAAGTTTCCTTAAAGCGTGGAGGAATTTATAATTTACTTTACTGAATTTAATATTGCTTGCTTTATCTGATTGAAGCTCACCAATTGCAGCTTCCGTTGAAGTCATCTGGTTTCCGTGGTTACTCGTTCTCTTCTTCTCGATGTAGAATTTGCTCCATGGACATCCTTCCTTCCTTCTCTGATATGGTACGGGCTACCTGGACTAGCACTCCCTACTTGCCTAGTCTTTAAATTAGACATTGGCCCTATACTTGTAAAAACTGATCAGCGTTGATCGTATGAGGAGAAAATTCAGGGACATGGATTTTTCCATATTAGTAGAAATCTCAATCCAACTGAGCTATACTATTTATACAGTACAGACTTGTACCAAATTTCGTAGACTTGAACTAAACATAGTTCTTCGTCCACAATATTTACTGAAAATAACACAAGCCGTAAGCTTGTTTCGTTTCACGCAGATCCGATAACATTACCGCACGTAAGTACTGTATCGAAGCGATAACACATTGTACCAAAATAACTATGTCGCGGAGCGACCACACACTGTTTCAAAAATCAAATAACGTCGTTCAAAGTAGATGTTCACAGTAGAAGTAGTAGTGATGGAGTCTCCGTAAGTATCTCGCTCCGCACTTGATAATATCACCAGGGTCCCCCACTCTTGGTAGCAGCTCAATCTCAGATCTCTATATAACGAAACATCTGATTCGTAGATCGCATTATCATCTCCCCTTCTCTTCTTTCTTGTCGAGTGCAGTAGGCGTGGCGATGATGTACTCTGCTGGTATGCAAGCCTCGCACACGGGTCACTGTTTACTGCCTTCCCCAAACCCATGAGTCACGCAAAATCCCCAGCTTTAAGAATAACCCTCCGTATCCACAAATATGAGATGAAATGAAAACAATTATGTCTCAACATATTGACCGTATTTACAACATAATGAATTCCTATCCTACATAATATAATAATTTAAATAATAAAACGATGTTATCATATATACAATATGATTCCAAAAGGCCTTGATTACAAATGATTGACGTTGAATAAATATGTTATTACGAATAATTGCCGATGGCGGATAAACTTGATATCAAATGATATCGCGTAAAATGATATTATATAAAATTAGTAGGGCTGGAGAAGCCTGGACGGCTACAAGCTGCACTCAAGAAACCGACTGATACGAAAAAAGTAACGCATTATTTCTCAGAAAAAAATATTCAATAAACCGACTAATAAGAAAAAAGTTCAAGCTGTAGAATGTTTCATAGCTAATATTGAAAACTCTTAAGACGCGCACTAAATGTTTTTGTAAATAGTCAATAATTAGCTCTTATCTTGTCAGAGCGATGTAACTAGACGAGCCTACAGTTAACAAAGCAATAGCTAAGAAACCGACCGACCAGAACGTGCTAATATAAAAACGTAGTTATGATCTAAAATAAAGATGTGCACTTTCTAAAGAAGAGCAGCAAAACACGTATGCTGTCTCAGAAAAAAAATTCAAGAAACCGACTGATAAGAAAAAAATTCCAGCTGTAGAATATTTTATTTTAAATATTAAAAACTCTAACACACGCGCTGAATGTTTTTAATGTGCACTTACATGGGAAAAGCAGCAAAAAACGCGCATGCCTTTATAGCGAAAATATTCAAGAAACCGACTGATAAGAAAAAGTTCAAGCTGTAGAATGTTTTATTTCAAATACTAAAAAGTCTAAGACACTCACTGAAAGTTTTCTTAAAATGTGCACTTACTAAGGAAGAGCAGCAAAACACGCTAGCTTTCCTAGAAAAATATTCAAGAAACCGACTGATAAGAAAACGTTCAAGCTGTAGAATGTTTTATAGCTAATATTGAATACTCTAAGACATGCACTAAATGTTTTTGTAAATAGACGCGCATTTGAAGCTGTATTCAACAAAGCTATCGCAAAGAAACCGATCGATAAGAAAAACAATATCATAAAACGTACTTTTGCAGCTGCAGTCAACAAGGCAAATCTCTGTGTTTTATCTTCTTAGAAAATCTTGTCCGCGTACTACTAGAGTAATCATACCTTATTAGTAATACAACATGTTAGCTACCAGCATTCAGTTCGTCATCTAGCACTAAGAAACCCGCTAATATAAAATCTTACATTGAAGCTGCAGTCAACAAAGCTATGACTAAGAAACCGACCGATAAAAAATAAGATGCAGTCAACAAAGCAATTGCTAAAAAACTAACAGGTAACTCTCTGATAAGATACGTACTGTAAAAGCTACAGAAAAAACGCGCTAATATAAAACTTACTTTGAATGTGCAGATAACAGTGCAATCGCTAAGAAACCCGCTAATATAAAAACTTACTTTGAAGCTGCACTCAAGAAACTGACTGATAAGAAGAAACTAATCTTTTATTTGTTGCAAGACTAGCGTTTAGTTTAAGCGCCGTATGCATAGTCAGCAAAGAAGTGACTTTTCTTCGAAAATATTATAGCAAGAGAGTAAGAAAGAATTTTGCATCTAACACATTTCATGAATTTCGTATAATACCGCTTCGAACACGCGATGAAAAGCATGCATGTATAGTTTCCCAATTCATTGTCATGATTACGCATCAACGAAACTAATGATCCAAGATTTGTTCTCTATTCTACGGTATATATTAGAAATAGATTGCTGATTTAGTTCTATTTCTAAATCAGTTACCACACTAAACCTATTGGGTAGAAATACTTGGAAGTCCTCACAGACACACAAAATTCTTTCACCAAATTTGGCTTTTAGTTTTCGAAGCGAAATCACTTTAAATCACTCATTTAGCGGTAGACTCGTTAGCGGCCGGTTAGTAAGAGCTGAAATATGACCCAGCTGGTTAATCTTCTCCATTTTTCTACAAAAAAGCGAAATACTATTTTTAGATTTTTTAAAATTAAACTTATGAGATCGATAAAAAGATTGAAACATACCTTAAGATGTGCACGTTCAATGTAGATGAAGACAGCAACTGCGACTCGGATGAAGAAAACAGTAAATAGGAATGATGACAACGATAACTCTTGTTGTACCTAGAAAAAAATATATATATATATTAATGTATGTCTGTAGCTTAAAGGATTGCCTAGGTGTGCAAAGTAACGTAGTTTTTCTTTGCGATGCTTGCAACCCTACAAACATTACTTCAGCTCGAAAGTTAGTCGAATCCTCAACAGCTAGTCTAGGCATCACTAAAGAAGCGTACTGAGCTAGAAGTTTGTACCCGCATGAATTACACGAAGACACTCAGCTCGAATGTTAGTTACATCCTTAACAGCTAGCCTAGGCATCACTAAAGAAGAGTACTGAGCTAGAAGTTTGTACCCGCATGCATTACACTCAGCTTGAAAGTTAGTTGGATCCTCAACAGCTCCGCTATGAGCACGTTTGTTACCTAAACCCAAGTACAAAACATAGACAGATCAATAAACTTACTTTTTAGCAGATAATAGTCGGATGAAGTAGACGATGACGACGATGATGATGATTTTCTAAAACAAAGAAAAAAGAAATCGTAAATATACAAAAAATCGAAAATATTATTATTATTATTATTAATAATCAAAGAATTAAACTTACTTTTTAGCAGATATTAATCACGATGGTCAGTTTCGTTTAAAGTGAGAGAATACAGTAAATCGTCTATTCGTTTATATGCACATACAGTTTTATATGATCAGCACTTAACACACACACACGAACACCGCGACTGCCGTGTGTTTCACACAGACTACTTCCTGTTGACTAGGCGTGTTGCTAGGGAACAGAGCAGAAAAGTGTGCAAGTCAGCTAGCACGTTCAGTTGTAACTAAAGTAAATCTAACACTGCTACTTCTAAAAAGAGAAGCGGTCAGTATTATGCCTTGTCAAGAAACCACTTCTACGGTAGATCTCCCTGTAGATAAGGGTGGTAAATAACACTGACAGTATCCCCTGCCTAGAGATCCTAGGGCTCTGAACTCGAGAGTGTACGGTACCCTGAGCTGAGTCCTAGCATTGTTTTAAAAATGTGTCAAAACAAACGTGCTGTTTCTGAACTCAAGAGTGTACGAGGCCCTGAGCTGAGTCCTAGCATTGCTTTAAAAATGTGTCGAAACAAACGTGCTGTTCCTGAACTAGAGAGTGTAAGTTAACGACTACGAAGCAGTAGAATAACACTAACAGTATCCCCTGCGTGACATAAGAAGGCTACTTAGGAGGCTCTAAACTCGAGAGTGTAAGTTAGCAACGATAAGGCTAAATTTGTTACAACTCATTAAGCTACCGTCGGGTATTTTCTTATGGTACGGTTTGCAAATGTGCTTTGTCCTCTACCGGGCGAAAGTTGCTGATAGCGACATACCAATGATAAGCGGATGTGCTCTCACCAGTGCATACACAAGTTCAACACGCTCGAAGCTCTGTCTAAAAATGATATTCTCTAACTTCCTCTCCTAGCGAATGGGCCTAATATAATACATCGAACAGTAAAAATAAAACAACGTGTTTTTAGAACTAGGTAAGAGATCACACTCTGCCTGCTGTAAGAGGGAGCCCCCAAGCGACCCTACTGTTCTGAGCTGGGTCCTGCTATTGCTCTTTACTTTTATCTAACCTATCCGACCTTCAGCCAGAGGTCGCAGTTTGATTCTCGGCATTACATCTTAGGAGATAAGGCTAGTTCGAGGTCGTACCTAAGCAAATGATACAGTATTTGCGATTTACCTAGCAAGAGATACTCCAAGTTATATTTCGCAGCGCTTTTTATTGCTGGCCCTGCCTCTTAGCTAGAGGTCTCCGAGTTCTATTCCAAGCTAGGTCAGTACTACCAGAATATGCAGTAGTAATTTTATCTTAAAGCCTCGACGACGTGTTCCTGCCTTGCTCTGTGTGTGTGTGTGTGTGTGTGTTTGTGTGTGTGTGTGTGTGTTTGTGTGTGTGTGTTTGTGTGTGTGTGTTTGTGTGTGTGTGTTTGTGTGTGTGTGTGTGTGTGTGTGTGTGTGTGTGTGTGTGTGTGTGTGTGTGTGTGTGTGTGTGTGTGTGTCGCAGACCGGAAATGCGTTCTTACAGATGCCGCACAAAAAGCAAGGAATATTTCAAGTTGAAGCATGTCTACTTGTTTGCTTCTCGCCCACACACCTCGAGTTCAAAGTCGAGAATACAGGTATCCTAGAATAACAGGCATGCTGAGCAGCAACCGCTGTAGACGGTAGAGGTTTTGTTTTTCTGCTTGCCTCCTCCGTCGTGTAGCGTGCGTGCTTTGACTCCAAGTTCGATTCCAGTCAGAGATTTTTCCCTCGACCTAAGAGCAGAATTTAAAATTAGCCGCTACCGGTTGCAGGCATAAAGTTTTAGCCCCATCAGCTCAGAAGTTAGCCATGTTTAAAAGATGACAGCTGTTAGAAAAAACACATAGAATTGTCCTGCAGCTATAAAGTTTTAGCCCCCAGCACATGCCTAAGTTAGCAGTCATAAAGATATAGCCCCGTTAAGATGCACTGTAGATAGTCGTTGTCAAAAAAAATACGTAGAATTTCAAATTGCCCGCTACCAGCAGTAGGTCCCCTCAGCCAGCTTTCCCCATAAGAACAGCCGCCATCTTACGCAGTAGCCTCTAGGCTAGCTTTCTTCATAAGAGCAGCCGCCATCTTGTGCAGTAGGCTCCCTCAGCCAGCTTTCTTCATAAGAACAGCCGCCATCTTGCGCAAGCGCCCTTAAGCCGTCCCATAAGAGCCCATGTATAGCCGCCATCTTGTGCAATCGCCCATAGCTAGCAACTTTCTCTATAAGAGCCTATGTACAGCAGCCATCTTGCGCAATAGCTTATAGCCCTCATCTTTCTCCATAAGAGCCTATGTGTAGCCGCCATCTTGCGCAATCGCCCATAGCCGTCATATTTCTCCATAAGAAGACGTATATAGCCGCCATCTTGCGCAAGCGTCCCTAGTCCGTCTCATAAGAGTAGCCGCCATCTTGCGCAGGCGCCCATAGCAATCATCTTTCTCCAGGAGAAGCCGTGTATAGCCGCCATCTTGCTCGAGCGCCCTGAGCTGAGTCCTAGCATTGCTTTAAAAATGTGTCGAAACACGTGCTGTTTCTGAACTAGAGAGTGTAAGTTAACGACTACGAAGCAGTAGAATAACACTAACAGTATCCCCTGCGTGACATAAGAAGCCGTCTCATAAGGTGCTGTGTATAGCCACCATCTTGTGCAATTGACATCGGGAAGGGCATCCCGTGTAAAACGAAGGATAGCCCCCTTCAAGACGGCGGATGTGAGGTTAGACTCGTTCCCTTAGGCGTCGGGAATGCACTGAAGTATGCGATCGTCTGTTGTTTAAAGATGGTCGCTGACACCTGTCAGAAAAGCACGTGCCTTTGTTTACAAACAAGAGCACGTGAAATTTCAAATTGCCCGCCACCACGTGCCTAAGGAGACACCCATGAGTATTTAGTCCCATCATGATTCCAGTACGATGCTCTCTTTCTTAAAGATGGCCGCTGAGAGCTGTCAAAAAAGCAAGTGGAATTTCAAATTCCCCACCACCACGTGCCTAAGGTGCCAGCCATGCTGTCAAGATGGCAGCATGATGCTCTCTTGTTTAAGGATGGCCGCTGACAGCTGTCAAAAAGCACGTGGCTTTGTTTACAAACAAGAGCACGTGGAATTTCAAATTTCACGCGCATACGTGCCTAAGGTGGAACCCATGAGGATTTAGCCCAATCATGATGCCAGCACGATTCTCTCTTGTTTAAACATAGACGCTGACAGCTGTCAAAAACACACGTGGCTTTGTTTACAAACAAGAGCACGTGGTATTTCAAATTGCCCGCCACCACGTGCCTAAGGTGGCACCCATGAAGATTTAGCCCAATCATGATGGCAGCATGATGCTCTCTTGTTTAAAGATGGCCGCTGACAGCTATCAAAAAAGCACGTGGCTTTGTTTACAAACAAGAGCACGTGGAATTTCAAATTTCGCGCTCCCACGTACCTAAGGTGGCAGCCATGAGGTTTAGTGCCGTCAAGATGGCAGCACTGAGGTTAGCGATGCGTTCTTCTTTAAAGATTGCAGCTGACAGCTGTCTATAAAGCACGTGGCTTTGTTTACAAACAAGAGCACGTGGCTTTGATTACAAACAAAAGCACGTGATCCTGACGTCACGGTCCCGTGGCCATGACGTCACGGGGTCATGGCAGCACGGGGTCAATAACCTTTCGCCAGGGTCAGTGACCTCGGGTGTTGACGCAGCAGAAAAGGTGCTAACTCAACGTGTTGGGACGCACCTAGCCCCTCTACTGGCTTCCTATCTGGCGGGCCTGTAATGGTGTATATCAGCAGCATGGAGACGTCGAACACACTGCCAAATTGAGATATCTTACAATCGCTGCAGCTTGAATCAGAGAAATCATATTGCTGGCTTCTGCAATGCGCTTATCCTATCCTGGTCCCAGCTTTTGTGAGCGAGTTGGTCGTGTGGTTAGGGGCGCGCGGCTGCGAGCTTGCATCCGGGAGATAGTGGGTTCGAATCCCAATGTCGGCAGCCCTGAAGATGGTTTTCCGTGGTTTCCCATTTTCACACCAGGCAAATACTGGGGCTGTACCTTAAATAAGGCTACGGCCGCTCCTTCCATCCCCTAGGCTTTTCCTATCCCATAGACCATAAGACCTACCTGTGTCGGTGCAACGTAAAGCCACTAGCAAGCTTTTGCCGTGTCTCGAGACCTCCCATAAATTCCTCCTAAAATTTCCTTACCTCAGGGGCGTAACGTTAGGGTCTGCAGGGCTTGCATTGCAGGCGGGCCCGGGCCTTTAAGAGGCTCCACAGCCTCCTCGCAAAAAATATGTCTGCCTATATATACGCATTTAGTGTAACTACACATTTCTACAGTTAGCTTATTTCTAGTTTCTACTAATTTATAAAGAGGTAAAGTTCGTTTGTATGTAATGACTAATCTCAGGAACTACTGGAAAGTTTCTAAAAACTATTTTACTAATGTAAAAATTCGTTATCCCTGAGAGACATGGGCTGTATTTCATTTTCAAAACAATTCGAGGTGGAGGGCATAGGGGGAGATATAAAAATAATAAGCTGATATAGGCGAAATATCGAATTTGTCGTACAAAGACGTTACAAAGCTCAACTTAAGACCACTGACGCAAAGAACAATGCTCGGTAAGCCCTACGGGCCCAAAAACCATGTTCTAATGCCCTAAAACCAACCGTTACGGAGATATGGGCATCACACTACCCCTACTCTAGTAATCGAATAAAGAAATGAAAGAGGTAAAGTTTGTTTGTATTGTGCCCTTTTCAAGGCATGTGTGGCGGTGCTCCTCTTGATTGAATGTTGCTCCGGCTGCTCCTGAAATAAAAACATAAAAAGTACTCACCGCATACGTAGACTCTCTCTCTCTCCTTGGGAGTGGAAACGTCCCTCAGCTTTCCTCGAGGTTGAAGGGCCACAATAAATGGGGTGAGGAAATAAAAAAACGGGTCTAACTTCAAGTAAATTTACCCAAGACTGAATCGAATTAGAAATGTATGGAATTTATTAACCAAAATTGCAAAATCAACAAATAAATTAAACCGAATGAAAATAAATGAACTAGATTAAACTGGACGTGGTTGAAGTCAACCAACAAATCAGCCGCAGCTAAGCTAGAATGTAGGTCAAATTAAAATAATAAACTCCACCATCAATAATCAAACCAATGCGTCGATAGACGCTAAAAAATCTGTGGTCTACCAAACTAGACTTACCACTCGTACAAATGTCACAGATTTACAAATAAAAATGAAGATTATAATATAATATAAAATTGAAGCAATGAATCAGTTAATTAATTAATCAAAATGATCTGTGACAACTCAAGCGTATGCTTCACTCATTACTCTTGAATTTTATACATAAATTTTACCTAACTGTTAACGTGGTCTTTAAATAAAAGGAAAGAAAGAAACCATGAACACTCTTTCTGTTAAATATTACTTCACCTATAAACTACACAACTTATTGCCACGTAAATCAACTCCTGTGTCTGGTAAAAAAAATCAAAAGGCTGTATTACATTGAAATGAATTTAATTATTTGAAAATAGTTAGTCTGCCATGATACAACTTGAATTTATTTACTGTGGTAGGTCTGGACAATCACCTACCCAAAATAATATAGGCTAAATGCCTTAGTATCCTACATGAACCAAATGAACCCGCCTTTTTACAAAATTGACTTGCCGCTTACTACACTTAATTCAAACAAACTAACTGTGTCATATACCATTATTGACAGCGGCAGATTCCACCTTATTAAATCATTTGCGGCATTTTTCTCACAACATTTTAACTAAAGGTCGGTTCATTTGCCAAAATTAAATTTGTAGTGGTAAGTAACTTATTTTGCGGTGCCTTCATGTATGCGTAAAGAAACAGCTGTAATTTATGTGACTTGAATACCAGGTGGTCCTAACTAACTAAACTAACATTTGAAAATTTATATTACAAATTGTACATAGCACTGTCCACATAGTGCCCAAAACGAAAGAGAAATTCAAAACACAAAATAATCTAATGTACCCTACAATGAATCTTATAACATAAATCAAACATCCACGTACCTTCAACGTAACTATCTAACAACACGGTAGATGAAACCCTAGAAAATGAAAATAAAGGAGAAAAAATATCTAATTGAACAACAGTCGATGCCTACCTCAGAAATAAAAATATACGTAATTCATCAATCCAAATCGATTGTTATAATAAGCTTTCAGATTCTGAGGTGCAATTTGGTTGGCAATCACATAACATCAGGCAAATATCTAAAATTGCTTTACCAATAGTCTAACCTGGAAATCCACATTCATCAGTTCATAATATAAGTTCCAAAAATTAATTCATTGCTACCCCGCTCAGTTATCATGCTTCGAAACTCGGCCCCGTATCTGGAATGTCTCTGAGTATCTAATCATCCCTGGTAGTATTTACGTACTTCACATTTCCGCACATAATTATCATACGTATTTCATCGTAGATTTACATTCGCATTTCTATTTTTATCTCATTTTTATCAACGTTAGCATTTTTTTCAATATAGCATTGCTCTATTCAACATGAGCTAAGTAAGTATGTACTGTATTGTCCCTATCACGAGCCAGAGGCTCATGGGACCTTTTGTCATCAATAAATAAAATAAAAATAAATTTAAAAATGTGCATTCTTTCGTTCTTATAAGCACAATACGACGTTCGTTGGATGTGCCCAATACGACGTTCGTTGAATGTGCCCGTCTTCTTCCACCTCATAGTTATTACCATCAGGGCTGTTATTGCATACTTGTATTCATACTCCAATCTTTCATTCCTATTCCATGAATTGCCATGTATTTCGACATATCATTGCCTGAGCTGGTCAGCAACGATTCCTCGCTTTAAACTGAATTTACTGTAGGAACATGATTGCCTGCCAAATATTCTACTATCAAAAATTTAAACTATGCACCAAAAAAACCATAAGCTCGTTGAAAGATTGTTATTACAAATAGGACTCAAATCTGAAAATAGATCACTCAAACATCAACGATACCTTCATCGATTGCTATAAAAAGAACCACCTCAACTGAATTATTATTATAACTTGACAACATCTCCAAAATAATAATAATAATAATAATTATTATTATTATTATTATTATTATTATTATTATTATTATTATTATTATTATTATTATTATATTTAAGGCCTCGAAAAGTGCCTTCAATAGACCTGGACATGGATTACCTAATGTCAAGTAAAATACTCTATTAATCCTCAACATAAAACTCACGTCATTGAACGATTCAAACATGATTGACAGAAAACTCCAAATACGATTATTACTATCATCATTATAATCGATCCCCTGACATTTACACCTCGATCGTTAGATGTAATTGCCCTGGTCTCGCTCCCGCATTACACTATAAAAATTACATTAAACGCAACTCTACTTATCTCAGGTACGTGAATTTCCCTATACAAAAACAATACATAGAATCAAAACCTAACTGGACCACGAGTTATTCCCGTCATTATTAATTACATCATATATAGATACAACATGGCTATTTACCTTGTGCTGAAGGTGGGCTGCATCCTCTTAGCCCCCGCTTTACATCGGTTTAATCCATCTTGCACATGATGATAATATTACGTAATGTTACGCGCACACGGCTTGGATCCAACTTGAATTTATAGCACTCGCATGTACGTTACAACATACTCACTCTTGAAGCTTAGAGGAATACATACAATAGAATTAACACACATAGAATTTGATTTCCGTTTGTACTACAGAAGAAAAACATTGCTCAGCTTGTCGTGTCCCTCTCGTTGCCTGCAATTAGCCCGTTCCCTGCTTGTTTGTATTGGAGATTAGAAAGTTATTCACCTGTTCTCGGAAATAGCAAAGGCCTGCTCATGTCCCGTTACCTTCCGTAGCTGCAAAGTGTCTTCGCCCTTGAATTAGTACAAGGAATGCACCGGGTCCATTGTCTCAGATGACAGTGTTTTTAATGTAACGTAGTTCAGATAGTGATACATTACTGATCAGAAACGAAAGAAAACTGCTTAAAAATTGTCCTTCTGAATTTGGTGAATTTTCCTAGCAACTCCTACTGTGAAAATTTATGTGTGAGCTAGTAATTCTAAAAAAAATAATATAGTTCCTCTGTGTATGCCGTGAAATCTACCACATATCTGTTTATGATAAATCATGTTGAAAATTCTGCGATCTAGCGTTGGTCCTGAGTGTCCCAACAGTTTATATCTCGAAAAATATCATAATAGTTCTTCAGTATCTCACACATTATTTAACTCACTGACCATACGCGTCGCGATGACTGATACAACGGCGGGTTTAGTTAAACTTCACTTCACTCTGGGCTGCTCGTCTCAACGTGACCGTAGACTCTGAAAATGCAACTAAGACTGGGTACTCCGAAATATATTACTATTAGTTTTGTACATTCTGCTATCCCCGCCTCCAAAATAGTCCTGTGGAGGGGTACGGCGTAGTAATATGACACCTTGACGTTAATTTTCGAATAGTCCGTAGATTAATTATTCATTGAATACACTTTGATGATTCCAAAAATTGGTGTGATTTACACGTTGCACTCGAATATCAGAAATGATCATTCATTTTTTACAACTTATAACGCGTCGCTGGGATTATTTGCTGTCGAAATATGGCGCCTTCCCGCCATAAGATTCAGTCGTATGGGTGAAACCATTCTTCAAAGACCTTTGACCTAAATGCGGATAACTTCTATTTTATAAGATAATTCATCACATAAGCGCACAAACAATTCCTCAAATTAAATTCCACGATTGGAGCACAGTCTATTTTTATTAACTTTCTTCTCCAAATCACGGAAGACTAAGTAATATTCCCGCTGTAACAGGGCGGTTTAATTTTCTCAATTTTCTCATTGGCCCCAAACTGCCTCCAGCTAGACTGACATACTTCATCCTGGGTTCAAC
The DNA here is from genome assembly GCF_040414725.1 of Anabrus simplex. Lineage (NCBI taxonomy): Eukaryota > Metazoa > Arthropoda > Insecta > Orthoptera > Tettigoniidae > Anabrus > Anabrus simplex. Next base: position 83,621,783 of record NC_090271.1, on the reverse strand, counting down.
CACTTTCGCAGAGAGGAGTTAGACATGACTCTGTCCCACTCACTCACTAAGGGGTGGCACATTCCAATGTCCTCTTTCTCGTGGGAAAAGTTTGGTAGAAAGTTTCGCATCGTCGGCGTCATAAATTTTATTACAAGATGCTTTTAGCAAAAGCCTTCTTCGGACGTGCTTTTAAGCAATTTCAGGGGATGTATTTTCACCCTGGGAGGTCTCTATGTCGCTCTATTGAGAAAATCTGCACTGACATGCCATTTGCGATATTCAAATGTATAACTTTTATAATTTAATTAATGCATACATTAGGCCATTCGTCGTATGGGTGCAGTTTGTAATAGCTAATCTCAGAAACTACTGGACCGATTCTAAAAATTATTTTACTGATGTAAATGTTCATTATCCCTGGGGGACATGGGCTGTATTTTATTTTCTAAACAATTGGAGGGACAGGGGGCGATGGGGGAGATATAAAAATAATATGCTAATATAGGCGAAATATCGAATTTGTCGTACAAAGACGAGACAAAGCTCATTTTAAGCTTCTTGACGCAAAGAACAAACCTTGGTAAGCCCTACAGGCCGGAAAACCATGTTTTAAGGCCGTAAAACCAACTGTTATGGAGATATTGGCACCACACTGCCCCTGCTCTCTCTCTCTCTTTTAGTCCAACCCTTCCTAAGGGTGTAGTGGCATCACGCGAAAATCCTTTTGGTGATCTTCCTCCAGGAGTCTCTGCTTTGGGCATGGTGACTTGCTTGCTGTAAGCTTATCCTGGTCAAGTTCTTGATCTTGTCCATCCATCGTAACGGTGCACGTCCTCTGCTCTAGGAATCAGATAAAGAAATGAACTGCCGTAACCATGGCAACGTCAGCTCCAGGATTCTACGCAGCGAGGTTATGCATGCACGTTTGGGCTTAGCTGGCAACCAAAATTGGTTCATATATGACTTACTATCTGGAAAAAATATACTGTTGTGTAAGATACTCATCGGACTCCTTTGGGCAGGGATGGAAAGGGGGTGAAGTACAAAAATAATAGGAAAGGACATAATAGGAAAGTAGAATCCATAGTTTTGGGGATCGCTGAGGTGAATGGTCACACTCCAGATATAATTTGTGCAAGATCAGCCCAACTGGCACGGCGGAGAAAAGGGGTGGAAAAGAATATGGCCAAAATAAAGAGATGACATTTTGGGATACATTTATATTACAGTGTAAATGATCACTAAGGAAGATTTTTGTTTTGATATTACGTCGGAAAGGAGGTGAGAAAGGGGGGATAAATGTTTAAAATGAGTATATCTCAAAACTTAACAGTTTAAAGACATAAAAATTGGTATTTGGAATCTCCATAAAAAATGAAGAAACACGTATTTTTTTCGGAAAATCCACTTATGGGGGTAAAACATTAGTGAAAAGAGGGAGGAATGTTTTTCATGAGGATACTTGTCTCAGAACTGAAGAAGTTGTAGGCGTCAAAATTGGTACACTGTATCTCCTTTAAAAATAAAGAAGCGCGTATTTTTCTTTGTTTTCGGGGAAAACACTTAGGGGGTTTGAAAAAGTGAAAAAGGGGGTGAATTTTTAAAATGAGTATATTTCAAACATTTAACGTGTTACAGACGTGAAAATTGATACTTTGTCTCTCCTTTAAAAATAAACACGTACCTTTTGTATTCGGAAATCCACTAAAGGGGAGTGAAAAAGACTGGAAAAGTGGTTAAATCCTTTAATTGGGATACTATATCTCAAAAACTGAATATGTTACAGGCGTGAAAGTTAGTATTTGGAATCTCCTTTAAAATAAAGAAACACGTACATTTTGTTTTCGGAAAATACAATTAAGGGGGTGAAAAGAATTGAAAGGGTAATTTTTAAAATGAGTATATATAAAAAAGTAACAAGTCCTAGACGTGAAAATTGGTATTTGCTTTAAAAATAAAGTAACGCGTACTTTTTTATTTTTGGAAAATCCACTTAACGGGATGACAAGGACTGAAAAAGGGGTTTAATCCTTTAATTGTGTTACTGATATCTCAAAAACTGAGTATGTTACGGGCGTGAAAATTGGTATTTGGAATCTCCTTTAAAATAAAGAAACACGTATTTTTTGTTTTCGGAAAATCCATTTAAGGGGTGAAAAGGACCCATTAAGCTGTTAAATAATTTTTATGAGGATACCCATATCTCAAAACTGAACATATCACAAACATGGAAAGTGATACTTGGTATCTCCTTTAGAAATAAAGAAACGCGTATTTTTCGTTTTCGGAAAATCGACTTAAGAGAGGGGTGGGGTCAAATAAGTGAAAAAAAGAGTTGAATTCTGTTTATAATGATACTTATATATAAAATACTGAAGTGTTACAGACGTGAAGATTGGTATTTGGAATCTCCTTTAAAAATAAAAATCACGTATTTTTTTCGATTTTTCTCACATTTACGGTTCTATGCCCCATGTTGCAAAGTTCAAGAGTTAGCTCTGAAATTCAATTTTGCGGCAGTTTTTATACTTGAGAAATGTTCACACAGGTATAATGTCTTAGTCCAGTACCGGCGAACGATTACTTTTATCAAATTACGAAATCCATGCGAGTGAAGTCGCGGGTAACAGGTAGACTATATATAAAATAACTTCTCCTGACTGACTGACTGACTGACTGACTGACTGACTGACTGACTGACTGACTGACTGACTGATTCATCATCGCCAAGCCAAAACTACTGGAAATAAAGAAATGAAATTTTGGGGATACGTTCATATTGCAATGTAGGTGCTCAGTAAGGGAGGATTTTCTGGCATTCCGTCGCAAAGGGGGTGAAAAGGATGGTGAATTTTTAAAATGAGTGTATCTATATCTTGAAAACCGAACAGTTTATAGACATGAAAATTGGTATTTGGAATCAGCTTTAAAAATAAAGAAACACGTAGATTTTTTTTCGGGAAATCCTGTTAAAGGGTGAAAAACGGTGAAAAAGTGGTTGTATACCTTTTATGTGGATACTTACTGTATATCTCAAAAACGGATGATATTACAGTCATGAAAATTGATATTTGGAATCTCCTTTAATAACAAAGAATCGCGTTTTTTTGTTTTTGGAAAATCTACTTAAGGGGTGGTGAGCAGGAGTGACAAAGGGGGTTAATTCTTAAAATGTGTAGGCCTATAGCACAAAAACGTAACATGTTACAGAAGTAAAAATTGGTATTTGGAATCTCCTGTAAAAGTGAAGGAACACGCATAATTTGTTTCCTGAACATCCACATAAGGGGGAGTGTTAAAGGGGGTAAATGTTTAAAATGAGCATATATACTCTACAGTATATATCAAAAACTTAACACGTCACAGACGTGAAAATTGGTATTTATAATCTCTTTTAAAAATAAAAGTAACACGTATTTGTTTGTTTTCGAAAAAAAAAACACTTCAGTGGCGGGAGTGTAAGAAGGGATGAAAAAGGGGTTGAATTCTTTCTTTGGATACTTATATCTAAAAAACTTAAGATGTTACAGACATATAAACTAGCATTTGAATTCTCCTTTAAAAATAAAGAAACACGTACGGTACCTTTTTTGTTTTTGGACAATCTACTTACGGTGTGGTGAGGAGTGACACAGGGGTGAATTTTTAAAAATGAGTATATCTCTAAAACGTAACATGTTACGGACGTGAAAATTGGTATTTGAAATCTCCTGCAAAAGTAAAGGAACACACATAATTAGTTTTCTGAAAGTCCACTTAAGGGAAAGTGTTAAAGGGAGTACATTTTTAAATGAGCATATATACAGTATATATACAAAACTTAACACGTTACAGACGTGAAAATTGGTATTTTAATCTCTTTTAAAAATAAAAGTAACACATACTTTTTTCTGCAGCCAGTCCTTGCTATGAATGGTGTCAAAATATTGCTCATAGGGTCGGTTGGTGCATGCATTTCAGTGGGATTGGCAGACTGATATGTAATAGCAACGTCTGGCTCGGTGAGGAAAGCAACGGGAAACTCCTCATTTCCCTAGTACGGCTCTTCAGTGATGCCTAGGCCATCTATGACAGCTGATGGCAGAGCTGCTGAGGATCCAACCAGCCTTAGGTCTGAAGACTGAAGATGCATACATACTTTTTGTTTTCAGAAAAATCACATGGGGGGGAGGACTAAAATCTCAAAAACTGAAGATGTTGCAGACGTGAAAACTGGTATTTGGAATCTCCTTTAGAAATAAAGAAACACGTATTTTTTTGTTTTCGGAAAAATCCTCTTAAGGGGGTGAAAAAGTGAGAAAGGTGTAGATTACCTTTTTGAGGATACTTACATCTCAAAAACTGAAGATGTTACAGTCATGAAAAGTTTTATTTGGAATCTCCTTTAAAAATAAAGAAACACGTACTTTTTTTAAACCAACTTAACAGAACTGACAAAGGAGGTGAATGTTTAAAATAAGTACATCTCAAAAACGTAACATGTAACAGACGTGAACATTGGTATTTTTAATCTCTTCTATATATATAAAATAATAGTTTTGTCTGTACATTGCTCAGAATTTGAAAAGAATGGTATTTCTGTATCGGTCATGTCCACAGTAACAAGGAAATTCACTTTTTACTTTTCCGTTATGTCTGTCTGTCTGTCTGTCTGTCTGTCTGTCTGTCTGTCTGTCTGTCTGTCTGTCTGTCTGTCTGTCTGTCTGTCTGTCTGTCTGTCTGTCTGTCTGTCTGTCTGTCTGTCTGTCTGTCTGTCTGTCTGTCTGTCTGTCTGTCTGTACACGCATCACGAGAAAACGGCTGAAGAGAATTTAATGAACATCGGTATGTAAAGTCGAGGGATAAGCCACTACAATCTAGGATATAAATCATTTGATTCACGCTGAGTGAAATGGTAGTTTAGAGGAAGGCCTAAAATTAAATTCTCAAATATTTATATTATTAGTGGCCCTTTCGATAAATACCACATAACTAAAGTTTTATAGAATTAAATTTCTGATCACTTACGTCTTAAATACATTTCTACCGTACTGGTAATGATAACCCAGATATTCATGAATTTGTATTTTTGTTGCAAAGTTCATATAAAGGCCGAGCCACGAGAAAATGGGTTAACAGAAGTTAATTAAAGTCGGTATGTAGAGTCGGAGGTCCGCCTCTGTCGTGTAGTGGTTAGCGTGATTAGCTGCCACCCCCGGAGGTCCGGGTTCGATTCCCGGCTCTGCCACGAAATTTGAAAAGTGGTACGAGGGCTGGAACGGGGTCCACTCAGCCTCGGGAGGTCAACTGAGTAGAGGTGGGTTCGATTCCCACCTCAGCCATCCTCGAAGTGGTTTTCCGTGGTTTCCCACTTCTCCTCCAGGCGAATGCCGGGATGGTACCTAACTTAGGGCCACGGCCGCTTCCTTCCCTCTTCCTTGGCTATCCCTTCCACTCTTCCCATCCCTCCACAAGGCCCCTGTTCAGCATAGCAGGTGAGGCCGCCTGGGCGAGGTACTGGTCATACTCCCCAGTTGTATCCCCCGACCAAGAGTCTGAAGCTCCAGGACACTGCCCTTGAGGCGGTAGAGGTGGGATCCCTCGCTAAGTCCGAGGGAAAAACCGAACCTGGAGGGTAAACAGATGATGATGATGATGATGATGTAGAGTCGGAGAATAAGAAACTACAGTCTAAGATATAAACAATTTTATTTACCTTGGATGAAATGGTAGTTTTGGGGGAAGGGACCTAAAATGTAATTTTTAAATAGGCCTATCTACGTCATTGGTCCTATCGAAAACTACTACATAACACAAGTTACAGTAAATACAATCTCCGATCATTTATGCTTTATTCAGTTTTACCGTACCGACTATAATAAGAGTGATATTTCAGAGTCGGAAGAAAATTAAACGTGAAGGCCTACAATATCGAAAGCGCATAACATTGAGCAACAATAACATTACATTGACCATTGTTTGTTGTGATGTTCTTTGTCTCTTATGCTGCCACTCAACTCCGATAGATGGTGTTACTGCTGCGTACCGAGTATAACAGCCTGACTGAATATTGACGGGAAATGGCTGGGGAGTTAGGAAAATTTCTTCTTTAGCATTTCATTCCTCTGGTCCATACATTTTCTGATATTGCTGGTACGTAACACACTGGTTCATCACAGTATTCCAGCTATTCGATCCCTCCTACTCCGACGCGCCGTTTTGAGTGAGCAGTGTGAACACTTAAGGCAGAGGCTCACTTAGTAGTAGTAGTAGTAGTAGTAGTAGTAGTAGTAGTAGTAGTAGTAGTAGTATGACCTGGTCTAGAATTCCAATTTAGGCCTATTCCAAAATATAGCACCACAAATCACTAAAATAACTCTCAACCCTGAAAAGAGCCGTTTCTTAAAAAAAAGCTTCTTCCTCTTCACTTACATTCACAGTGAAGAGGAGGTATCCGCTCTGGCTTGGAGGAATAATTTGCCTCCAAGTCAGATAGATTTTTCCGCCGTCAGTGTAGTGAATAGAGATTTTCCGACTCATTGGGTACTTCTAGGAAACAGATAAGGGCATAGTTTCTGCCCTGGGACTCTCCACTATTCGACCAACCCGGCGAAAAAAGACGAAGAGTGTTTACGGATCAAGGCTGTCTGCGGCTTGGTCAATCCAACTCTGGAACTTTAGACTGTTAGATCGGCAGCGTAGTAGGCTGTTCGTTAAAAGTGAAAAAACGTGTGATTTTTCATTTGATCGCGTATTTCATATAAAGGCATTGCTTTTAATCGCGCCATTCCTACTGGCGCCTTTGTAATGACCTATGTTCATTTTAGTTGGGAAAACCACTAAAGCAGTCTTTCTGAGGATGTAATAATAATAATAATAATGTTATTTGGTTTACGTCCCACTAATTACTTTTCTAATGTCTTCGGAGACGCCGAAGTGACGGAATTTAGTCCCGTAGGAGTTCTTTTACCTGCCTGTAAATCTACCGACACGGAGCTGTCGTATTTGAGCACCTTCAAATACCACCGGACTGAGTCAGGATCGAACCTGCCAAATTGGGGTTAGAAGGCCAGCGCCTTAACCGTCTGAGCCACTCAGCCCGGCTCTGAGGATGTAACAAGGCAGGTGGGGAGTGAGTGTCTGCCATTATACATTATAATGAAAACTCCCCAACCTGATTGTGACTGATGGTAGGCAAGCAGGCTTATCATTACAATGAAAATTCCCCAACCCAGTCTTCATATGAGAAAAGACGTTTGGTGACACCCCCGTCGGGTTTCTAGGGTAACGTTAAGAGTTGTACAATTTAATACGATCTTGCTCACAAAGTGTACACTACCTAATCTAGAATTCTGTAGCAAAGCACGGGTACATCAACTAGTTTAAATATAATCTAACACATACTTATCTGTTTTCGGGAAAAATCACTTGGGGATGGGAAGGACTGGAAGAGGGGTTTAATTATTTTTATTAGGATACTACATACATACATACATACATTATCATTAATGACTGTTATGCCTTTCAGCATTCAGTCTGCAAGCCTCTGTGAATTTACTAAACGTCGCAACAACCCTCGTTTTGCAACTAGTGTTGTGGCCTCATTTACTTCTATACCTCTTATCTTTAAATCGTTAGAAACCGAGTCTAACCATCGTCGTCTTGGTCTACCTCTACTTCTCTTACCCTCCATAGCAGAGTCCATTATTCTCCTAGGTAACCTATCCTTCTCCATTCGCCTCACATGACCCCACCACCGAAGCCGGTTTATGCGTACAGCTTCATCCATAGAGTTCATTCCTAATTCTTTATCTCCTCATTCCGAGTACCATCCTGCCGTTGTTCCCACCTGTTTGTACCAGCAATCATTCTTGCTACTTTCATGTCTGTTACTTCTAACTTATGAATAAGATATCCTGAGTCCACCCAGCTTTCGCTTCCGTAAAGCAAAGTTGGTCTGAAAACAGACCGATGTAAAGATAGTTTCGTCTGGGAGCTGACTTCCTTCTTACAGAATACTGTTGATCGTAACTGCGAGCTCACTGCATTAGCTTTACTACACCTTGATTCAATCTCACTTATTATATTACCATCCTGGGAAAACACACAACCTAAATACTTAAAATTATCGACCTGTTCTAGCTTTGTATCACCAATCTGACACTCAATTCTGTTGAATTTCTTGCCTACTGACATCAATTTAGTCTTCGAGAGGCTAATTTTCATCCCATACTCCTTGCACCTATTTTCAAGTTCCAAGATATTACAATGCAGGATTTCGGCACAGTCTGCCATTAAGACCAAGTCGTCAGCATAGGCCAGACTGCTTATTACATTTCCACCTAACTGAATCCCTCTCTGCCATTTTATACCTTTCAGCAGATGATCCATGTAAACTACGAACAGCAAAGGTGAACGATTACAGCCTTGTCTAACCCCTGTACGTACCCTGAACCAAGAACTCATTCTACCATCAATTCTCACTGAAGCCCAATTATTGTCAACATAAATACCTTTGATTGATTTTAATAATCTACCTTTAATTCCATAGTCCCCCAGTATGGCGAAAATCTTTTCCCTCGGTACCCTGGCATATGCCTTCTCTAGATCTACAAAACATAAACACAACTGCCTATTCCTCTCGTAGCATTTTTCAATTACCTGGCGCTTACTGAAAATCTGATCCTGACAGCCTCTCTGTGGTCTGAAACCACACTGGGTTTCATCCAACTTCCTCTCAACGACTGATCACACCCTCCCTTCCAAGATGCCAGTGAATACTTTGCCTGGTATACTAATCAATGAGATACCTCGATAATTGTTGCAATCCTTCCTCTTCCCTTGCTTATAGATAGGTGCAATTATTGCTTTTGTCCAATCTAAAGATACCTTACCAACACCCCCATGCTAATTTTACTACTCTGTGAAGCCATTTCATCCCTTCCTTCCCACTATACTTCACCATTTCAGGTCTAATTTCATCTATTCCTGCTGATTTATGACAATAGAGTTTATTTACCACCCTTCCCACTTTCCCGAGCATAATTTCACCAACATCATTTTCTCCTCCTCCCATTGAGCTTGGCTGTTCGCAACACCACCAGGATGATTTCCTTTTACATTGAGAAGATGTTCAAAATATTCCCTCCACCTCTCCAGTGATTCCCTGGGATCTATTATGAGTTCACCTGAATTACTCAAAACACTGTTCATTTCCTTTTTCCCTCCCTTCCTAAGATTTTTTATTACTGTCCAGAAAGGTTTCCCTGCTGCTTGACCTAGCCTTTCCAGGTTGTTACCAATATCTTCCCATGACTTCTTTTTGGATTCAACAACTATTTGTTTCGCTCTGTTTCTTTCATTTACGTACAAATCCCTATCTGCCTCAGCCCTTGTTTGGAGCCATTTCTGATAAGCCTTCCTTTTACGTTTACAGGTTGCTCTCACTTCGTCATTCCACCAAGATGTTCGCCTTTTCCCATCTTTACACACAGTTGTTCCTAGGCATTCCCTTGCTGTTTCTACTACAGCATCCCTGTATGCCACCCATTCACTTTCAATATCCTGAACCTGCCTACTATCTACTGTTTGAAACTTCTCACTAATCATATCCATGTACTTCTGTCTAATTTCCTCATCCTGGAGATTTTCTACCCTTATTCGTTTGCAGACAGTTTTCACTTTCTCTACCCTAGGCCTAGAGATACTTAGTTCACTACAGATCAGATAGTGGTCTGTATCATCTTTATCCGCGGAAAACTCGCACATTCCTAACAGATTTCCTGAATTCGAAGTTGGTTAAGATATAGTCTATTATGGATCTGGTACCCCTAGCCTCCCATGTGCAGCGGTGAATAGCCTTATGCTTGAAGACTGCATTCGTAACAGCTAAATCCATACTAGCACAGAAGTCCAACAAACGCTTCTCATTCCCATTAGCTTCCATATCTTCCCCACATTTACCAATCACCCTTTCGTATCCTTCAGTTCTATTCCCAACTCTCGCACTGAAATCGCCCATTAGCACTATTCTATCCTTGCTGTTGACCCTGACCACGATGTCACTCAATGCTTCATAAAACTTGTCAACTTCATCCTCATCTGCACCCTCACATGGTGAAAACACGGACACAATTCCAGTCCTAATTCCTCCAACTGACAAATCTACCCACATCATTCGCTCATTTATGTGCCTAACAGAAACTATGTTGCGTGCAATGGTATTCCTGATAAAGAGCCCTACACCAGGCTCTGTCCTTCCCTTTCTAACACCCGTCAAGTACACTTTATAATCTCCTATATCTTCCTCGTTATCTCCCCTTACCCGAATATCACTTACTCCTAGCACATCCAAATGCATCCTCTTTGCTGACTCAGCCAGTTCTACTTTCTTTCTTCCATAAGCCCCATTAATATTGATAGCTCCCCATCGAATTCCATTTCGTTCGCCAAGTTGTTTCCAAGGAGTCCCTCGCCTGTCAAATGGGAGTGGGACTCCGTTACTCCCTTAGGTCCGAGACTTTCTTAAAATGTTCTGAGCTCGGTCAATTCAAGAAGCAGGATGCTACCCTATTTGCACATAGTCCAAGTGAGGATCTCTCCTCTAACGGGTTATGGACCACCGGTGAATTGTATAGGCTAGTCTTAGCCGCCTAAGCGCAAGGAGGGCCATGACTCAGAATATGTCCGAAATGCCCACTCCCATGTCATAGCAACTGGTATCCCGACTCTCAGGACCACTTACTAGGCCACTCAGCCGTTGCCCATGGTTCATGAACTAGGACGTGACTACAGTAACCCACAAACATGAACCATATTAGGATACTGGTATCTCAAAATCTGAAGATATTGCAGACGTGAAAATTGGTATTTGGGATCTCCTTTAAAAATAAAGAAACGCTCTTTTTGTTTGCGTAAAATCCACTTAAAGGGGGTGTAAAAAGGACTGAAAAGGGGTTGAATTCTATTGTGAGGATATTTATACCTAAAAAACTGAAGATGTCACAAACATGAAAATTTGTATTTGGAATCTTGTTTAAAAGAAACACGCATTCTTTTGTTTTCGGAAAATCCAATTAAGAGTGGGTAAATGAAGTGAAAGCTGAATTTAATTCTTTGTATGAGGATACTTATATCACAAAAACGAAGGATGTTACGGACGTAAAAATTGGTATTTGGAACCTCCTTTCAAAATAAAGGAACACGCATTTTTTGTTGGGGGGAAGAGGGAATCAACTTAAGGTGGTGTAAAATGAGTTTAATTCTTTTATGAGAATACAAATAAGAAGTGGACTTAAAACACTACACCCCTAAGGGGATTTGACTGGGGGATGAGGAATGATTACAAAAATATACGTTTATATGAAACCGTTTGAATTACGAAGTTAAAATGTCGAATGATATCCTAGGTGTTAAATAACAAAAGGTTTGAGATAAATTTAACCCCTCGGAGAGTTAAATGGGAGTTAAGATCCGAAAACAAATATATTAATTTCTTCTTCCGAAACGGTTTAACGTCAATCAATATGCTAAAGTGTAATGCCTTGTCGATGCAACCACTCTCTTCTTTCATTGGCTGTTCATTTCAGGTCCATGCAATTATCACAACCTAACCTCTTCCTGATGTGTCCAAATACTTCATCCTAGGTATTCCTCTTCCTTTCTTTCCCAGCACTGTCCCTTCAAGAATGTTAATGATGAAAATGTTGTGTCTGATAACACGTCCAATAAATTTGAATTTCTGTTTTCCATTTCTTTTAACAATCTTCTCTCTTCTTCAAACTCCCTTAAGACTCCGGTTTGGTTTTCCTTTCCGCCCAGCTAGTTCTGGTCATTTTCCGCCATATCCACATTTCAGCAGCTTCAAGTGGATTCCTTCATAATTTCCCCACAGTCCAACTCTCACTTCCATACTGCAGTGTACTCCATACAAATGATTTCGAAAATAATTTTTCTGACATCTATATTCATGTGCGCGCTGGTTAAAATGTTTTTCTTTGTCATAAATGCCAGTTTTGCCAATGCTATTCTCCTCTTTACTTCCAGGAAGCATCTATTATCCTCTGTTATCATACTACCAAGATAAAAGAAATGTTTCACCCGATCAATTCTAACGCCATCAATTTTTATATTGATTTTAATTTCTTCCATATTTTTCCGTACTACCGTTACTTTTGATTTCCGATTGTTTACTTTTAATTTCCATAGTTTGAGAGTGTCTGAGACAGCATTCTGTTAATTTCTTTTTCTGAGTCTGCAATTAATATGATGTCATCTGCAAATCTGATACAATGTATCCTTACACCATTGACTTTTATTCCCTTTGTCTTCTCCTTCATGATCTGAATAGCATCCTCAATGAACGTATTATTAAATAAATACGGCGTTAGTGGACAACATTGTCTAACTCCTCTTCTAATCCTGGCCTTTTCTTCTATCTGATTGATGATTATATTTTTTTGCTTTGGTTCAGTTACAGTTGATTAATCATTCTTCTATCCTTTCAGTCTAGTCCCATTTTCGGCATAGTTCTAAATAGTAGTTCCCAGTTCATATTTTCAAAACCTATTTCTAAATCAATGAAGGCAAGATAAGTTGTTTTATTCATTTCCATCCTTCTCTCCAATAATATGCGTAAGGCCAGAATTGCTTCTCTTGTTCCTCTGCCTTTTCTAAATCCAAACTGGTCTTCTCCAACATACTTATCTACTTTTCCTCTTATTCTGTTCTTAACTATGATAATGAGTATCTTGGAGTCCTGTGTTAATATTGATAGTGTTCTATAATTGGTGCAGTCAACTGCCCTTCCTATTTTAGGTACGGTAATGGTTCTGCATTGAGTGAAGTCTTCTGGCACGCTTCCCCTTTTGTAGCATTCATGTATTACTCTGAATAATCAATCTTTCAATCAATCAATCAATCAATCAATCAATCAATCAATCAATCAATCAATACTGATCTGCATTTAGGGCATTCGCCAAGGTGGCAGATTCCCTATCTGTTGTTTTCCCAGCCTTTTCCTAAATGATTTCAAAGAAATTGGAAATTAATTGAACAACCCCCTTGGTAAGTTATTCCAATCCCTAACTCCCCTTCCTCTAAATGAATATTTGCCCCAGTTTGTCCTCTTGAATTCCAACTTTATCTTCATATTGTGATCTTTCCTACTTTTATAAACGCCACTAAAATTCGTCTACTAATGTCATTACACGCCATCTCTCCGATAACATCTCGGAACATACGGCTTAGTCGAGCAGTTCTTCTTCTTTCTCTCAATTCCTCCCAGCCCAAACTTTGCAACATTTTTGTAACGTACTCTTTTGTTGGAAATCACCCAGAACAAATCGAGCTGCTTTTCTTTGGATTTTTTCCAGTTCCTGAATCAGGTAATCCTGGTGAGGTTCCTATACACTGGAACCATACTCTAGATGGGGTCTTACCAGAGACTTATATGCCCTCTCCTTTACATCCTTACTACAACCCCTAAACACCCTCATAACCATGTGCAGAGATCTGTACCCTTTATTTACAATCTCATTTATGTGATTACCCCAATGAAAATCCTTCCTTACATTAACAACTAGATACTTACATTGATAGCCAAAAAGCAACTTTCATCCCACCAACTCAGTAATTAAAACTGAGAGGACTATTCCTATTTGTGAAACTCGCAACCTGACTTTTAACCCCGTTTATCAACATACCATAGCCTGCTGTCCATCTGACAACATTTTCGAGGTCACATTGCAGTTGCTCACAATCTTGTAACTTATTTATTACTCTATAGAGAATAACATCATTCGCAAAAAGCCTTACCTCTGATTCCACTCCTTTACTCATATCATTTATATATACAAGAAAACATAAAAGTCCGATAATGCTGCCTTGAGGAATTCCCCTCTTAATTATTACAGGGTCAGATAATGCTTCACCTACTCTAATTCTCTGAGATCTATTTTTAAGAATTATAGCAACCCATTCAGTCACGCTCTTGTCTAGTCCAATTGCACTAATTTTTGCCAGTAGTCTCCTATGATCCACCCTATCAAATGCTTTAGACAGGTCAATCGAGATACAGTCCATTTGACCTCTTGAATCCAAGATATCTGCTATATCTTGCTGGAATCCTACAAGTTGAGCTTCAGTGAAATAACCTTTCCTAAAACCGAACTGCCTTCTATCGAACCATGTTTCGCAAACATGTCTAATAAAATCAGAAAGAATGCCTTCCCAAAGCTTACATACAATGCATGTCAAACTTAATGGCCTGTAATTTTCAGCTTTATGTCTATCACCCTTTCCTGTATACACAGGGGCTACAATAGCAACTCTCCATTCATCTGGTATAGCTGCTCCGACCAAACAACAATCAAATAAGTACTTCAGATATGGTACTATATCCCAACCCATTGTCTTTAGTATATCCCTAGAAATCTTATCAATTCCAGCCGCTTTTCTATTTTTCAACTTTTGTATCTCATTGTAAACGTCATTGTTATCATATGTAAATTTTAATACTTCTTTAGCCTTAGTCTCCTCCTCTATCTGGACATTACCCTTGTAACCAACAATCTGTACATACTGCTGACTGAATACTTCTGCCTTTTGAATATCGTCACATACACACTCCTCTCGTTCATTAATGATTCCTGGAATGTCCTTCTTGGAACCTGTTTGTGCCTTAAAGTACCTATACATACCCTTCCATTTTTCACTAAAATTTGTATGACTGCCAATTATGCTTGCCATCATGTTATCCTTAGCTGCCTTCTTTGCTAGATTCAATTTTCTAGTAAGTTCCTTCAATTTCTCCTTACTTCCGCAACCATTTCTAACTCTATTTCTTTCCAGTCTGCACCTCCTTCTTAGTTTCCTTATTTCTCTATTATAATAAGGTGGGTCTTTACCATTCCTTACCACCCTCAACGGTACAAACCTGTTTTCGCATTCCTCAACAATTTCTTTAAACCCGTCCCAGAGTCTGTTTACATTTTTATTTACCATTTTCCATCGATCATAGTTACTTTTTAGAAACTGCCTCATGCCTCCTTTATCAGCCATTTGGTACTGCCTAATAATCCTACTTTAAAACCTTCCTATCTATCATTTATTTTCAACTACGACAAAAACAGCTCTCTGTAGAGCTCATCTGGTTTTATCAGCACAACATCCAGGATATTTTCCCTCTGGTTGGTTCCATCACTATTCTGAATCAGCTGTCCTTTCCATATTAACTTATTTGCCATTTGTTGGTCATGCTTCCTGCCGTTCGCATTTCCTTCCCAATTGACATCTGGTAAATTCAGATCTCTCGCTACAATCACATTTCTTTCCATGTCGTTTCCTACATAGCTGATTATCTTATCAAATAATTCTGAATACGTGACACTGCTACCCTTTCCCGGTCTATACCCTCCAAATATATCAAGTTGCCTATTATCTTTAGAAATGAGCCTTACACCGATAATTTCATGTTTCTCATCTTTAACTTAAATTCTTCTTTCACCAGAATGAATACTCCCCCTCCCACCATTCCTATCCTATCTATACCATACACACTCCAGTTCCGTGAGAAAATTTCTGCATCCATTATATCATTTCTCAGCCATGATTCAACTCCTATTACAATATCTGGTAAATATATATATCTATTAAATTACGTAATTCTATTCCTTTCTTTACAATACTTCTTCAGTTCAACACTTACAATTTTATGTCATCCCTACTTGATTTCCAGTTCCCTGTTCCCTTATCACCGCTCCCTAGGCCACCCCGTTTCCCTGAATGTACCCCCCTATTACCCTTCCAAACAAATTTTCTAACTTATACGTACCACTGCGGTTTAAGTGAAGGCCACCTGAGCGCAGATCCCTATCTCCTACCCACCCACTACGATCTAAAAATCTCACTCCCAGTTTCCCACATACCCACTCTAACTCCATAGTCTCATTTAAATCCCCAATCATCACCTTTCAGTCATTATTCTTCCTACACAGTATTCCGCTGATAACAATCTCCGCTTCCTTAAACTTCACCCATGCTGCATTTACCAGATCTCGCACATTCCCAACTATGTTGGCACTTATACCTGCTTGCCTTATGTTGTTGGTTCCAACGTGAAACACTACCACCTTCTCCTTCCCCTCCTCCCTCTCTTCTACTTTCCTGAACATCTGCCTCAACCTAATTCGTGGATAACATTCTACCCTGGTTCCCTTTCCTCCACACACTTCCCCCACGTGTCTAACGATGGAATCCCCCATGACCAGAGCCTCAACCCACCTCATTTGATCCCCTCCCCTCCTGGTCAGCCCTATCTTTCCTGATAGCTGCAGAAGGTACTTCTCCTCCCTTTTCTCCTTCCCATGACCCTGTTCCACCTGTCTTTTCCTATCCTCTACTCTACATTTCCCTTCCCTACCTTTTCCCTTCCTCCAACTTCCACACATCTCAGCAACAGTTCCCTTTCCCTCATCTTCCCTCTGTTGTTCTACCTGGAGTGACTCGTACCGATTTCGCACCGACACCTGTCCTGAATTCTGATCCTGAATAGAGCCCTTAGCCTGCAGTCTCCTTCCCCTTAGAACATTAGACCACCTGTCTTCTACAACTCCCCCCTTTTCTTCCCCTCCCTCCTGTACACCTACTGTAACCTGTACATTGTTTGAGGGAGTCCTATCTTCCTTCCTGTCTTCTGTGAGAATCCTATTTATTTCCCTAAAACTCTCCAACTCCTCCCACATACCCCTCAATGCCTCGCCACACCCACAGTTTTTACACTGGCGCTCCTTAGCTATTCTTTGCGGAAAAAATTAAAATAAAAATAAAATAACTTATTTTCAAAAACTAAATGAACGGAGGGATATATTGTCTGCCATAGTGCTCAAAGATCACACAACAATAAAGTAATTAATATACGACTACACTACAATACTACTTAGTCGTACTCTACTTTTTATCCCACAACCCCTAACAGGATAAAAACTGCTGTTAATTACTAAATATCGAAAGGAATACACAAGAACTACACAATTCCAAACTGCAATTAAGCCTATCCTAATTACAACAACAGAATTTTAGTAAGAGTTTCTACGGATACCTCTACTACACCACTACTACACAAATGTTTTACAACAATAAAATAAGCACACTAAATTCTAATAGGTTATTACTCGTATACTACTGTACAGTACACTACAGTAATTTTTAAACTACTTTCAGACGTATCCTAATTACGATACCGGTACCTTATATCACTAATAAGCACAAACAGAAATGAAATTTGGAAGAACTACTGTACTCAAAGATTACATACAAAGCTAAATGCTTAGACAAATTATTATTAGTACTACGCTCTAATAGATACACACGAAAGATAATGCACGAATATAGCAGGTAAGATACGGCACTATCTAGATATACTGTATCTACACTACAATGTATCTACACTACAATTTTCAGCTGAAGTTTTTTTTTTTTTAGATAGATAACTCTTTATTGCCACCCTAGTTTGCACCATCGGTTACAGACAATAAAGAGCATAAAATACACATGAACCCAAAAAACCAAACAAAACAATATAAACCAAACAAAACAAAACAATATAAACTAACATACTATTATATATAATATAAAGCTCTAACTATCTACACTAAAACTATTAACTAAGAACCCAAAAAAACCGCACAAAATAATATAAACCAAACAATACAATTACTATCTACTCTACTTATTTAGTGGTGTCAATGTCGGCGGAATCCAGCCTAACACTGCACCAACTTGTCTAAAACTATTGAGATGCCTCTGGTATGCGAGGAACTCCTCCGCATGTAAGGGCATCCCCTATCTACTCTCTACAGCTAACTATACATAAAAAATAAAATAAAAAACCTCGGCTGCATGCGGCATTCCCTGTGAGGAGAGAGCCATCCCACCCTGGCCGCTTCAGCCACTCCTCCCGGGTTAGATATTACCCCTACCTATAACTCGTACTTCTCTCCTCATCTTACGTGGCGAATCGTAGAGGCGGTTTCCGGTCCATCATACGATCCGTCACGCATTTATCTACTGCTCCGCCTATAATCGTGTCGTCTTACTGCCACCATCTTGATTCACTTGTTATTCTGTGAGCGGACATGTTTCCTCTTTCACCTAGGGATGGGACTGTACCATCCCACCCGTCTGTCTCTTATACCCCTCCCCCCGTGCATCCCCAATCATCCCCTCTTACTCTTCCTAGCCTCTGTCCATCTCTCTTATAATACTTATTCGCTAACTACTAACTACTTTCCACTATACCGTATAGTTAATATTTATACACTATATACAAACGCACTTGTTGACAATTTCCAGTTCCTTGCTCATCGCTTTTCTTTCTTATTCTTGCGTCTCTTAAACTAAAGCTACTTCCTAATTGCATTTTTTTTAAAATAGTTTAACTTACATATTAAACCACGGAATTGCCACAAAACAAATCTGTCTTTTCCTTGTTTCCTCACATCACTTATCAATCCTTTCCATCTCTAAACAGTCCAACAGTTCCTCTTCCTTACGACCACTCATTACTTCTTAAATTTTTTTTCAGAGTTTAAAATTATCTACTATTATGTTATCCAAACACCTTTTCTTGTCCACTAACCCTGTCATTCATATTCTAACACTGTTTACAAATGTATTTGTTGACAATTCTATAGCTCCTACGAGTCTTAGACTAAAACTAAAAAACTACTCTCTAATTTTTTTTTTGAACTTAAATCTTAAACCATCGAATTGCCAACAATCAAACCTGGCTTTCCCTTATTACTTCTCTTTCTTCCGCTTATTTCCGTTTCTAAACAGTCCAACAGTTCCTCTTACTCACATCCCTCATTGCTTTATTATTCTTTTTTTTTTCTAACATTAACTACCACCTCCGTTCTCTCACACATGCAATCCTCTCCAAATATATACAAATCTTCTTTTCATCATACAATCAGATTGTACTTCAAACTCCTCTTATTGTCTTCAATTTTTATATAGCCTAGCAGTTTCGTCTACCTCCTTCCTCTCCTTCCTCTGTAACCCTCTTTTACCCCTTATTCTCTTAATTTCTTTATAAATCTCATTCTAACCATATTTTAATATTTCGAAATATTTGTTCCTCTTCCCCATTCTCTGGCCAGCCAAACCATCATCTTTTCAATTTTTTCTACTTTTTCTATCTCTTTTTTACTCAACACTTCCTTTTTCAACTCTTCTAACTCCCTACATTCGATGAATATATGTAGGTCCGACCATTTTTCTCCACACAGAATACATCTACCGGCATTTTCTGTACCTATCCACCCTCTGTTTGTAGGAGTTCCAAAAATCCACCAGTATAGACCTCTCTTGCCCTTCCGGTCCTCCACTTCGATTATCGGGTTCATGATTTCTAACAATTTATTAAATACTGATAGTGAGGCTCTTTCTCTACATTCCATTATTAAACTCTGTCTCTCTATATCGGCAACTCTCCTTATAACCCTTCTCCATACCCATTCTTTCTTTTCTCTCCACCTCTCATATCCTATATCTCCTAACCCCAGTTTTCGTAATTTATTTTTGCACTTATTTACCCAATACCTCTCGTTCTCCATATTTTTCTGGAACCTATATGTGTCTTGTACTAAATCCCCTCCCTTCCCTTCTTCCAATCTCATCCAATACTTCATCACCCTCTTGGCTATAGTAGTGTCTATCGATTCTTTACATACTAATCTAGCCCCCACATTTGCAGTACAGTTTGGGACTCCCATGATAATCTTACTAAATTTCGCCACCACCTGGTTTAGTTCTTTTCTATTTTCCTCTAATCCCCATATTTCTACCCCATATAACATTTTTCCTTTGACCATTGATTGGAACACCAATCTCTGTATTTTGTACTTTATATCCGGAAATTTATTTTCTAATATCCCCACTACTGCCAGTGCTCCCCTCCCTTTATATCTGGCTCTTCTAATCTGATTTTCCCACGTGCCGTTACTACTAATTATAACTCCTAAATACTCCATTTTTTTCTGGTCTGATTTCTTGCTGCTCGACTGTCCAGAATTTCTTTTCTTTTTTGGCTTTCCTCTTCCTACATATCATTATCTGCGTCTTCCGTACATTTATCTTGAGTGCCCATCTTCTAGTATATTCCACTACCTCATTTAGTCCTTCCTGCAACCCCTTTGCTGTTAATGCCAAGATCAATAAATCGTCTGCAAATAGCAGCCCCGGTATCTCCCTCTTCCCAATCCAAGGGCATTGCCATCTCTCGCCTCCATGTCTATCCAATATATTATTTATAAACAGTAGAAATAATATGGGTGATAGCTTACAACCCTGTCTCACACCCCTTTTCGATTCCATACACTTACTCAACCCACCCCCTTTTAGTTTAATCATCACCAATACTTTCTCATATATTCCTTCTATTGCCATCCTCATTTTTACCGATAACCCAACCTCTCTTAATCTAGTAAATAACGCCTCTCTATTCACTGCATCAAAGGCTTTCTCTAAATCTACTGCTGCTACATATAATCTCTTCCCTGCTATTTTCACATACTTCGTAATTAAAGTATCCAAAATCCATATATTATCCACCGTATTTTTCTCTTTACGAAATCCATTTTGATAGTCCGAAATCCTTCCATATTTCTCTGCCCAATTTATAATCCTATTAGCTAAAATTCCTGTATATACCTTCGACAGCGAGTCCAGGAGTGTTATTCCTCTATAGTTGTTTGGATCACTTCGACTTCCTTTGTTCTTATATATAGGACAAAGTACTCCTTTTCTCCACTCGCTAGGGAATTTATTCGTTTCCCATATCTTGTTAAAAAATTTCACCATCACTTTCAACATTACTTCATTTGCTCCTACTTCCTTCCATATCCTGTTAGTAATACCATTTGCCCCACCCGCTGTTTTGGTTTTTACTTTACTTAACACCCTAACTATTTCCTGACTTGTTATCTCCTCATCTAGTAACTGTACTCCTGTTTGTACTTCCTTTACAATATACGTCTTTTCCATACCCCCCTGACCTTCTCCCCTCCCACCCAAAAGCTCTGTAAAATATCCTATCCACTCATTTTCTGTTATCATTGTTCCTCCCCCTGTCGATCTAGTTCTCTTTATCTTATTTATAGTTTCCCAAACCCTATCAAATCTTTTCTCTTTGCAATACCTGTTCACTCTCTCAGCTTCCGCCTCTTTCCAGCACTTTTTTTTCTCATTTAGTAACTTCTTGTAATCTCTTCTTAATTTACAATAATCCTCTCTTTTCCCTTGTTCCCCTCCTTTCTTGAAGTCCGCTAGAGCTGTCATTACAACCATTCGTTTCCTCTTACACTCTTCATCAAACCACCCCGCGCCTATGTTTCTGTCTATCTCTTCCCTTATTCTCACTTTCTTACCCACCTTCCATACTGGGCGTTCTATTAGTTTTAAAACTTCATCCACATCCCCTCCTTCCAACATCCTTTCACTTTCAACCCTTATACTTTCTTCACTCTCTTTTAACTCTGTTCTCAATCTCTCGATCGTGGTATCATTCCAAATGTACTTCCATCCCTCCTTATAGCTATCTCTTTTTCCTACCCTTCTCTTCACTCCATCATACTCCCCCCTTAATTTTATCTTGATGGGCATATGTTCTGTTATCACACATTCTGTCACCTCAAAACTTATTGTCTTCTTTAGAGCTATTTCCGTGCTAACTCCTATATCTACTACACTCCCGCCCTTCGATGAGATGAATGTCAGTTCACCATTACTATCTCCCTTCATCCATCCATTTAAAATATATAATTTTTCTATAGCACATAACTCTAATAATCTTACCCCATAGCTATTTATATCTTTGTCTTTACTATTTCTTCTGTACTCACTCACTTCCTTATCCTCTCTCCCATAATCGGGTACCCTATTACTCACTCTTGCATTCCAATCCCCTAACAATATCATTCGATCTTCCACATATAATCCTTTCATTTTGTTTATTTCTTCAATCAGTTCTTCAAAAAATGTTTTATTAGCATAAGTTGAGTCTTTAGGATGGTTGTATAATAGAGCCAGGCAAATTGCCTCCTTCGCATCATTTCCCATTTTAATTCTCAGCCATACCACCCCTTCTACCTCATTCTGTATTCTCTCTACTCTCTCTACTAACTCATTTTTTATTAAAACTGTTATCCCACCCGGATTTCTTCCCATTCTCCCCCTTTTTTCTTTTATCACGTTGACTACTCTATACCCATCCCATTCAATTTCTATCCCTTTTCCTAACCACGTCTCTACTAGGGCAATAATCTCATACTCCTTTACTGTTTTCTCCAATTCTTTATTCCCTATTTTCCCCATCAACCCCTCAATATTCCACAACCCTATCGCCATCTCTAGTTATTTATTCCCTCCCACTCTTTGCACCTGTGCTTCTCCATTTCCACCTCTACTCCTTGTCACTCTTCCCTGTGAGTCCTCTCCAGATCTCTCCTCGTTCTCTTTTCTCCCGTCATCCTTCCCTTTCTCCATACCTACGCCTTTTTTCTTTCCCCACAGATCTTTCAAACTTAATGATCTTTCCTTATTTAGCGCCTGTCTTTTTTCCATTTTATTTTCAGTGTTCCTTTTACTCGGAGAGGATGCATTCTTACCCTGCCTACTGTTACCTTCATTCACAATTTCCACTGTACTCCTCCCCAGTTGTGGCACATTACTTGCTTCCTCCATCTCTGTGTTGTGATGACTCTTCAAGGACTCTCCATTTCCGCCCACCTGGTTGCTGGCACTGCTGTTCAGCACATCCCTACTTCCCGCACCTGATGTGATGTGGACTTCGCTCACTTCCGTAATATCACTCCTTTCTACGTCACTGACCTTCCTTGCTACTTCCACTGTTGCCAAGGACACGTTCTGCTGCTGTTGGTGTTCTTCATCAAGTTTTTTCAGCCTTCCCGCCCCCCACACTCGATTCCACCTTCCGTTTCCAACCACCAGCTGCTGCCCTCTAATATATGCCTTAAGACCTTGTTTTCTTGCCTCTCTTAAATGTTTATTCAGAATTCTGTTCTTCTCTATGGCTTCCCTGTCCATCTCCCGTTTTATCCACACTTTCTCTCCTTTCAGATTACTCGAATTTCTTATTACAATGTCCGCCATCTGTGTCGATAGTAATTTCACTCTAATTGGTCTCTTACCTTTCACTCTCCCCACACGCTGTACATCGTCAATATCAGCTTCACTGAAGTTGATCTTCATCCTGTTCTGGATAACTTCTACCACTTTGTACACTAGTTCAACTTTAGACTCTCTTTCTTCTTCTTGGACACCGTATATGAAGATATTTTTTCTTACGTTGTCTTGTAAACTCTTCTCGACTGCTCTCTTCGTTTCTCTCAGGTCCCACTCCAGGCTTCTTACCTTCTGCTTCAATAGGTCTAATTCATCTTTATTACACCCTTCCTCTTCCAAAAACTTCTTTACATCTTCTTTGACACTCAATTTTAGGTCCATAAATTCCCTGGATAACTCTCGGAACATTTCTTTTATTTGCTCCGTCTGACAAGCCTCTCTTATCATCTCTCTAATCGCCTCGTACTCTTCCCATCCAATGGAACCTACTGGACCTGGGCCGGGATTAATCTCTACTCCTCCTATTATCAGCAACACCATCACCACCGCCGCCACCAGTAACGTAGCCATCATCTTCCTTTTTTCACCCTTTAACTCCATTCTTGTTTCCATTCTGCTTCCCTCTTTACAGTTCCATCTGCCGATCGCTATCCTATATTGTGTCAACGTGATACCCATTGCTCCGCGCTCCACTCAGCACATCCGCTCAGCTCACTGTCTCACAGACGACTGTTCAGCTGAAGTGTGGTTATATGAACTTTTACCGCTGGTGGATTAGTATTATTTTCCCTACTACGCGGGACGGAGAATAAAAGTGTCCTTAAATGCTGAGAATAAGAGGTTGTCTACTATAATTTCTGTCAAAATCACGCCGGAGGCTTGAAGTGCAATATTATTGAGATATAGAAATTTGATTATTAACTTTTACTTGATGAATAAACGAAGGTGGAAAGTACAAAGTATGCAGGGAACTAAGACTACAAATTATCGGAATAATGAATCAGCTGACTTTGTATTTATTTACACTACTATCATGTGCATGCAGCAACAATCGTCAACAATCCAAAAAACTGTTAAGTACCATAATTATCCAGTGAAATTACCGTGAATTCTCTTGAACTTCTCTTTAAATCGATGTTTACAGGCTTATCGTGTTATTTAATGTAATAAATTATTACCTTCGTGATAGTTTGAAAGGACATCTGTACGAAATATCGGAAAAGTAGCGGCGGAAATTACAATGAGAACTCCTTTTGATAATCTGCCTTTGTAAGTATTATACCAACGAACCTACAGATATTTAAAAATATTGTTTTAAAAGTTGATATTATTACCTAAAGTATTTCCTAAATCTAAATTCGAAACAAAGTACACCTAGCTAGCCTACTTAACCTAGAAAATGTAATTTACTGGACACCAAATGAATTACTTGTTATAAAATTCAAATAAATAACACTACTCCTATTTTCCACCAACAAGCACTAAACGCCAATATATAAATAGCACTAAATGGAACACACACACACACACACACAAAATTTAAATAATTTCAATAGGTTTTAACTACTATTTCATGTCACATACATTTTTTCAGTAATTCTGCTGGGTTGTCATCAACACCGGTTGCTTTTCCTTCTTTCAGGCTCAAAGGGGTTTTTCAAATTAATGTCTCATGATTGGAGGACCTTGCATTTCTCTTCCATACTCATTGATGTCTTCAATTAGATTATTTTCATTCTTGAAGTCCTTATCATCGTACAGTTCTTCTATGTATTCTTTCCAGCGAGCACATATCTTATTGTTGTCTGCCATTAACATTTCTTCTTTATTTTTTACTGTACTACTGCAGATTTGGTTCTATTTTGGTACTGAAGGACACTGGTTTTCTTATAAACTTGATCCTGTTTTCCCTTTTTATATCTTCTTCTATCTCTTCAGCATTGATTTTGGTTCATTTCTCTTTTTTCTCTGCATTTGGTTGTGATGTGATTTTTAATCCTTTTGTAGTCATCTACATTGTTTTCCTCCCTGAGCTTATTCCTTTCTTGAATTATGTTTAGTATTTCTTCTATCATCCAAGATTTTCTGGATTCCAATTTCCTGTTTCCTAAAAGCTCATTTGTTGCTTCAATTATCCTCATCTTGATGTTATTCCACTGCATTGGCTCATCACTTCCTTTATCTACCTTATTGGTTCGTTCTTCAAAAGCCACCTTTGTTACTGCTTCTTTCAGTCCTTCTACTCTCCACTTCTTGCTGATAGATCTTTCGGTTCTTCTAACTCTAATGTTGCACTTGGCTAACACAACTGCATGATCACTATCTATGTCTGTATCTTTGCTTCATCAGAATATAATCTAACTGAAATCATCTTTTGTTTGGTGCCTCCCACGTGTATCTTCTTAAGAGGAACTTCAGCCTCCGTAGCATAACGGTTAGCATTATTAGCCGCTCAGGGGTCCGGGTTCGATTCCCTGTACTGCCAGAAATTTAAGAATGGTAGGAGGGCTGGTATGTGATTAAAATGGTACATGCAGCTCACCTCCAACGGGAGTGTGCCTGAAAAGAGCTGCTCCACCTCGGGGTGAGGACATGAGTTTACGTTTTTAGAGGAACTTAAAATAATGTATTTGCAATAACCGTATCATTTTAACTGCAGAGGTCTACCAAAGTTTCACCTCTTTCATTTGTTTCCCCCAGACCAAAATTTCCTACTGTCTTATTGGCTGTATGAGATCCCACTATTGCATTAAAATGACCCATTATTGCGACATTATATTTTCCTTTAGTTAGTTTTAATAGTTCTTCAATGTCTTCATACATAGTCTCCACTTCTTCCAAGTCATGAGCCGATGTTGGGAAATATGTCTGAATTGTTACCAAATCCGCAGGTTCACTATTAATTTTCACCATCATTAACCGGTCGCTGACATGATAGGTACTGCAAACATTATTTCACCATTTTCCTCTGATTATAAGAGCCACACCGTGCTTTCCTCTTTTCTCTCCAACACTGAACTCATCACTGTAGAAGTCTCCATTTCCTCCCCATCTTCCCTCACATATACCTACTATATCTCATTCTTCCTCATCTGGTCTTTCACTTCATCCAGTTTTTCCGCTTTCAATAGCGTTCGTGCATTCCATTTTCCCATCTTCACGGCGGTTTTAGAGGGTTTTTACTTGCTAATGACTTGAGAAGCACTGTTACCTCTCCTGCCAAATCTTGGGTTCCGAAATCCATGATCAGTAGTTAACATTTTCTCATTAATGTCAGCTTCCATGGTTGCATTCTACTTGGGATATCCTTAGGATCTTTAATGGAGTGGTTTCCCGTTGCCTTCTCCATTCTATACCGTTGACCAATATATATAGGTTCATCCTCCTTTAGGGGCAATTTCTCATCCCAAGGACAAGAGAGTGCCCTGACCTCAATTCGTTCATCCACCCTCGGAGGAGGCTGTTGACGACATTGAGGGGGGGGGGGGCTTTTATACCGGCGGCCACTCGGTCCCCTTTAACGACAGGCAGAGGTTAGTATGAGTGAATTCTAACCCGCAGTCCACACCTACCAGAAATGAACTGTAGAATAGACACGATCAATAAAATTTTCTACAGTATGTATTTTTGATTAGCAGTTTCAATGTGAACTTGGAATAGCCTGTTACAAAACATATTGTTGATGAGAGTGACTGTTTCAACGCCGCTGAGAGGTCCAGAAAGGTAGAGACACTCTTCGTCTCAAAGCCAGTTTCTAGAAACGTAGTTAGGGCAAGGACTTGATAAGAGCAATCACATTTTGGGCGGAATCCAGCTTGTTCGACGGGAATCGAATCACATGTGCGATTGCAGGAGCAATATTCTATTCAGTAAGAGCCTTTCAAGTAATGTATAGATGACCCTGAGTGTGATTGGATTTCTCGTTTTAGTTTGTTGAATTCCGGTCGTACCTGTCTGCTAAATCTCTTGTCTTTGTCTGTCTTGGATATAAAAAATCTGGTAGTTAGGTATGGATTCTACGTCGATAGGGGAATGCTTTTTTGTCCTGTAACTTTGAGGCAGCTGGAGGTCTTTTCCTGGCTTCAGTATTGCAATGATTTTGGTCCTCTTGAAATATGATGGTAAATGTCCTGATTGTAAAATGGAACTGAAGAAGTTTGCAAGCAATCGTTTCGTAGCTGACTACATTTCTTGAGAAACTCAGGATATACACCGTCAAATCCCGCTGCTTTTCCAGTCTGAAGAGCATCCAATGCATGTTGTACCTCTTCTCAAGAGAAGGGTCGTTAATAAAATAAGTGTTGATAAATCCCTTGTCCCTGTCTGTCTCGGATATAAAAAAAACAAGTGGTTAGCTATGGATTCTACGTTGATAGGGGAATGCTTTTTTGTAGGTAAAGATGTTGAATCCAGTTCTCTTTTTAGGGATCATGCTTTCCCACTTAATGGGTAAAGTTCAAGTTTTCAACAGGCTTGTGCCTTTTCTCTCTTCTAGCATTGTCCGAGGATTTCAGCAATTCAATAGCTTATTCATGACTACTGTTCTTATCAAGTTCACAACTTAAGTGAGATGTTTCTTCACTCCAGCCAGGGAAATAGTCTTTACGAAAACCTCGGAGAATGCTTCTTTTGGCGGCAGATTTGATTAAACCAACAAATCAGTCATATTTCTCAGGTGTTGGTGAAGCCCATCTAATGTTTGCATCAGTGTAATTGAAGTACAAATCCCAATCAGCTTTCTGGAAGTTCCAACGAGGGTGGGGTGTAGATATTACAACAGGGATGTTAATACCAATGTTATAAATTATTGGTCTATGTTGACTGCGTGGAAAGACAGTAAAAACTTTTCTTCGTAATCGTGGTACTGGTGTCATGAGACTTTGTGAAACAAAACACAGATCAGGAGAGTAATCCCGGTTTCAACGAGCATAATGGAAGTTGCCTCGATCTTTAGCATGATAAATCAATGTAAAATTATTTACGCCCACCAGTTCAAATATATTGACACCGCTATCATCATTTTTGTCATATCCCTAGGAAGTATGGTGGCTACTGAATTCACCAAATATTATGCTATCTTCAACAGGAATTAATGTTATTGGATCTGACCAGCAGACCGTTGGAGGTTTATAAATGTTCGTGATGGTAACGTTCTGAATCTTTATAGCAACAGAGAAGACATTTGGACCTATATTAGAAGGCAACATTGTATAGTCTTCAATATCGTTCTTAACATAGATAGAGGATGATTACCTCGTTGTACTTCCTCTTAAAACAAAAATCACCACCACCACCATCACTTAACATAGATGACAATGTCATATTTTGGATGATGTAGTTCTGTTGCTGTTTTGTATCCAGGAAATTTTCCCTGCTTGACAACTGAGTATCGTCTTCAGTACGTGTTTTTTGTAGTGCCAATACATCTACTTAATGATCTCCGAGTATCTTAGATAAATATTCGCATTTAGCTCTGCTGATACCTGCAATGTTAAGCTGACAAATCGTTAGTTGAGGGCCCAGGGTCTTGGTCCTAAATGCTGAGTCCTTAGAAGGACTGTTCGTTGTGTCGGTTTTACTGTCATGACCGTGAGGCCCCATGGGGCAGTACGGCGGCATTTTATCGCTGTTTCTTTCTTAGTACCACCCGGGAGACACGTGTAGGGTAATTTAAGGTTTCATCTACGGACGTGAAGCAACGGTCGACCCCAAATCTCTCTCTCTTAGCCCAACCCTTCGTAAGGGTGTAGTGGCATCACGCGACAATCCTTTTGGTGATCTTCCTCCAGGAGTCTCTGCTTTGGGCATGGTGACTTGCTTGCTGTAAGCTCATCCTGGTTAAGTTCTTGATCTGGTCCATCCATCGTAACGGCGCACGTCCTCTAGGTCTTCGGCCTTCGACTTTTCCCTCTATGATAAGTATTTCCATTGCCTCCTGCCTTCTGGCAATATGACCAAAATATCCGAGTTGTTTTTGGTTGATAAGGGTCGACAGTCTTGTTCTGATGCCGAGCTGTTGCAGGATCGATTCATTAGTACGGTGTGCTGTCCATGGTATCCGCAGTAATCTCCTATAGCACCACATTTCTAGAGCATCAATCCTGCGGCGATCCGCCGTCTTCATCGTCCAAGTTTCTGCTGCATAGGTCGCGATAGGGAAGATCAGAGTTTGCATGAGGGTGAGCTTTGTCTTGGAAGTGATGGAGGTGTCCTTCCAGATGCGAGTAAGTTTTTCTGTTGAATTTCTCGCAATTCCAATGCGCTTGCGGATCTCAGGTTCACAGTCTCCAGTATTTGTGACAATAGATCCTAGATACTCGAAGCGACTGACAACCTCATAATCCGCAATTCTTGTGATGGCAGGTCTGTTGTTATTAAAACGGTCTATAATCATCACTTTGGTCTTTTTATTGTTGATTTCAAGACCATATTCTCTGCTTCGCTCGTCTAGCCTCCGCATGATGGTTTCTAATTCATGATCATCTGTTGCAATAATCACGGTGTCATCTGCATATCTGAGGTTGTTAATTTTCCTGCCACCAGCTGTGATGCCATCACTCCAGTCCTCGAGGATCTCCGTCATAATATCATACTGGAAATGCACGAAGCTTGAATACTAACAAAACATGGCTACCGTTCCTTAGTTGGTATAAAGGACACCTAGGTGGTGTTAACTATCACAGTACACCTTTCGGAAAGGTCAAGGAGAAATGTTATAATCAACGACAAACAAGAAACTATAACAAGATGGCTGTCGTCTTGTTCACAGCTAAACTTAAGAATTTAGTGGAAACATTGTCATTAAAAAACTCAGCCACGGAAGACGACACAATCACATATGAAAAACACACTAACAAACTTCGCAATCAGTCGGTGAACCCCAAACGAAGCATAATTTGGTTTATTTCAGTACAGAGATTGCTTGACCGAAATCAGTGGTCAAATCCAAACGTACGAAGACAAAATTCCAAATAGCGGCTTATGTTTTAAATCCTAGGTGTGCAATAGGAAATATTTTTAAACATTCCACCGCTAAAGTGTCTAATGAGGTTATCTCCGTAAACTAAATTATTCATCTCTCCAAAACCGTTTGGGGTACAAAGTTGTAATTTTACGAGAAGGGTCTTCTTGTATGTCCTAAGTGTAAAATATCGTATACTTCAAAACATTTCTCCTCTAAGAGGTTTAGATGGTAGCTGGCTCTCAAAAACACAATATCCATTCTTCCGAAACCATTTCAGGCACGAACGTATTTTTATATGAAGAGTTATCTTCTTTACACTAGATATTATTAAGTATTTAAAAACATTCGCCCCTTTAAAAAGTATTCATTCCTCAATTACTGTTCGACGTACAAAATCAAAATTTCACAGGTTGGTCGCTATTACGTCCTAGTGTTGATGATTCTTAAGTCCTCCTTGTCTCCGATACTGTTTCCTACAGGATTGCTTCTGCATCTATCCTCGAAACTTTCTACTTCTTTAATTAATATTACTTGCATGGACCATGCCTTGCACAGATTTGCAGAAACAGGGCCAAGTTTCCTGCACTAAATACAATACTATAATTTGAATAATAAAAAAGTGTTCTGTAAGGCTCTTTCGAGAGAAACTCCTCTCTATTCCCCTTCCACCACAGCCATTCACCACACATTGGAGTTCCTGGATGGAAACTGCCCTGTATTATGTAGAACATCTTAAGGAAATCATGACTGTGGTAGACAATGTGCCTTTAATGGACAACTCTGCATGTTCAGGTATATCGTCTGTCAAAGAGCTGCTAAAGGATTATTGCAGTGTGCAGAGAGACTTTGAATATATTCAGGAAATGTTTCATTTCTTCCAGTCACCGTTACAAAAATGGAGGAAAAAGGAAACAATCTCAAACAGCAATTTTCTGTAATTGCGAAAACTGACAATAATATACAAAGTGCTAAGGGGAAGATAGGGGATAAGAAACAAGTGGGCTAATGTACCGCAGAAGAATCCATGTCATTCAGTGCTAAAAACAGTACATCAGATAATAGATGGGAAAAAGTTAGACTTATCTAGTGAAATTAAACTGAAAAATGTAGGTAAATTTTCCTTCCTATACCCATTTAACATCTTTGAATGTGGAGTTCTCTTTTCCTACTTTAAAAATGATTTTAACAAACAAAAGATACAGCCTGACTGTGAAGAATTTGGAGATTATTGTTATGTACTGTAAAGCAATTTATGAAAGAAAGTGCGGTTCCTCATAAATAAATAAACATATACTCCGTTCACGTTTACACCGATATGGGATGTCTACAGTGCTGTAATTGTGTCAGCTATTTTTAGTACTAAGGCTTTAGTTCAGTACTGATTATGATTGTTTATACCGTCCATACCTGTTTTTCTGATAAACGGCTTTTTAATTATGTCTTAAATTTGCAGTTATTTATGCTGAGAATAGGTATACCCTGTTACTAAAGTAAAAAAAAAAAAAAAAGAGTCAGATTACTGTTTAAGTCAGGTCTCACCGAAAGCCATACCCCATTATTATTACTGTTTAAGTGTATAATGTAGGTAATATTTTAAAGTTTATTTTCTATTGAAACATTTTAAAGCATATTTTAAGTGCCTATTTAATCTTTAAAAAGCCTGTTTACTTGTTTTAAAATCCTATTTTGATAAGTGCCTGAAACTATTTTAGAGCCTAAAATTCCAGGTCTAATGATTATACATATCCCGATCTAGAGAGCTAAGAAGAATGGCCGATAGGATTCGTCATGCCGACCACACGGCACCTCATAATCTGCAGGGCCTTCGGGCTGACAAGCGATCGCTTGGTAGGCCAAAGCTCTTCAGGTCTGTTATGTCATGGGGTTTGGTTTGATTATACTTAATATTCATCTATTATATATAATAATTATATTTTATCCGAGCAAGATGGCCGCCTGGTTAGAGTCGCATACTGAGAGGTTGCACTCAGAAGATGGTGGGTTCGAATCCCACCGTCAACAGTACTGATGATGGTTTTCTGTGGTATCCCATTTTCACACCAGACAAATAATGGGGGTGTACCTTAACCATATCTTCCCAATGTATTTATTTTTTCCAGAATCTATGTTAATTTGCTATTAAACGTATCATATTAGGTCTTTTGATTGTGCAGAAGTCAATATTTTATTTTTATCAACTTTAGATTTTGCAAAATGCACCGCCCCAAAAATGGGGCAGTGGGCATTGTCGGGGTAGGGTATTTTAAACCGTGAGTGGTCACTATATGAGATTTCCTCTCACATTATTTTGTATTGTGAGTTTACTTCTTTGCGATGCAAAGGAGGTGACTGTTCCCTCTTCTAGCTGAGTTGATAACTGTCGTAAGGCGATTCACATTTGAAGGGTAAGCATTCCCTCCTCTAGTCGATACAGAGATCCGTATGAGTTCGTGCGCCCTGTGTGAGAGGTTCTCTTATCGCGCGACCAGTGGCGTTGGTGTCATCTTGAAGCTGATATGGAAACTTTCTCCTGTTGTAGGAGTTAGTATTTGACTTAAGTCGTGCGCGTAACATTCTCCATTTGCAATTACTGATGTATCGTCACCTTTCTTTAAAAACGTCGTAAGTCAGAATTACAAAATTTTACAGGAGAGACAAAAAACGTTCCATGACCTCAAATGATGACCTGTTTGTCCTTTTATAGGTCCCCATCGTTAATTCGCCATGAAATTCATCTCGTGACTACACTGACATATAAGTTTAAGTAATATACATTTTATAATTCGATCAAATTTGGAATTACGAGCTTTTTAATCTTACATTCAACATATTTTATGTCACTTACGAGGTTTTTGAAGTAAAAATGTGGAATGAAGATTTACAAGTCCATAGTTTTTTTTCATAATTTTTACTTTTTACCTACCAATATAGTCTGCCTGGTGGCCGTGATAATTAAGTCCTTGAAGTCTATATGGTCTGACACCGGGGTTAGCCGGTTTGAGTCCAGTTCATCGAAAAAATTGTTCAACATCAGAATGTTGGCCGACAGGGTAGGGGAGGTGGTGGTATACAATTTCTAATCGCTAGATTGTGTGTCAAAAGTTGGATTGAATTCCAAACCACTCAACTACGGTGTGAGGGCATATGACGCTGTTGATAGTGATTCGTCCGTCGGATGGGGACGTTAAGCTTTGAGCAGACCCCTTGGTGTTAATCGACGGGAGTAGGCTACATACCGACACCGGGTTTCACACTCTCTCTACTTCATCATCAGCATCATCATCATCATCATCATCAACAACAACATCATTCCACATCCAGACTCGCAGGTCGCCTTTGGGCGTCAAATACAAAGATCTGCACCAGGCGAGCCGAACATGTCCTCGGACACTCCCGCAATAAAAGCCAAACGATAAAGAAAGACCTACCAATGTACTGATTGTTGATTCGTAAAATTTTTTGGAAAAAGTAACACTGAAGAGAAAATCGAAGAGTTCACATATTGTAGTTATTTATAGACTATTATTAAAGAATAGAAGAACCAACATGGTAATTATTTATAGTATTTTTTATTCCATGTAATCTAAAAGTAAAAAGTACAACTGAACTAAAAGTAAATATTTGCAGTTATGGCCCACAGTTCAGTAACATATGACTGCACTCCTTATACATGAGGCAAGGTATCATAGAAATGGTGATATTCACTGTCCAGTACTTGTTTTTATTGTTGGAGGTGGTTCCATTTCTCTTTCGTGATCTTCAGCTTTTGAGTATACAATGGTGGAATCTTGTCTTTTGCACACTGAGTATCACCCCTTTGTTTCCTTTGAGGAAGATTATTCCAAGAATCAGAGTGATTCAGTTTGTAATCGATAGTCCCACTTGGGTTGTAACGAATGGCCCGGATGTCTGTAACAACAGGATCTCCCACTTTACTTCCAGGACGCAATGATTTGTAGATCGTACAAGCTTTATTGTAATTCTTGAAGAGGTCGTGCCGAAGATATTTGACATTGTAGGATTTGGGATTCATCCTAGCATGTTTACAGACATCTATGTATGCTGCTGGAGAATAGATATCTTGATTTCTAAAACGTTTCTCTATCGTGGAGTGCAAGGAGTCACACTCCATTTGTGTGTGCCCCTTCTCTAAATGCACTGACTGACAGAGCAAATGCAACACCAAGAAGGAGTGGTCAGAACTTTATGCCAATTGCAGGGTAGACTGACGTCACTGAGGTATGCTCATGATGTGAAATGCGCCGCTGTGCTGCGCACGTAGCGAACGATAAATGGGACACGGCGTTGGCGAATGGCCCACTTCGTACCGTAATTTCTCAGCCGACAGTCATTGTAGAACGTGTTGTCGTGTGTCACAGGACACGTGTATAGCTAAGAACGCCAGGCCGCCGTCAACGGAGGCATTTCCAGCAGACAGACGACTTTACGAGGGGTATGGTGATCGGGCTGAGAAGGGCAGGTTGGTCGCTTCGTCAAATCGCAGCCGATACCCATAGGGATGTGTCCACGGTGCAGCGCCTGTGGCGAAGATGGTTGGCGCAGGGACATGTGGCACGTGCGAGGGGTCCAGGCGCAGCCCGAGTGACGTCAGCACGCGAGGATCGGCGCATCCGCCGCCAAGCGGTGGCAGCCCCGCACGCCACGTCAACCGCCATGTGCAAGACACCCTGGCTGTTCCAATATCGACTAGAACAATTTCCCGTCGATTGGTTGAAGGAGGCCTGCACTCCCGGCGTCCGCTCAGAAGACTACCATTGACTCCACAGCATAGACGTGCACGCCTGGCATGGTGTCGGGCTAGAGCGACTTGGATGAGGGAATGGCGGAACGTCGTGTTCTCCGATGAGTCACGCTTCTGTTCTGTCAGTGATAGTCACCGCAGACGAGTGTGGCATCAACGTGGAGAAAGGTCAAATCCGGCAGTAACTGTGGAGCGCCCTACCGCTAGACAACGCGGCATCATGGTTTGGGGCGCTATTGCGTATGATTCCACGTCACCTCTAGTGCGTATTCAAGGCACGTTAAATGCCCACCGCTACGTGCAGTATGTGCTGCGGCCGGTGGCACTCCCGTACCTTCAGGGGCTGCCCAATGCTCTGTTTCAGCAGGATAATGCCCGCCCACACACTGCTCGCATCTCCCAACAGGCTCTACGAGGTGTACAGATGCTTCGGTGGCCAGCGTACTCTCCGGATCTCTCACCAATCGAACACGTGTGGGATCTCATTGGACGCCGTTTGCAAACTCTGCCCCAGCCTCGTACGGACGACCAACTGTGGCAAATGGTTGACAGAGAATGGAGAACCATCCCTCAGGACACCATCCGCACTCTTATTGACTCTGTACCTCGACGTGTTTCTGCGTGCATCGCCGCTCGCGGTGGTCCTACATCCTACTGAGTCGATGCCGTGCGCATTGTGTAACCTGCATATCGGTTTGAAATAAACATCAATTATTCGTCCGTGCCGACTCTGTTTTTTCCCCAACTTTCATCCCTTTCGAACCACTCCTCCTTGGTGTTGCATTTGCTCTGTCAGTCAGTGTATGCTGAGTAACAACGTATGTATACGAAGATAACTTAAATGGCACTAGAAATAATAAGTAATAAAATAATGACATAATTATTCACAAATGAGCACATTCTTGTTTTATTATGTCCACTACATCTCTTCAATTCCACTGCGTCCTCACTTTCATCTATCCTATCCGGCCTCCCTTGGTCAACTCTTGTTCTTTTCCGATCCCGACGCTATTAGGTTTGCGAGGGCTAGGGAGTCTTTCAATTTCACGCCCTTCGTGGCCCTTGTCTTCCTTTGACCGATATCTTCATTTTTCGAAGTGTCGGATCCCTTCCATTTTTCCCTCTGATTAGTGTTATATAGAGGATGGTTGCCTAGTTGTACTTCCTCTTAAAACAATAATCACCACCACCACCTCACCGGATGACGTGTCGTCGGCTCCCAGCTGGATCGCAATGGACTCCATAATGTCTTCAAAATGTTCGCCATCCCTTATATTCCAGTCTTCAGCGGATATTGACGCGAATTTCTGTCTAGTGAGTTCCTCTACGTCGTCAATAGTGAAGGTCACGTTGTGAGAAGCTACCCAGTTCTTCACTTTTGCCCACATTATTTCAGTACTGTTTAATTCAGGGTGATATGGGGGCAGTCGAATTACCGAGTGTCCGTACTGTTCCATGAGTTCATCTAGGACCGGCTTGTGCAATTTGATAAGCTCATAAAGCTCGTGTTTGCACATCGTCTCACGGTGTGGAATGTTCCTATTCACTAGCCAGGAGATCATCGTCACTTTACGTGAGCAGGAGGTTGGAGCACGATCTACTTCCTTGTTGTGATATGACGCGTAGTCAATCACGAGAACACTGCGAGGTGGAAGTTATCTTTCATGCCTTTCATTCTCTTTTTTAAAAAAAGTCACTATTCATGTCATCGTGGTAGTCGCCACTCTTGCTGCCAGACTTCCAAATTAGCAGACAGTTCTCGATGAAACCCATTTCACCGCCAGCATGTACAACTATCCTCCGCCCGACACTGGGCATTTTTTAATAAATAAACCTTTTGTATTTTATGTCATGTTTTTCCATTAGGATGCGCTTGTTAGTGTTAGTTTTTACTGATGATATCCTAATGATCGTAGAATTCGCTTGACACTAGTATTGGATCCTTTGAACTTTAAGTCTTTACTTAAATTTGCACGAATTTTTTAAACTGTAGGTAAACTTTTTCATCTAAATAAAAATTGCTAACAATACGACGTACGACACCTTCTCGTCCAATTCAGTAATATTCTTTGTGCGCATTCTGTTTTTGTTTGGTTTTTCAAACAGACTATCCATAGGTTTTCCTAATTCTTTCGTTTTTCGCTCTTAATCCGTACCAAAGAACTTTCTGACACTCCCAACAGCTGCTGCTACTCTTTCCTGCACTTTTTTTACAATCTATCACGAACTTTTCTTCCATTGTCTCCCTTTTCATAAAGTCTATAACGTTCAAGATTGCTGCACGAGTCTGACTCTTTAGCACCTTACGATGCACGCTACTTTTAACGCCTTCCATACTGTCACAGATAGGCCTAACGTACACCACCACTAACCACAGTTACTACTCAACGGGAAATTAGAAAGCAGAGCACGGCAGCTGAGTGTAAACTTATGCACTGAACTGTCCTTGTAGCAGGAGCTCTGTTAGGAGGGGATACGCTACGCGAGACAGTCCAAAGTGCGCATGCGGTCCCAGATGTCTTCCTAGCTGGCCCGATCTTTATGACATTTCAGAGGAAGCTATGAAAATAACTAATAATTGAGAAATAACATTGGTCATGGGTGATTTTAACTCAAAAGTAGGGGCTGGCATTGAAGGCAATACTGTATGCAGACATGGTCTTGGTGAACGTAACATAAGAGGAGACAGACTTGTTCAGTTTTGTATGGAGCACAATCTGTTTGTCTCTAACACATTCTTCAAACTTCCTCCTCAGCGGCTTTACATGGATATCACCCTCCGATAACGACGACAAGATCATAAGAAATCAAACTGATTTTATTTTGGTAAAACAACAATTAAAAAAATATGTGACATCCGTTAAGACATATTCCGGTTGTAATGGACCTTAGAAAAATTAAAAAGAAATGTTAAACCATCCAAGCATATAGATATTAAGAAATTATTGGATTCCAAAGAAAGAACTAATGTTGGAACTGCACTGGAAAAGAAGATGGAATTAATAAGGTACACTGAATCATCACAGGTAGAATCCACATGGAACGCCATTAAAGATAGTGTGATTGAAATCCAGAAAACTCAAATTGGACACTGCAACAACATCAAAAGACAGAGCTGGATAACAGATGAAATTCTAGAACTTATTTATGAAAGGAGAAAGCACAAAAATACAGATCACATTCAATACAAAACTCTAAACAAAGCTGTACGCAAGTGCAGAGAAGTCCGAGAATTATGGATGACAGGTGTAAAGAAACTGAGATCCTTCAAGAGAAGCACGACTAGTTTAACTTGCATAAGAAAGTGAAAGAACTTGGTAGTTTGCAACGGAAACGATATGGTCACATTTTGAGAGATGCCAATAATGAAATCATCTTGGGAGTGGAAGAGAAACTCAAACAACGGAAGGAATATATAGAAGATCTCTTCAAAGATGACAGAAATGATCCTCCTTCACCTGACGAGAGAATAAATGAAAATAGCCCTGATATAACAAAAAGTGAAGTTGTACATGCCTAAAACTTCAAAAGAATGGTAAAGCAACTGGACCTGACGGTGTGTACGCTGGAGTTCTCAAAGTAATAACAGAACAGGAATTTACCGGCCTCAATATCTTAACATCATTAGTCAATCAAATATATGTATCAGGAGAAATGCCATCAAACTGGCTGAAATCAACCTTCATACCACTACCGAAGAAGCCTAACTCGTCTCAGTGCGATGATTATCGAATGATAAGTTTGATGTCTCACGTGCTCAAAATGTTCTTGCGAATCATTCACACTAGAATATACAAAAAACGTTAATCCCACATGGATCAGAATCAGTTCAGTTTCCAAAATGGCGTTGGTACACGTGAAGCACTCTTCTCCTTAAATGTGTTGTTACAGAGGTGCAGAGATATGAATGTTGATGTCTATGCCTGTTTTATAGGCTATAAAAAGCCTTTGATTGTGTCAGGCACAATAGGCTGATAGAGATTCTGAGATCAACAGGTATTGACTCCGGTGACTTACGTATAATCAGTAACCTGTACTGGAATCAGTTTGCAAATGACAAAACTGATCAAGGAACTTCAGAAACTGCTTTGATCAGCAAGGGCGTCCATCAGGGTTGTGTACTGTCACCTCCGTTGTTTAACATTTACTCAGAGGCAATCTTTAAAGAAATATTGGAAGACTGTGGTGGGATCAAAATTAACGGGAAAATCATCAAGATGGCATGCCTACCCTTCAGTACATGATAAACTCCTTAGTTCAGCACAGTGACGAGTTTGGATTATGTGTTAACCCCTCAAACATGAAACTGATGGTGTTATCTAAGAAGACAATTCGGACAAATCTCACAATAAAAGATAAAATAGTTGAGCAAGTGTCTTCTCTCAAATATCTGGGTACCATCTTGGATGACCAATGTAACTCTAAACGGGAGATAATATCTAGAATTGAGCAGGCCAGGAAACAATTCATTACCATGAAGAAATTCTTTGTGAGGATAGATCTCAGTCTCCAACTACGAATTCGTATGATCCGCTGCTATATATTTTCTGTTCTCCTATATGGATGTGAAAGATGGACTCTGGATCCAATCATAGGAAAACGTATTGATGCCCTCGAAATGTTCCTGTATCGCCGTCTCTTGCGGATACCCCAGGTAATGAAAATCTCAAATGCCGAGGTCCATTGTCGGATGCAAAAGCAAAAAGAACTGCTCACCATAAAACAGATGAAACCACAATACCTAGGACATATGAGAGGTGAGAGGTCCCAGTTATTACAGCTTATTATCGAAGGAAAGATACAGGGGAAGAGATCTGTTGGGAGAAGAAGAAATTCATGGCTGAAAGACCTTCGAAGATGGCACTGCTGTACTTGAGAAGTGGCATTCCATTCTGCGCTGTCAAGATCAGAGCTAGTTACGTGGATCACCAACCTCCACTCGGAGAAGGCGTCTTAAGAAGAAGAAGACATGCATCATCATCATCATCATCATCATCATCATCATCCTTAGAGACCATTATGCCTTTCAGCGTTCAGTCTACAAACCCCTGTGAATTTACTGAAAGTCATCACAATCCTCTATTTGTAACTATTGCTGTGGCCTCATTTAGTTCTATACCTCTTATCCCTTTCAGACCTGAAAGAAAACTGGTGGTGCAAATTTCTGTTTGTACGTCAAAAACTGACTATAATGCTCTTAAATACATATATTTTTAGTTTACTCTACAAAATAAAAGCTAACATCCGAAAAAATCACCCACACAATTGTGCATGTCAGTACTTAATTCACTACTTACAAAAAAGAAAAATTACCTCAGTGCATGTAAATATACATATGTACATGATCAAATGTATTTTAAAGTGTAGAATAACTTAAAATAATTAAAATCGTTGTTCAAACACAAGCATACATTACATTTTCTACAATGAGGACGAGTTTTGCTTTTACAGCCCTTTTGGCAGCTGCACCTTGTTGTCAGCCCTGAAAGAATACTGGAGGTGTGAATTTTTGATTGTACATCCAAAACTTACTAAAATTCTCTCAAATACATTTGTTTACAGTTTATTTTACATTTTAAATAAGAACTATCGTCTGAAAAACAGCACCGACACAATTGTGCGTGTCAGGACTTATTTCACTACTTACACGAAATAAAAAACTTTAGCTCAGTACATGTGAATATATACATGTACATAATCAAATGTACTATTTTACTGTGTTGAACGATTTTAAACAATTAAAATCTTATACATTACATTTCTCACGTAGCGTACGAGTTCTGCTTTCACAGTCCTTTTGGTGGCAGCACCCAGCACTCCTGCATGCATTGCCTGTAGGAAAACCTAGCCCGTACAATTGTACATATTGTACCAGTAAAAGAGGCCGACTTTATGATTTAACTGTAAAGTTAGCATGAAGTAGTCCTCAGGGTAATACTGGGTGGTTACTAGCTAGGGCTTGGTACAGGAGGCAGGATCCTATCTATAAGAAAAATTTTAATTAGATTGAATAATAGTTTTTTATTCAGGATATGCATATCAAAGGGCACATCACCTTACTGTTGATAGTCGCTGTCTTCAACATCGCCTTTTAATGATCCGTGTTCCCAGTTCACCAGGCCGAACGGGGCTGGAACACGTTCTGGAAGTTGCCAATACTTCGTTGAGATGAGGCCGGAACACCCAAGTCGGTTTGATATGGGCTTGAGTCTCGAACTTTCAACGTTCTGGACGATCTCCGACGATGTTACAGGGTAACCACTTGTCACATAACTTATACGAGTGTCCAGAATTACACAGTCCCCCGACACTTTAGTTTAACAGCACTGTTTTATTTAATATGGTTGGGATATGCCATCGAATTCACTCTTAATCTTGTAGATAGAATTTAAGAGTTCACTAAAGATGTAGATGCGATTAGCATCGAAATTGGAAGAAAATAAAGCACAGTTCATGAATAGAAATAATGAAACTAAAATTGTTCATGCACTTGGCACAGTTCGTGGTGATTTTCCACTAAATAAATTAGCACTTGACATTGAAAGAAATGTATGACTGCTCTAGAGTTTATCAGAGACACTGCTGTCAGTCATGCAATAATACTAAACACTTTGACGAAGAAAGAAGGTTGAAATGAAAGCACAGTTCGTTCTTAGGCGCATTGACATTGAATAAAATAGGTGACTGTTCGAGAGTTTATCAAAGATACTGCTGTCAGTCACACACAAATAATTTCCACACTGTTCAGAAGAAGAATACACAGTTCTATTTGAACTGGATGAAAAAACACAGTTTGAATTCACAGTGAAACACTTGTGTCGCAGCACACGATTATACTATTATCATGGTAATCATTTGCAGTAATATTCATGGGAAAGTTCAAACACTTTCATAAATACTTGTGTCTATTAAAGAAATTATGCTGACTGAAATGTAAAGAAAAAATATCACAGTTCCTAGAATATTGCAGTAGTGTCACATTTAAATTAATATTGGTTCAGAGATTAAGTTATACACAGGCAACGTGGTAATAACTCAGTTCTACAAGAACGAAAGTAAGTTATATCGAGAAGTTTCTACAAGCGCACAGAACATAAGTTCAACTGAACTGTTGTCACTTAAGTCCAATACATGACTTGTCATAATCAGAGTTCCAACATAGACAAAATTTATAAGTTCAAATAAAGACTGAATAATTTGTTCTTCATCACTCGCAAAAATTACAAGTTCAACGTGACTGATAGACTCAATGTCCATTATAAAGACTTTGTTATACATTAGAGTTCACACGCGCTCAATTGATAAGTTCAACACGACTGTCAGAGTTTAAGTCCCACATGAAGACTTTGAATATTTGAAGATAGCCTCTGTCAGCACTTCGACGAACACTGCAGCGTGGAGAGTCAGGCTGAACACTCAGCTATGACCAATTTTTCTACTATTCCTAGACATCAAAAAGGCTTATGATAGCATACCAAGGGAGCATATCTGGAAATGCCTAAAAGAGCTGGGAGTCCTTGACAGTCTTATTGCAAAAGTGAAGATGCTGTATGATAAAACCAGAAGTTGTGTGCAAATGGGTTATGGTTATGGTCTGAAACAAAGAGAGTAGTACAGCAAGGCAGTGCTTTGTCACCCCTCTTATTTATCACTGTGATGGATGCCATAATAAAGGCTCTCAAAAGGAAGGAGCAGCAGGACTTGCAAGCTTTCATCTTCGCAGATGACGTGGTGATATGGGGTGAAACCGAAAATGATTGGAGAAAAAGTTGCAGAAATTGATTAAAGAGTTTAAGAGGTATGATTTAAGTATCAACAAGGCTAAGAGGGTGGTGATGAAGTTACAGAGGGGAAATGACAAACCACAAATCAGAATAAATGACACCAAACTGGACAGTGTTCCAACGTTTAAGTACTTGGGTAGTATAGTATCAAAAGACAACTTTGCAAAGTATGAGGTGGACAGTCGAATTAGCAAGGAAACTCAATTTTACCAGCAAAAGACAACTGCTGTGGGATAAACAAGTACCATTAAAAGCAAAGATGACATTATATAAATCATATTATACACCCAACCTCACGTATATCTTGGAAACTATCACGTTAACGAGATAAGAAACTCAAAACTCCAAGCTGCAGAAATGAAGTTCCTATGTACCA
The DNA here is from genome assembly GCF_040414725.1 of Anabrus simplex. Taxonomy (NCBI): domain Eukaryota; kingdom Metazoa; phylum Arthropoda; class Insecta; order Orthoptera; family Tettigoniidae; genus Anabrus; species Anabrus simplex. The sequence goes on along the minus strand of NC_090271.1, from coordinate 83,578,791 downwards.
TGATACAGAAGACCAGGAAGGACAAATTCAGGAATGAAAAAGTCCGAGAGGAGGTAGGAATAGGAGACTCCCTACTACAGAGGATTCAGAAAGCAAGGATGAAGTGGTTTGGCTATGTAAGAAGGATGAGTGCAAACAGGACTGCAAGAAGAGAATATGAAAGAGAAGTAAAAGGAAAAAGACCAGTGGACAGACCCAAAGGAAAATGGACAGATCTGGTGTAGAAAGATGTCGAGGAGAGAGGACAAGATTGGGAGAAGATTATGAGAGAACAGTGGATCATAGACAAAGAGGGGGCTCATACACCACACCCGGGCAACTGGATATGGTCAACGATGATGATGAAAACCACTGAAAAGGGCAGGCAAAACAATATGACTCCGAGAGGCATATCGGGAACAGTTATTTGACCTATTTATAAGGAATGCTGCAGAGCAGCACGGGTCCTCTAGTATCTATATAAATAAGGTTGTAGGGGATCAGTTGTCTGTAATTTCATTTATTTTTGCCAATTTTTCTGATATTTTTTGCTTTAGGTCAACTCAAGATTGTATCGCTGGTCTTTACCTTTCGTATCTGTTTCTCTGTTCCACCATCATGGCGAAACGACTCAAAAGTTCTCAACTAAACTTCATATTTACAGTATACTCATCCAGGAGCAGGTTTAGATATGCACATGATTTAAAAATCACTGAGTAGACTGTAGGTTTATAGGAAGACCAGAACAGTATTTTTAATTTTTTTCTTTTATTATTGATTCTCTGTAACATCCATAGACTATATGTGAATCGTCCCTTCTTTTTTAAAAACTTATTTTTACGTACATAATTTCGCTTACTCTTCAAATGACTGAGAAAATTACTTTTTTCAGCAGGTTTCATGTTCTGCATTGAGTGATGGACACCCGCACAGACGGACAATGAACCTACCAACAGGGAAGTAAGGTAATGCAATTTTTGTAATTATTCCTGAAAACTTGTGGTTGTTCATTGGGTGGACGGCGAGAGAGATGTTAAGCCACCATTCTGTGGGATATTTGCGGAATATCATTGGAGGTCACAATCATCTTCGAATAGCACTAAGGGTGGCTGTTAATATTTCAACAGTACCACGGAAGTGTGGCCCATTATTTCACACCGTAAATTGTTTTCTGGTATTACTGTAATTTTTACTGTATTTCTCTTCTACTTCCATTTTCTGCTTTAATTTCTTGCCTCTTTAGGCTTAAGTAATACCACCATAAGTCATCTTCTTATCTAAGAATCCCTGCGCCTAAATTTCTCTTCTGTTACCGCTTTCTTAAATCCGTAACTCATATCATCACTATTTAGTGAGGGACATTTCTTTTTTCCAATACATCCACATGGTATTTACATATTTGTCCAATCCGGCTGTCCTCAGTTATTAACCTATCTTTAATTAATGCCAACTTTCTTAACTGTATTACCAAATTCTCCATATGTGAGAGAGTGAAAATCCCAAAAACTGGATTCTCTTTCCTTTGAGGAAAAATTCCAACATGTTCATTTTTGTAAATTTTGACAATTTTAATTACGGTGCAGACCTTGGTTTCGGGGTAATTGGTGGCTAAATGGTAAGTCGTATTACAAAACAGTTAACTTAGCACAATCGCCTCTCTGTTTGGAGAATTCTACAACTTTGGTCCTATGACTTTCTGCTGTATCTCGATCCGTAATACATTAGATAGGGCTGCATTACTCGATTATAATCAAATCTTCCCAACTCGATTGTGCCTGGCGTTAGGAAAAGGGGTTTACCTCTATAATAAAAACTCCCCATCTCCATTGTAAACGGCAGAAGGCAAGTGAGCCTGCCATTATAGTAGAAACTCTTGAACTCAACTGTGAATGGCAGTAGGAAACGTGGCTTTCTATTATCATCAAAACTCCCCATCGGAAACAAAGTATGGGGTCCTCCCCGTGGTGTTTCTTGGATAATGCTAAAAGAGACATGTAATGGTTATAGCGTTTGCCATGCCAAATTGCTACGGGCTGGGGGCGTCACCGCATCGACCCACCAGTTTACGTTTCGACCACGCCGATCATAAACAAGACTTAAGTGCTAGACCGGCCCCCTCTCACTTCTGTCCGTAGTTGCGCGGCATGGTAATATGGAAATTACCAGATGATTAATCTGGCTTCTTCCATCTCGCAAGGTTCCCGGACACATCCAGCATCTGGACTGTTCTGGAAGGACCGGCGCAGATATATAAGGGAGGAGTGACTTGCCTGGGTTGGAGTGTTGGTATAGTTCAGTCATGAGCTCAGTCAGTGAGTGACTTTCGGTACTGTGAAGTGTGTGAACTGCCGTGATTGTCGGACTAGCGTGCTACAGATGGAGAATATTTAAGATTAAATTATATTTAAATGGTCTACCTATTCAATACATACATAATTTATTACATTTAGTACATGTTTCGTCCCCAAAGGGACATCATTAGCTATAATGTTGTTTGTCCAACCCTTGTCCCGTTTTCCTACGGGGTCGGGTATGAGGTGAGATGAATTTGTCGTGGCGGGTTTTTATGATCGGATGCCCTTCCTGACATCAACCGCATCAGAGGAGTTAATGAGATGAAATGAATGACGTGATATATGATAGTAGGGAGAGGGTGAAACCTGGTGCCGGCACATAGCCTACTCCTGTCGAATAGCACCAAGGGGTCTGCTCGAGGCTTAACGTCGCCATCCAACGGACGAATCACCATCAACAGCGTCATATGCCCTCACTTCATATGAGCAATGCGGAGAGGTTTGGAATTTAATCCAGGCTTTTGACACGCAATCTAGTGATTAGAAATTGTATACCACCACCTCCCCACCCCTGCCGGCCAACATTCTGATGGTGAAAATTATTCAACCAACGGGACTCAAACCGTCTAACCTCGGTGCCAGACCATTTTTTAGACTTCAGCGCCTTAACGATCAGGCTATAATAAACTACAACAATATATCACAATATCATACAATAATGTTTTTAGTGTGTCTTTCCAATTTAATAACGTAATTTTGATATTCTGATACATTATTGTACTTTATTATAGCTGATGTCCCTTAGGGGACGAAACATGTACTGAATGTAATAAATTATATATGTATTGAATAAGTGGACCACTTAAATACAATATTTAAGTTAATCTTATATATTCGCTATTTGATTTATAGTCAATACGGGATTATCTAAAATGCTGTTAAAGCATGTTACATGTAAAATAGCGTGCTACAGTGCAGACTGACGGCGAAGGAGAGAACGTGTGGCCATGTGACATAACTGTTTAGCTGAGAGAGAGAGAGAGAGAGAGAGAGAGAGAGAGAGAGAGAGAGAGAGAGAGAGAGAGAGAGAGAGAGAGAGAGAGAGAGAGAGAGAGAGAGAGAGAGAGAGAGAGAGAGAGAGAGAGAGAGAGAGAGAGAGAGAGAGAGAGAGAGAGAGAGAGAGAGAGAGAGAGAGAGAGAGAGAGAGAGAGAGAGAGAGAGAGAGAGAGAGAGAGAGAGAGAGAGAGAGAGAGAGAGAGAGAGAGAGAGAGAGAGAGAGAGAGAGAGAGAGAGAGAGAGAGAGAGAGAGAGAGAGAGAGAGAGAGAGAGAGAGAGAGAGAGAGAGAGAGAGAGAGTGTGTGTGTGTGTGAGCGAAAGTTACGTGTATCCTGTGTACATGTGTAAGTTGTTGGCTCGACAATCGCGCGCGTGTGTGTAAATGTGGTTTCAGTACTTAGTTAATAAATCTTAGTACAGAAGCTACCAATCGAGTGTTAATTTATCTCGTTACCAACTCGTCACAATAATCTTTCTCACAGCATGAACAGTAGTTTATATAGAAATCTGTATACAATATAGAATACCATAGCGAAGTGCAGGTACATTTGCTCGTATTTACTGCTTGATTTTGTACAGTTTTGTAGTGAATTTTCCTGTTCACTAAATTTCTGAAAATAGTATTTGAAATGTATCAGGCGTCCAATGATAATAGCTAGCATCTAAATGGCGAGGGAGTTTTATCATGAGTGAGGACATAGATATTTACTATCTAAGATGAAAGTACAAAAACGTAAATGTATCTGCCTTCAAATAAACAACCTAACATAACTTATGTTATTCCCGGTAAGCATGACTGGATTGTTGGTGCGTTTATCAGATAATTTACACCCAAGAAACCACAGCTTATCCACCTTACAGTAACTCCGCATTATATTAGAGATGTTTCTAAAAGCATCTCTTAATATATAATAGTGAAAAATGAAATTCATTACATACAGGAGTTTGTAGGCCTAGCTCTTTATTGTATCTGGTCAAAATAGATAAACTGCAATGACATACATAACTTATTCCTAACAACGTAAATTGAAAATGTCATGGATTTCTGGCCTCTTTCTTTCATTGTTTTCTGTCTCCATTTCAAACTCGAGTATCACGGCAGTGATCAAGTGACTGGGAAAACTTAGCTCCAACCTTCATGGATTGTGACATAACCACGTCACTGTGGATCAATAACACGCTGATCACCTGCCTGCCCGCTGTCCGCCCACGGGATGAAATGCCCTGCGTGAGCACCTCTGATTTAGAAGAATTTACAACAAAGGAGGATGAATGAATAATACAATATTGTAATTTTTATCACTGAATATTTATTAACAGCCATATATACAAGAAGAATTGTTACAGTCAAATATTTGCAAGATTAAAATTTTTACGATCACCCAGAGATATTATGCAAAGTGAATCATCAGCACACTGCAAATAAGTTATTATGTGATGTATGAAAATTAAACACTGATCAAATTTTAACAAAAATAGAAAAAAAAATTTACACTATCACACTACAGAAACCAAGAAACTAAACATAGCATGAGCAGGATATTGTAATAGTATCAACATTCTGAGGGAAAGAAATTGTAGGATCTAGGTGAGGTTTAATCAGACCTATTTAACACACAGGAGATGCTACTTGAGGTTTAATCAATCTATTTAACACACTGGAGATGCTACTACAGACGCGTTATTTCACTGCTGCTGACGGAGCTCGTAGAATCTACGGGTGCATGATTTTACTGTAGCTAAAGTAGCAGCCATTTCGGCAAGCTGTGACTTCACCAGAATATTGTTGGATGGCTCTACAAGCATAAAATGTATACTAGTGTATACTAATTATGAGCATAATGGAAGTCGAGAACTCTTCTTACAAGGCATTGATAACACAACCACATTCTTACATAATCTGAACATGTCCTCATTCACTCTCGGCTGTGAAATGAGCGGGAAAGTACATGCATGCGGACAGGAAGAGAGTGTGTTCGAGAAGCAGGCTTGTTTGTATCATTCTAGTGAATATTTAGCATGTCTAATTAAGTGTACGAAATTTCCGTGATGAATCCATATTAGATGTTCTTACAGAAGACCCAGATTCCGAAAATGAGGATGAGAATATCAATTACATACCAAGTGAACATGGCGATTGTGACTCTTCAGGAACGTAAACTTAGATAATGGGCTGATTTCAAATGGGTGTGAAGGAGGTTCTGACTTTTACACCACTGCGTAAAATTTGGGTTATTTCCTGTTTACCTGCAGCAACTAAATGCAAGTCGGTCATCAAGTGATGTACAGCGGGACCTGCCAATTGACCAAATAGGTCAGAATATGTATCAGTATGTTTTAGCAGACTGCCAAATTTCTAAATATTAACATAACTGGCATCCACAGATGCATCAGAATTTTTGTTTTAAAATGTATTATCTTTATAAATTTATATTTAAAAAATTGCTGTAGCCCTCGACTATGACAATTAAAACTCAATTTTGTGTGATCTTCCTAAATATTCCAAAAGTAATTATGATCACTGCTTTCCCTAGCAGTGTAAAAATTTAAAGAACCATCAAAAATCCTGCGATTTCTGGAGGGTAGCACATTTATATATGGCCGTCTCCAAAGTGTATGAACATGACTAAAAAACTTGAAAATGTTTAATACTGACTAAAAAAAGAGTAAATTCTCTATTTTTGCCTATCTTAATTTTTCAGAACCAGCGATACTGCTGAAGAATAAAAAGAATATAGGAGAAGAACGGACTGGAGACAAATTTAATGGGCACACATCCTTAAATATGCTTTGAATAATTACATATTTTAACTGGTTGAAAAAAGACTTACAAATTTCCAACAAATCAAATAATGCTTATTCACCAGTATACAATACCATATTTACAAGAAAATCCAACAGTAGACTTTTCAAAATAATTATATATATAATGTTACATGAACACATCATAAATCTTCAGAAAAGTGAGCTTTAATTTTTTGTAATAGTTCCTTCTTGACAGCATCAGGAACCAAAGCTGAAAAAAAAACCTAAAATTAACTCAAATCCAAAAACATTATAAACATTCTATATTTAAAAAAGCCATCTTGTAGTTTTAAGTGGCCACAGTTACGTTACGGGATATCCAGTAAATACAGGAAGATGATATTTCATTCCAAAGATCCCACCTATATGGGATTCAACCACGGTCAACTTGGGTGTGAAGTCAGTGAAAATGCCACTTGGCTTTGAAACTCTCCTCTTCTAAATCTGACCAGTATCCACACATTATGTATGTGAGGAATCCGTCAAATCCCCTCCCATTCAGTAGTTATTTGTTTTACCAAATACTGCTCCTCCAGACGTCAGAAGAAAAGCAGCCATGGCGCAAATGTTAAAGAAGTCAAGAGTTGCACGAAAGCTCTCTCCAGTACAGTACTCTGCAGAATCCACCAAGTACACACTAAAAGTACGCAAACTACCATAGACAGATCATCACTCCACTGGCACCTTTACTGTTATCCCCAAATGGAGAAAACGCTTTAATGAAAATCTACCACAAATGCCACACTCATTCAAGACACAACCAAGCAAGGTTGAGGGATTTCATTCACCTCTGCCATCTGATGCAAACAATCAAAACTCAAACCGGACAAGGGAGGTGTGGCTACACACTAAAAACATGGGGTTTCCATGAAAGTGCTGCATATGACTGTGGAATAGAGGAGCGTATGCAAGGAGTCCCAGGCCTGTCAAATGGAAATGAAACCCTATCATTTGTATAAGAAAGCAGCATGTTAGAAACATTGTGAGCATCCACAGCAATTATAAGCATAGCAGGCTGTTGGCCTTATTTACACAGTCCCTGTGTCATATTTAGATATAAGCCATATTAGCACATACTTAAGAGTGGTAAATATAGAGGTGCGACGCAAGTTGCCCATTATTATAACATGAAAAGTGAGTGTCCTTTATGCACCTTACAGTCAAAGAGAAAAACATTTTTATTTCTTCATTGCAAGTTATACAGTAAGCATATTTTCATGTAATCTTCATAATAAACAAACTGACATACATGCACAGAAAGCTATTAGAAAGAGAAGGGGTGGCATACAGAGATGCTGTAGTAGAAACAGCAAGGGAATGTCTAGGAACAACTGTGTGTAAAGATGGGAAAAGGCGAACATCCTAGTGGAATGATGAAGTGAGAGCAGGTTGTAAACGTATAAAGAAGACTTATCAGAAATGGCTCTAAACAAGGGCCAAGGCAGATAGGAATCTGGATGTAGAAAAAGAAACAGAGCGAAACAAATAGTTGTTGAATCCAAAAAGAAGATGTGGGAAGATTTTGGTAATAACCTGGAAAGGCTAGGTCAAGCAACAGGGAAACCTTTCTGGACAGTAATAAAGAATCTTAAGAAAGGAGGGGAAAAGGAAATGAACTCAGGTGAACTCATAATAGATCCCAGGGAATCACTGGAGAGATGGAGGGAATATTTTCAACACCTGTTCAACGTAAAAGGAAACCTTCCAGGTGCTGTTGCGAACAGCCAAGCTCATAGGGAGGAGGAAAATGATGTTGGTGAAATTATGCTTGGAAGTAGAAAGGATGGTAAATAAACTCCATTGTCATAAAGCAGCAGGAATAGATGAAATCAGACCTGAAATGGAGAAGTATAGTGGGAAGGCAGGGATGAAATGGCTTCATAGAGTAGTAAAATTGCCATGGAGTGTTGGTAAGGTACCTTCAGATTGGACAAAAGCAGTAATTGCACCTATCTATTAGCAAGGGAACAGGAAGGATTGCAACAACTATCAAGGTATCTCATTGATTAGTATACCAGGCAAAGTATTCACTGGCATCTTGGAAGGGAGGGTGCGATCAGTCGTTGAGAGGAAGTTGGATGAAAACCAGTGTGGTTTCAGACCACAGAGGGGCTGTCAGTATCAGATTTTCAGTATCCGCCAGGTAATTGAAAAATGCTACGAGAGGAATAGGCAGTTGTGTTTGTTTCGTAGATCTAGAGAAAGCTTATGACAGGGTACCGAGGGAAAAGATATTTGCCATACTGGGCGACTATGGAATTAAAGATAGATTATTAAAATCACCCAAAGGCATTTATGTTGACAATTGGGCTTCAGTGAGAATTGATGGTAGAATGGGTTCTTGGTTCAGGGTACTTACAGGGGTTAGACAAGGCTGTAATCTTTCACCTTTGCTGTTCGTAGTTTACATAAATCATCTGCTGAAAGATATAAAATGGCAGGGAGGGATTCAGTTAGGTGGAAATGTAGTAAGCAGTCTGGCCTATGCTGACGACTTGGTCTTAATAGCAGATTGTGCCAAAAGCCTGCAGTGTAATATCTTTGAACTTGAAAATAGGTGCAATGAGTATGGATGAAAATTAGCCTTTCGAAGACTAAATTGATGTCAGTAGGTAAGAAATTCAATAGAATTGAATATCAGATTGGTGATACAAAGCTAGAACAGGTCGATAATTTCAAGTATTTAGGTAGTGTGTTCTCCCAGGATGGTAATATAGTGAGACTGAATCAAGGTGTAGTAAAGCTAATGCAGTGAGCTCACAGTTGTGATCAACAGTATTCTGTAAGAAGATAGTCAGCTCCCAGATGAAACTATCGTTACATCGGTCTGTTTTCAGACCAACTTTGCTTTACAGGAACGAAAGCTGAGTGGACTCTGGATATCTTATGCATAGTTAGAAGTAACAGACTTCAAAGTAGTGAGAATGATTGCTGGTACAAACAGATGGGAACATTGGCAGGAGGGTACTCAGAATGAGGAGATAAAGGCTAATTTAGGAATGAACTCGATCGATGAAGCTGTACGCATAAACCGGCTTCGGGGGTGGAGTCATGTGAGGCGAATGAAGGAGGATAAGTTACCTAGGAGAATAATGGACTCTGTTATGAAGGATAAGAGAAGTAGAGGGAGACCAAGACAATGATGGTTAGACTCAGTTTCTAACAATTTAAAGATAAGAGGTATAGAACTAAATGAGAATTGCAAATAGAGGTTTATGGCGATGTTCAGTACATTCACAGAGGCTTGCAGACTGAACGCTGAAAAGCATAACAGTCTATAGTGATAATGTATGTATGTATGTATGTATGTATGTATGTATGTATGTATGTTGAGTATATTCTGGTCTGAGATTTGTTTCTTATACACAGACTATACTTGTTGTGAACTAACTGATCAGCTGGTGCAGCACAGTAATACACCTGTCATAACCATCACAGTTACACCATAACAGTGTGTGGACTCTTGTTTACTTGTCTTCTACTTTATTATATTGTCTTTGGTTTCACAAGGCAAGATTCTTTCAAGTCTACAGACTGCTTCCGTCTCCATACGAAGATGGAGGTGAACATTCAACCTCTATCATTTCATGGCCTGATGAGGTTTCAGAAGCATAGAAGGTCGTGAAAACCAGCAAGGGATCCTCCAATAAGGAGAGTGCACTGACTTTGGTTCACATGCTCCATCTGGCGCTGTGAAGTTGCTAAATGGAGCAACTGCCACTTTGGGCAGAGTTATCTTCACAGGTGCAACTGGAAGAAATAATGAACAGACATCTAGTGTCTGAGCAGGAGCATTCAAGAAATCAAACTTATGGCACTTCCAAGGGCCTTTATCACCTAGAATTTTTTTCTCACTGAAATAGACAGCATCACGTCACAACAATAGGCTGTTACTTTCTCTGGCAACATTAACAATTTGCTTGACTTTGCAAGTAATGCACCTAATGTGTGTCATGCCAAAGTTCTTCATATCTTCCATCAATTCATCATCAGTGTTCAAGATTAGGTTGTGGTAGATCACTCCAAAAACCAAACTGAAAGACTTGTGCTCTTTGACTTTGACAGGGTGTTTGTCAAACTGACACTATATGAGCAACCAATCAGCTTGAGCTGCAATGTGCACCTTCAGTAACAAACTCCAATTGCATATAAAGTCCTCAAGTTCATTGCATACACTTTCAACATGACTACTAGTTGACCAGCTTGAAGTCATTTCCATCAAACTTTCAAGCTGCAGTAGTTCCCAGGGTGTACCAGGCGAGTTGGCTGGGGCTGTACCTTACTTAAGACCACGGCCGCTTCCTTCCAACTCCCAGCCCTTTCCTATCCCATCGTCGCCATAGGACCTATCTGTGTCGGTGTGATGTAAAGCCACTAGCAAAAAAAAAAAAAATCCCAGGGTGTTGCCACCCTCATTCATTCATATCCTAAAGGCAAGGCCTTGTCGCTGCAACCACATTTGTCTCTCATCTGCTGAGCATTTCCCTAAGGGAATCAAATGTTAAAGACGAGTGGCAGACCACCCTGGACAGGTTTCGCTTTTCAAAGCCCTGTCCAAAATTATCCTCCCCGATGCCACTGACTCCAATCACGGGCAGCACCCCATAACATATACAGTAGAACCTCGATAATTCAAAATCGGTTAATTCAAAATCTTGCCTAATTTGAAGCAGCTCTCGTTCCCAGAAACATGAGGCACAGTTTTGCATGTTATTTAAATTGTTTAATTTGGAATACGGATAATTCATAATTCGAAGAACAATGTCGGTCGCGTTACCAAAACAGACTTTAATTCGAAACTGCCCTTACATTTTGAAAAAAAAAAGTTCTTTACAGAGTAATTTAAATTCAAAATTTCTCTGCGTCATGAAAGAACACATCTTCCGGAACGTGCAGGGTTAACTTTCCGCACTTTCACCCACTTCGGCGTGTCTACAGTGTGCTTCATATCTGCTAAGTACGAGTGGAATCGTAATTATTTGTCCTCGTCTTTGAATTGTGGTTTTTTTTCCTTTCATTGCGTGAGGTTATGTTTGCCATTGTTTTATCCAAGTGCATTATTTGAATAATGTAAATGCACCTTGTTGGATACATTTCTGAAATAGTGTTTTCCATGGCATTTGTAAAGTTTAAACTGAGAATCAAGGTGATTGCATGCATTAATGGGTCTTAGAAGTGCCATAGCGGGAAATCATACACATATAATCATTGTACCGTTGTTGTAATGTGGACGGAAGGGAGAGACTTTCTCCCCTTGTCATAGGAAAGTTTGATAAGTCGCAAAGTTTTAAGGGCATTGGATATGATGCGTGGAAGTACAAGGCATCTAAAATACATACAGTATAGTAATCCAATGAATAAAGCACTTCCACAGGAAAGCCAGTATAGATTTCACCTCATCTCTGAATACTATCTTCTTTCAATTTCACTGTGTGAGGTTATGTTTGCCAGTGAGTTATCCAAGTGCATTATTTGAATACTGTAAATGCACCTAGTTGGATACATTTTGGAAATATTTTTTTCCCATGGCATTTGAGAGGTTTAAACTGTGAATCAAGGTTAATTGCATGCAGTGACGGATCGTAGAATATATTGTGACGCCGCAAGGGTTGGCATTTCCGAATTACGTGTTGGCAGTTAACATTAAGAAATATGGGTAAGTGGTTCCACCTATTCAATACTAAAAAATTGTGAAGTTATTAATACGTCACATATTTATTTGATCTCATTATTGGGACTGGTTTCAGCAACTATACTTGCCATCATCAGCCTAAGAAAATTGTTACAAGGCATTTAGAAAACTATGCTAACATAATTTTAAAAAATTTTGTATGTACAACTTGAACCGTTGTTCTTAAACTAAGTTTTCGTATTGGGTGTACACCATAAATCTTGTATATTTAAAATACAAAGACTAGAATAATTCTTATGAGATACAATACAAGTCATAAATATCATACAATCTTTTGAATATAAAAATAGTAAATTACATTGTCAGATTGCTTGTAGATGTTATGAAAGGTTGATTACAGCATTGAGTTTTGGTAAAAAAAACTTTTTCATAAAATATAACTTGATTGAACATTAAGGGTATTCAATTGGTCCCATCGAATTACATACATTTTTAAAATTCCAGTTGAACCTGCTTTATACGTAACTCTGTTCTGTGTAATTCGTATTTGTACATTATTTCCTTTAGGTCCCGGCAAAATGTAATTTAAAAGCATGTTAATTAAACCTTATTTATACGTTATCCGTTTACATGTAATTCGCTGTTATACGTATTAAGTGTCGGTGAAATATAACTGAGTTTTGCTTAATAGTAATCATCATGTGCTTTTTTTAAAGAAACTACTGTATTCACAAAGTTTCCTCTTTGTCGGCATAGGGGGTTTCGGTGCTGAAACAAAACACAAAGAGTTTCGCCGAGTGACAATGTTGACCCTTACTTACTGGTGGCTGAACAAAGGCCAACCGAATGAGTCCCCTTCGCTCTCTATCTAGCTCCTCCTCTACGTTCGTCGTTTTTGACCTTCACAAAGCCGCCAGAGATTAAGATACATTACAAGCAAAGTGGGCAGTTTTGGTGCGGAAAAAAAAAAGAAAATACAGTAAATTTGTTTGAATATGAGAATTTCTTTCGTGGGAACAACGGAGAAGTAAAATGTCCGCGATGCTGGTATCTGGTGTTTACTGTTGAACAGTAGTTTTGTCATTCAATTGCTTTTGATTAGCCATGGAGAACAGAAAAAGTAAAAGTTATACCCTAGATGGAAAAGTAAAATGTATACGTCATATGGAGGCTAATCCACACAAAACAAAAACTGAAATTGCTTCAGATTTAGGGATTGCTTATACCACACTATATACAGTCATCAGTAAAAGAAACGCTATTTTGGATAAGTTCTTAAAACTGGGTTCAAAATCAGCAAAGCGCAGCCATCAGCAAAAGCTCTACCAATTAGTGGCAACATGCTGAAGGCAAAGGCGATAGATTTAGCTAAAATGATCAGTATCACTGCTGATTTCAAGGCTTCATCACGATGGTTGCAAAAATTTAAAAATCGTAATGGAATCACAAGGAGAACAATTTGCGGTGACTCAAAAACTGTGGACGACGTCACGGTGCAACACTGGAAAGAAGAGGTTCTGCTGGGTATCGCAAGCGATTATCAGCCTCCAAACATATACAATTGTGATGAGACCAGCCTATTCTACAATCTCCTTCCTAATAAAACATTAGCTGAAAAAGGTGACTCATGCCATAGATGGAAGAAAAGTAAAATTCGTGTAACAGTACTTCTCGCCACCAATGCAGATGGATTTGACAAACTTCCTCCACTTATGATAGGAAAATCGAAAAATCTGAGGTGTTTTAAGGGTGAGAAAACAAAACTTACGGAATATGAATCCAACAGAAATTTCTGGATGGCTATGCTTCTAATGGAACAGTGGTTGAAAAAAACTGGAAATTAAAATGAAAAAGAAACAGAAGAAGATCCTTCTTATGGATCGACGTGCAGCACATCCACTTCATATCGTTCTGGAGAATGTCCGAGTGGAAGTTTTTCCTCCTAACTGTGCCAGTGTTATACAACCACTTGATTTGGGCATCATTGCAAATTTCAAAGTGCATTATAGAAAAATGCTGGTTCAACATTTAATAACACTGAGTGATGCAGGACGTGAACCTCTCTCCATTAATTTTCTTCAAGCCATGGACTTTATTTTGGCTGCCTGGAAGCAGGTGTCATCCTCCACATCAGCAACTGTTTCCACAGAGCTGGTGTCTTACTAAAAGAGGCTGCCTCAAATGATGATTATGGGGACGGCGTTTTGTCTGGCAATGAGCTAACGCTAACGCTACCGGAGTTTGTACAATTGGTACTTTTGTGCATTCCAATGATAATCTGACTGTATGTGGAGAACTAGGATGAAGAGATTATTGCTGATGTATGCCAACAACACGGTGGTGATGGACCAGCTACAAGCGATAGTGACTGTGATGGATATGGAAATAACGACTTGAATCTTGAAACACCTGAACTACTGGAGACAGTCAGATTGCAGCAACCAATTTTTTGGTAAAAACAGTTCCTAATAGAATATATGTTAATAAACTATGTAGAATGTTCGAGTTTGCCTTGATAGTATCTAGAGTTAAGTGCAATCGATGTGTGTAGGTGTTACATCAGTGCTAAATTTGTAGTGAAATTGGTTTGAAATCATTACTAAGTTTGAAAAAGGAGGTTTATACTCTTAATGCAAGAAAAGTGAAACGAGCCAAACTATCTGATTTCTTTAAGGCTGGACCAAGTTCAAAATAATATTTTCTGTCTTAATGTATTTATTAATTGCAAGGATTTACACATGTAGGTTTATTCCAATGGTTTTTCAGTAAATATGTGATGTATTGTGTAAGTCTGATTTCTAAGTAATTCTGAGTTATAAGTAGTTTTATCTCTTCCTCTTGATATATGTATAAGTCAGGTTCAACTGTATTTTTAACATACAGTAAAATTGGCTGATTTCATTTTAGAATATTAAAAGTCATTATACGCGTGGAGACAGTCAGATTGCAGCAACCAATTTTTTGGTAAAAACAGTTCCTAATAGAATATATGTTAATAAACTATGTAGAATGTTCGAGTTTGCCTTGATAGTATCTAGAGTTTAGTGACTGATATCTTATGTGGATAGAGTAAAATTAATTATATTAGAATATGTGTCACATAATACTGATCTTATATTTTGATTGTTGTATCCATAAATATGCATAGATTTGAGAATTGTAGACTGATGGACGAGATTTCTTGAAAAAACAATATGTTTGAAAGGATTTTGGTGGATCTAGAAAGATCTCGAACCAAGACGGAACTAAGAGAAGAAAATATATTGCGTATTAGCGCGACGGAAGCAGAGACAAAGAGAATTCCTTTTTGTAAATAGAAACTCACCTTAAGCACCAAGGTGACAAAAGTAAAGTTGAAGAGGAACTGCCTTGCGAAATGACAGGCAACAGACCGTGAGCCCTAGCGGAGAGGCGGAGCGTGTTATGTAGGGGTAGGGGTGGTGGCGGTAGCTAGAGGGCACTGGTCGGGAGGACGTGAATTACGGTGGGGGTAGTAGGCTAGCGTGTTACGTAATATTTTGTATTCCGATTGATATTTTGGTATTTTTAGATTATGAATTACTGAGATAAATGTATAAAGTAAAATTTGACATTAAATTGGTGGTTAATTCGAAATCACGTAATTTGAAGTCCGATTGTTGCGTCCCAATGACTTCGAATTAACGAGGTTTTATTGTACATATGCATTTGGCTGTGCAGGAATCTGTCTCAGGTGGATACTACTGCAGCGTACATGACACTTCCACCCAACAGGCTGTGGATACCATCAGGGCTTTAGGACGTAGGTGCATACGTAAGTGGCCTTTGCCCAAACAGCATACAAATTTAAATTTTGAATCAGTTTAAACAACCCTCAAGAGAGAACCAATGGCCACATGACCCTGTGGATGTATTCACAACCTCCCACCCACAGAGGGCAAAATTTACAAATACCAAATCACAAGCCAGAGTCTTGCAAAGATTGCCCCTTTTAGTTGTCTCTTACAACAGGCACAGCAAACTGTGGATGTATTTTATGTCGCCACCCATAAGGAGTTATAGGGTGTGGATAGTGCTAGCAATATATCTGGCAAGTATACAGGGCTGCAAGCATGAATTCCTGAAATAAATCCACTGGCAAAATTCACACCGTGCACAGGATGATATTCATACCAGGAAATAATATCACAAACAAGAAATTACAAATTGTGAACATGGATACAAGAATTGTATAAATTGTATTGGGCGTAAAAAATATTTCAAAGAATAGTGACATAGCAGCACTGTTTGGGCCGTGTAGCTGTCAGCTTCCATTTGAACCCACTATCAGCCAACCTGAAGATGGTTATCTGTGGTGTCTCATTTTCACACCAGGCAAATGCTGAAATTGTAGCTTAATGCCATGGTCATTTCCATCCCAGTCCAATTCCACCATCACCTTAACCCTACACTGCATACTGCAGTTTAGTAACATGCTAAAAGATGGCAAACCTAACAATGTACAAAATATCTTTGACATCTGTACTTCCAGAAATAAAGCTACAGGGGGCTACGGGCAATAATTTTCTCAATCTACGTGCTGTGTTATCTTTGCCTGAGGCAGTTGGACTTGTGTCATGGTGGCTGTGCATGCAGGAGTAGCACTGAAATATAATTCTAGGTGATTCGCTGATGACTGCAGTTTAACAAAATTACTGCCCTGTCCACAACATATTTATTTTTTAACATAAACATCTAATAATGTTCAACTTACAATGCATGTCACTATAAAATAATGAAATATGAATGTATTGTTTTTGCTACATCATGCAACTAAAGCATTTCTTTACATATGCATGTTTGAAGGTTATGTGCATCAATGACTTGAAGTACTTCTTGATAGTGTTCTATTTGATGATTATATCTTATATCTTAATGCCTTAATAATAATAATAATAATAATAATAATAATAATAATGATGATGATGATGATAATAATAATAATAATAATACCATAAGTATTGTGTTCTTACAAGATGGAGTTGTTTATCTTTAGCAAATATATTAGTAATTCCTTTTGACATATATGTGTTATGGCTGGGGATCATCTGAAAATTGTGTTATGGAAATGAGCTTGACGTAAGTGTAACCCTAGTACCTGTGCAAGCTGTGATGTAAGGTATGGATGGATGGCCAGACTATGTTACCTAATAACCATGCAGGCTGTAATGTAAAGTGTGGATGGATGGCCAGACAATGTTACCTAGCAACCCTGCAGGCTGTGTTATTTATTTATTTAGCATATGGCAACACATTGGAATATACAACAATATATAAATCATATATTAAAATAACTAGGGCCTTATTACTATTAGACATGAAACAGAGTATACAATGACAGTGTATGCACTTATATAGTGAGAGTCAATTTGTTTATCCAGTTAACAGCCTCTGGAGTCAACGATAGAACGTGTTGGATGGTCTGGGGAGTCGCTCCACAAATACAAGATGGATCAGAAATTTTATTCCATTTGTAGAGGAAGTCATTACATACTCCATGGTTTGTACGAATCCTGTTGGCAGTTTTCCACGTATGTCGAGGCAGATCAAAACCAGCTGGTTTAGTTTGGGTATTTAAAACAGTTATAATGTCTGGTGGTGCATGTTGGATCCATTTTTTTTTCCAATGATCATTTATATTGAAGACGGTATTGAAAAGTTGATGATCGTTGCTCACGTCCGTAGGAATTACCTCCTCAATACCCTACACATGTCCCCTGGGTGGTGCTAAGCGAGCAACAGTAACTCACTGGCAGCCAAACTATCAACAGTTGGTGATCTCCTGGCCATAATGCAGGCTGTGTTGTAAATTATAGATGGATGGCCAGACAATGTTACCTAGCAACCATGCAGGCTGTGATGTGAAGTATGGATGGATCTTCTTCTTAAGACGTCGTCTCCAAACGGAGGTAGATGATCCACACGGCCAGCTCTAATCTTGACGTTGTAGCCATGCCATGTGGTTTCCCGTTGCCTCCTGCATCCTAATGTCATTGACCAACTGGTTCCTCCGCCATTGGGAATAATTTCTTGTCCCCAGGCCAATAGAGTGCCCTTACCCATACCCGCTTATCCACTCTCAAAGAGACTGTTGGCACTTGGTATAGGGGATCTCCTTATACCAGGAGATAATCAGTCCCTTCATTCGATAGCCGCCTGCATATAAAATATTTGTCCCCTCTCTACCACAGGGAGGTGAATGTCTTATGGCTGGTGGTCATCTGGAATTAGCAGCTGTTAATGCCATGACCGAGCTGCAATGTGTTTGAAAGAGAATGCAGATTGTTTCAAAGGCTATCACATCAGTTGAACTGTGGACATGATCTATCCACTTGGGCAAGCTATTATTTTCCAATTCCATCAGTGTAATAAATCTCTCTTAATTGTTTAAAAATTACGTTTTAGTTTTCTATGTTCTTACGAGTAATAAACAATACTTCTTCTCATATGATCAAATACATCAAAAATCTGTTGTCAATGTGTTGTTACATATCTAATCACCCTGTAATAATTTTTCTACGTCAGAGTTGTGGGTGTAAAAACTTCAAGCAGTGTAAGGATAAGACCTGTCTGAGTCGGTGTGACATTAAAATTAAAAATGAATAAAAGAACTATTTATTATACAATCTTCCTGCAACAGCTGCAGGTTGCCCAAGGACAAAGAGTACCTTAACAATAATGGATAGAGAGAGAGTAGATAATGAGATCATAACAAGGTTAAGTGTAGGCAAAAGAGTGAGGCTCGTCAAACATTTATTTGAGGTCTGCAAGAATGGTTCTTGAAGATCATGATGGACTTCTTGAGTGTGGTAATGGCGATGTTATAGATGACATCTCTCATTCAGCCCAAAGGTATTGCAGAAGTTGACAAAAAATTTAGGTATGGTTTCTT
Organism: Anabrus simplex; assembly: GCF_040414725.1. Classification (NCBI taxonomy): domain Eukaryota; kingdom Metazoa; phylum Arthropoda; class Insecta; order Orthoptera; family Tettigoniidae; genus Anabrus; species Anabrus simplex. Next base: position 83,560,115 of record NC_090271.1, on the reverse strand, counting down.
GAGCACCTAACATCAAGCCGAATACAGAGATGGACGAGAGCTTATACTTTTGTTTATAGAAGTCCACCGCTTCTTCATAAATTCTTCTTTTTTTTCCCGCATCGACCTCTTCTGGCTGGTTTTCATTGGTCTCAAATCTAACTGTTGGATCAATGATGAAACCTTCAGAACAGGATGGCTTAAAAACAAAATTATGTCTATAATTTCTATGAAGATGGGGGTTGTGATATTTGTTTTAAGAAGAAGTATGATTAGGTAACCATCCTCTCTAAACAAGTAAAGTGGAAACAAAAATTAAAATAAAATAAAACTATTTATTCAATGGGGAAATTTAAAAACAGATTATTTTAAACTTTTTAATAAAACAAGAATTATTTTATTAAGTTGAACATGACATAAACACTGAGTAATTGAATGCTTGAAATGTATATGCTCTTGATTAATCTACTCTCACACAAACCAAATGATGAAATCAACAGTATGCTCATCAGAGTGTCTCCTCCAGGCCAAGGCACCATATTAGGTCAAAGAGATAGACGCACTCTGTGAGGATATGGGCCATGGTGAATTTGGCAGAATGAGAATACACTGGAGGGTCTTCCCTCATTAGGAAGTAAGAATACGTAGATCTACCATGACCTATCCTTATCCTACAAGAAACTACAACCTCTCTCCGTGAAGGCTGGAAAGAGGACCACCACACAGCAGTTATCTTCTAAATTGCTCTCAACTTGTTGGAAGTTCAGATGGCTAAGCACTCTGATTCCCAGGAGACCAAGACAGCTCGATGAAAGTTAGTAGAGTGTCTTGTATGAGGAAGAGAAAAAACCGCCAGGGATTTTCATAATGGTCCTGAAGAGAGACATTATGTAAATGAAAACAAGTACAATCCTTCAGTGAATTTCAAAACTGATACTTATGACACATCTTGCAGAGCCTCTCTTTCAAAATGAATTGTAGAAAAGTATCATATGATAACCTCTTGAAAGAACTCTGGTTTACCGGGCAAGTTTGCCGTGTGGTTAGGGGCGTGCAGCTGTGAGCTTGCATCCCAGAGATACTGGGTTTGAGCCCCACTGTCGGCAGGCCTGAAGATGGTTTTCTGTGGTTTCCCACTTTCACACCCCTTAATTAAGGCCACAGCCGTTTCCTTCCCACTCCTAGGTCTTTCGTATCTCATCGTCGCCATAAGACCGATCTGTGTTGGTGCAACATAAAGTAAATTCTAAAAAAAGAAGAAAAAAATGGTTTCTCACAACAGACTCTGGGAGCCAAGTAGTGTTTGATGACAAGCCCAAAATCATTGATTTTTCTAAAACTTTTGTGCCAGTGGAGTTGGTGCAGCTGGTTGAATAAATCAGTATCACAAACAACCGGTGGAAAACATGAACTCTTACCACATTCCAGATTTAGAAAGTATTTTAAAATATCAACTTATGTACTTGTACGGCGGTACATGTATTAGTGGCCTACAGATTTTAGGAAATCATTTTATTTTGGGCTCTTTACTGTGTATAAATGTGATGTACTCATGGGCACAAAAATTCTAATTTTGTTTTCTCTCAAAATGATATTGAACATAAGGGTAGGATTTTCCATTTGCATTTAGATTTATAAAGAACCAATGTTTACAAACATTTTAAGCTAATCATCCCACTGATAAGTTAAAAATTCAGGATTTTACAAAAAAATTACAAAGGAAGAAAAAACTCAGAACTGAGGTACCAAACAGTCAACTGGTAACTCAGCACTTAAAAGGTTAAGAACAACCTTGGACTGATAGAGGCACACATGAGAATGTTCACAAAAGAGCAAATGAGACACGTACCGGAGTTAAGTTTGTCGCTTAACATGTTCGTGGTTAGCTTGTTGAGTTGTTAAGCTAGGTCCTCGCAGGTCCTCCACGAGTCTGAGTATATATCTTATTCCAAATGAAACGAAAATGTCCAATGTTGTATTTATTAATTGACTAACAGTTATTACATTTGAAGATTTAAAGTCTATTTACAAGTTTTGAGGCCTGACGCCTAACAGCCAACTCAATCAGTTGGTAGTTCTTAAGAGACTACATTACAAGAGACCTATTTCTTTTGGAGTCCAGGGTTTTATGTGATTTAGGGCAGTCACGTGTCAATCTCTCTGGGTGGGATACATTGCCTTCATACTGGTTGATTACCAGGGAAAAGGGGGATATGTGTAGCAAACAGTTAGAAGTTTAGGAAGGGGTTTCTGATGGCACCAGGGAGTGGGGAAAGGTTTGGGATGTTTCCGCCAAACATGAGGATATGTGTCATGTGTTATTGAAAAGTTACATCTTGACTCAACATTATTGGTCACTAGTTTACCTAAGGTCTGTTGAAACTGTGTGACGCTCATACAGTATGCCAGCAACAGTAATAATAATAAAGTAGCTTTTAGAAGCCGAATCCACTAGTATTAATGGGTGAGGGTTCTATTCCCGGCGAGGGATATAACTCCGGTACCTCGGTTGAAACCTTGAACAAAAGAAGAACTAGCTTAATTTACCACTTGCTTTGTCATTCTGACTAGTGCACAACCCTGTTGGAAGGGAAAATGGAAGGTAGAAGGACCAAAGGAAGACCTGGAGTGCAATTTATAGATAACATTAAAGGCAAGCACACCTACTGCCACTCGAAGCTGCTGGCAAAAGAATGGAAATACTTGGAAGACATGCATGTTACCCACCAATGTTAGGGTTGAGGAAAATAAGAAGAAGATATCCTTGATTTCTTCTTTCATTCATTAAATGGCTGCAGTGTTCTGTCTTCAAACTATAAGGTAAAGAAATCAAAATGTTCCTTATTTGCCACTTGAAAATCTGGCAACCCTAAGCAGAATATTCTAAGCCATTTTGGATGAGTCATATACAAATACAGTACCGGTATAACAAATTTACAAGATTTATAATTTATGCATGTAAACTGACCAGACACAAAAAGTAAGTAATAAGCATGCTCATTACATATGAGGGGAGGAAATTAACGTGGGCAGAGAAGCAAGAAATTATCTATATACATCACTTCACAGTCTCTATGAGTTCTTAACACTAATAGCTTAAGGACCATGGTGGATTTAGCAGTCTTAGTTACATAAGTGCCACGAGAGCTACCACTCAGAATACACTAAGATGTCAATTCCTATTCCATAGTAACTGTATCCCAAACAACAGTTGGTATCACCTATTGGAACAAGAAGTGGTACCAATGTCTGTTAGGCTGCCATGAATGTCTTGCAAGTTACAAGATCTAGAGCAGGGCCATCCAAACAGCGCTCCCCGAGCGCTAGCGCTCTGGCCGCGCTCCAAGCCAGTGCTCCGAGCGCTTTGAGGGAAGGTAGTTTCGGTAGTGGTGGGAGGAGCTTGGCTAGCTGAGCGAGCGGTCTGCCCGCCGGGCCGAAGAGAGCATCCGATTTTTTAGTGTGCCACAGAGATTTTATGTTAAAAAAAACACAATTTGTAACGGCATTACAGTGCCAACCACAGGGATTATTACGGTGATTCGACAGACGCCAGTCGCTAATCGAAGTTGGAAGAATTGAAAGAAAATTTCAAGCAGCACTGTTCTGTAGATATTATTGTTTTAATTTTTAAATGCTTATTTACAAACGGGAATGTATAAATGATTGAATTATCTGAAGAACACTAAAGTTGTGACTTGCCGTATTTTTGTCTGACAGGAGATTGAGGAGAGTGAGGTTGGTGGACCCACTTTACGAACAAGCTACAAATGTTCGTCGCAAATTGCCAAAGATGGGAAACCCTTCGCGGAAGGGAATGTAATCAAGGAGTGCCTAATGGACGCGGCGGCATGTATTTGTCCTATGGAGCTAGTTGAGAAATTTCACAAAATCTCTCTTTCTCCTCACACTGTACCTCGCAGAATAGACAATATGGCCGTTGATATGGAACAACAATTAATGGAGAAGGCAGCAAATTTTGTATCCTTTTCCATCGCCCTCGATGAATAAACCTACATTGCGGACACAGCTCAGATCGTTATTTTCATTCGAGGGTGGATGACGATATTCGGCTCACCGAGGATTTCCTAGACTTGGTAGCTCTGAAAGACACTTCTACCAGTTTCGATATTTTCAAAGCAATGGAGTATGTTTTTGAGTCAATGGGATTAAAATGGGAGCGGTTCACGAGTGTAACGACGGATGGAGCTCCTGCATTACGTAGTCTACGCACGGGGTTCCTCAGCTATGTAAAATTAAAAATGACTGAGAGCGGTACTACCCTAATGACGGCGATCCAGTGCTTGATACACCAGCAGGCAATCTGTGCAAAAGTCGCCAAACTTAAAGGCGTAATCGGAACAGTTGTGCGAGTGGTAAATTTTATTCGATCCCATGGACTCACGCGCCGTTAATTCAAAGAGTACCGGGCGAGTTGGCCGTGCACTTAGGGGCGCACAGCTGTGAGCTGGCATTCGGGAGATAGTGGGTTCGAAGCCCACTGTTGGCAGCCCTGAAGATGGTTTTCCGTGGTTTCCCATTTTCACACCGGGCAAATGCTGGGGCTGAACCTTAATTAGTACCTTAAAGGCCACGGCCGCTTCCTTCCCATTCCTGGGCCTTTCTTGTCCCATCGTCGCCATAAGACCTGCCTGTGTCGGTTTGACGTAAAGCAAATAGCAACAAAAAAAAAAATCAAAGAGTTCGTGGATGACATCGAAGTGGAGTATCCGGATATCCCGTACCATGCAGAAGTAAGATGGCTGAGCAAGGCGAAGGTGCTTCATCGAGTTTTTTGCTTGCGGAATGCAACAGATACCTTTTATGACATGAAAGGGCGTCCCGAAATTATTTTGCGTAATCCTAAGTGGGTGGCGGACTGGGCCTTTTTAAGTGACATTACTGTCCATCTGAATACCTTGAACACTTCGCTTATCTAGCTCGATAGCTGCAGTCGCTTAAGTGCGACCAGTATCCAGTATTCGGGAGATAGTAGGTTCGAACCCCTCTGTCGGCAGCCCTGAAGATTGTTTTCCGTGGTTTCCCATTTTCACACAAATGTTGGGGCTGTACCTTAATTAAGGCCACGGCCGCTTCCTTCCCAGTCCTAGCCCTTTCCTGCCCCATCGTTGCCATAAAGACATATCTGTGTCGGTGCGACGTAAAGCCAATAGCAAAAAGAAAAAAAAATCGCTTCAGGGCGAAAAGCACAATATCTGCTATTTGGTGGAAGAAATTCAAGAGTTCAAATGAAAATTGATTTTGTGGGAAAACCAGTTACGTGCAAGGAACACAGGACATTTTCCATTGGTTGAAGCAGTGAAATAAGGTGCCGACATTGATGAGTACTTGCAGGCAATTCGCCAATTACAAGAAGAGTTTGAAAAGAGATTTTCTGAATTATCAGAACCCCAAGCGGTGTTAGATGTAATTGTTCGAACATTTTCTCTTAGTGCAGACAGTGCTCCACAGCTATTTCAATTAGAGTAGCTTGAACTGCAGTGCAATGTTCGTCTTAAACACCGCTTTCTAATGTCACGAAGTTTGGAAGAATTTTATAGTGGCTTTCCGCAAGAAGAATACCCCCTTTTATATAAACATGCATATAAAGTTCTGTCAATGTTCGGCTCAACGTACATTTGTGAGCGTTTATTTTCGGTTCTTAAGCTTACCAAAAGTAAACACCGTGCAACGATGAGCGATAGAAACTCGAGTAATTGTTTAAGAATATTGGTATAATATTGGTAAAATTTTGTTGAATTTTCCTCTCAGGTATGTTCAAATTTCAGTTTTGAATAAATCGCATTATTGTATTCTTTACTTAACACTTGATTTCGTTTCCTGCATATTCCATACATCGGAGTACCTTCCGATTCGTATATGCGGTATATTTGTTATGGCAAAACAGCCCTATCAATATGATGTCAACAAACCCACAAAAGCCGTCGGACGAACGACTGTACGTACGTATCTAGTTAGCGCGGTCCGAACATCGTCTGTCTCAGGTCTCCTCGCTGCCACACTGTAGTGGTGGTAGGGGAAGGAGCGCTAGTCTGACTGCCCAGTGCTCCCCGAGCGCGGGCGCGCTCTCGGAGCGCAATAGCTGGATGGCCCTGATCTAGAGCAACTATGAAAAGAAATTCTGGAATAGAAAGATAATACCCACCTCTACCTTTTGGAGTGATTTCACTGATAAGTTCATCGACTGTAATATTTTGTACTCCTCTCTCTTTGACAATCTGACGACAAAGCATCTGCAACTGATCTCTCCAACCACACTCAATCAAACGAGTGTGTAACAGCTCCTTAAAGCTGTAAGTTAAAAAAATTGTGAGAAGAAAGTAATTGATATAACACTAAACATTTAAATTTATAAAATAAAGCTAATTTTCTTACCGCTCTCTCTCTCCGCTTACAATAAGGCTCTGTTCTGATTTTAACAGCATGTCCCACCACGACCTAAAATTTAAATGTTTTCATCATTTAATGATTTTTACAAAATATGAAGCGCTTCAATATTAGACCACATACCTGTGTACTTAACATAAAATTAATTTCTGACCTCAAAAATTAGGAATAACTGGGCTACAAATTCAGAAATACAGAAACAAAATCGCAAACAGTCTATGTATGCACCATGTCAAACAGAAAAAAAAATAATGAAATAACAATGTGGCCACAAATGTCCATCAAACTGGTATGAGGAGTATCGTACTTTAATATGTTATGTGTGGACAGATCACTTTTGGCCATTCTTTTTAGGAAAAATTATCAATGTTAATAAAATTGCTTCATACTATAATTTATGGAATACATTTCACTGACAAATGAGGAGTGCTTATTCAAAAGTCAATAACAGCAGAAAAGTAGTTTTGACATATTACAAGATTTTTGTCTATGTCAAAAAAGTAGGAGTTCTTTCCAATGGCATTTCTGCATTGCAGATATCAGAGTGAACATTTGAAATGCCTCTGGAAAGAATTCATACCTTTCTGGTGTAGACAAAAACACTTAAATATCTCAAAACTATTTGACATGCAGTTATCGGCTTTTGAAAAGGCACTCCTCGATTCCACGAATAGCTACCACAGGATAAATTATATATTGCCTTTATCTCACAATACACAGATTATTTGTAATTTTTCATAGCCACATTGTGCAGGCCTAATTATGGCAGTAAGCTCCTACCTATTTATAATCTATAATTTATAATCTTGGGACACTTTACGAAATAAAAAACATTTCAACATTACAGACTACATACCCATGTACTTAACAGTGCCATGATGCACAATTACAATGCTATGGATTAAAGGAAAACAAAAACATGTTACACCCCCTTATACAAGAAGTGACAAGCTCAGTTTCTTAACATGGATTTCTATAAAGTTCAATTAAAGACATGACTGGAATACAACTACATTATTTGCATTCAACATTAGGGAAGGACATTTTTGTGAGTTGTGCAAGCAACCTTCCGAACTAATGATCCTGCTATCAAAGCCTATTCGTACTATCCGTGTCTCACGAGAAGTCGTGGCAGCTTGTTGGTATGGTACGAGTAACAGGTACTAAGAAACACACATTCTCTTTTCAAAGTATGAAAACTCAAACCAGAAGGAATAAAATCTGGTTACAAGCTGAAATTAGATTCTTATACAAGAAGAAATCTTTTCTTAATAACAGATTATATGAGACTCATCTCGAGATAACTAACCTTCTTTCTTATGCTCATTGGAATAATTTTAAATCTTATGTCAATTATAGATCACAATCCACATTATAAAAAAACATCAGATTCTAGAGAAAAAGTTAAAATTCTTAAAAGACTCTAAAACCACTACTATTCCAACCAAAAGAACACACACTCCCTCTGACAGACTTGTTCAGTTTCACACCCTTTTATTAGTCTCTCTAAAGTGAGATTAAGATATTGAGACATCCATACTGAGCAGGGGTCTGAAACACAACTGGCCCTCCTCCAACCTTCTCAATGACATCACCACTAAGGTGGAAGCCAAGTTAGCCATTAGTAAAATGCCAATAGATAAACAAGAAGAAATGAGATTTGAAGCTAAAAAGAAACTGAATAACATCTTTAACTCTGTATCTAACAGAAACGCTTCCACCCCAATAATCAATGCCAATAGTAATAATATATGCCAAACTAAACTCCCAACACAAAAACAAATACAGTATTAGATTTTAAGAAAAAAAATCACTGACAATGATCTTATTAAAAAAAGCCGATAAAGGCAACTCCACTGTTATTATGAATAAGTCAGATTACATAGAAAAACTAAACAATTCTTCACAGACAGCTCATTTCCTGTAATCAAAAGAGACCCTACACTAGAAATTCAGCATCAGCTTAAACAAACACTAAAAAATACATCATGTCTATTAACAGACAAAGAATGAAATAAGTTAATTAATTTGAATCCAGGCCTGCCAACTGCCAAAGCACTTCCCAAAATACATAAAACTGATGTTCCTATCTGACCCATCATTAATTACAGACCCAGTCCTTTATACAAAATTTCACAGTTCATCCAACATTTCCTCAAAAGAAATTACCATGTTTTATCTGGGAATTCCATTAAGAACACTACTGAATTGGTTGAAAAACTAAATCATGTTACTATTCAACCCAACTATTCTCTCCATTCTTTTGATATTGTAAACATGTACCCAAGCATCCCAATTTCAAAAATTTGGCTCATTATTCACAACAATTTAAATAAACACAGTAGCCTGAACCCACTAGTAATTATAGATTTCATCTCTATTCTAAAAATGCTTTTGAATAACAATTATTTCACATATGACAATAACATTTATCAGCAAAATGGGTTAGCTATGGGATCGCCGGCATCAGGCATCCTAGCTGAAATCTATCTGGATCTTTTTTTTTGCTTTACGTCACACCGACACAGATAGGTCTTATGGCGACGATGGGACAGGAAAGGCCTAGGATTGGGAAGGAAGTGGCTGTGGCTTTAATTAAGGTACAGCCCCTGCATTTGCCTGGGGTGATCTGGATCATTTAGAACACACCAAAATTAATAACATCTTTAGTAATATTATTTTTTGGACAAGATATGTGAATGACACTCTGGTTATCATGAACGAAAGTGAAACTGACGCCATCACCACTCTATCCGATATTAATCACATTAACCCACATATCAAGTTTATACTAGAATCAGAGAATGATAAAAAAACTCAATTATTCAGATCTAACGATCATCATACAACCTGGTTCATTGAGCTACAAGATTTTTAGAAAACCAACACAAACCACTAACAAAATCCATCAAGATTCCATACACCCACATGCCCACAAATGTGCAGCATACCATAGTATGGTACACCACACTTTTAGCATCCCGCTGTCTAAAAAAGAACTTAAAAACAAATTAAACACCATTTGCAGTACAGCTAAATTTATTGGCTACAAGAGCTCCTTTATAGAGAAAATCATTAATAAACATAAACACCAACTTTCAACCACCTTAACCCCAAAAAAAAACGCACAACAATTTTTTATCTGCTTTTATGTTTAATAATAAACAAGTCTACCAAATCACAAACATATTTAAAAACCATGATGTCAAAATAGCCTTCAAAACTTGTAACAGAAACAACACCAATTTTAATTCTATTAATCATAACAATAAGTTCACCAAGTCAGGTGTTTATAGACTCAATTGTAATAATTGTAACGCATCTTATGTCGGTCAAACAGGTAGAAGCTTCCATACAAGATACTTAGAGCACGTTAACGCACTGAAATATAACAGATTTTTGGCCATGGGAGAGCACATGGGTGATACTAACCATACGTTCACTAATATCAACCAAGATATGAAAATTCTCAAAGTTATACAAAAAGACCCCCTGCTCAATATTACAGAAAATTGTTTTATCCATCTTACAACAGTTTTTCAATCCTAACTTCAATCTAAATGAAATTTCAGAGAAATCAAACATCTTATTTGACTTTTAATTCCCGTCTTTAGTAATCATGTCTCAGATAAAAAGAATTATTTCTTTTATAACCTCCTTAAATTCCTCTTTCAGCAGCATTCTTTCCACATCCTTCAGCCCCACCTTGGATACCCCCTTCTTCTTCTTCTCCCCTCCCTTCTTTACTGCCTCCCCTCCTCTCCATATCCACTCCTTTGTTTACATCGCCTGCTTCCTACAACACGTCAGTGCTTGTTCCCTATCCACTCCTTTGTTTACATGTCTTGCCTGCTTCCTCCAGCAAGTCAGTGCTTGGTCTACATCAGACATTAGAGGTGAGTCTCATAAATAATTTTTCTCCTTCTTAATTTATTTTCTGTATGTTTATTCATTCCTAATTCTGGCTATCATTTCCAGATTTACTTCTTTGCCTGAGTTCCTACGTCAACTTAAAGACATCATATTGTGACAAGAAGATCATAACCATAAATTTTGTTATTATGTTTATGTATTTTAATGTTATAATTATTCCTGCAACATTGACTTTGTCTGGTACACATACGTTTCAGTTATCACATAAATGTTTAATTTTATCTGGCTGAAAATGGCCACTAAGTGGCTGAAACTAGTCCCAAGACTGATGTAATATTATTTAATGAATATTGAATTTTCACGACCGCATTGTAATCGAAACCGACTTTCAACCTATTAGGTCGTGTTACATACATTTAGTATGTGTTGAAGAGATGTTAAGTACAGAACAAAAATGGCCAATCGGACACCAGTGGGTTTTTAACAAACCCTTTTTTTAATTTTTATTTTTTGCTATGGGCTTTACGTCGCACCGACACAGATAGGTCTTATGGCGACGATGGTATAGGAAAGGCATAGGAGTTGGAAGGAAGCGGCCGTGGCCTTAATTAAGGTACAGCCCCAGCATTTGCCTGGTGTGAAAATGGGAAACCACGGAAAACCATTTTCAGGGCTGCCGATAGTGGGATTCGAACCTACTATCTCCCGGATGCAAGCTCACAGCCGCGCGCCTCTACACGCACGGCCAACTCGCCCGGTAACAAACCCTTTATATTATCATTGCTAGAATGTGTGTGTCAAATAGAAAGCATTTTGGCCATGAGAGGCTAATCAGAATTGTCAAAAACAAGCAGCTGCCATGTTATCACGTGACTGCAATGGAAACAGATTCCCATTTCAAAGAAAATCATAGCGCCTTCCTGCCATTGTTCCAACATACTTGTGTTAGTTACCGGTGGCTTCCGAATGAGACAACCAAGCCCTCCCTCCCCAGTTTTCGCTCCCATACAACAAGGTCAGGCTAATAACAGAGCAATTTAAGTATAGTTTCATATGTGAACTCATTTTCTTCTTATAAAATATCGTCGAATGGAATTGTCAGCTTTCATATTCCTTGATTAAGTTTCACTTCACTATACTAACATCCTGAGAGGATACACATCGTAAGTACGGTACTTGAAATGATCCATTAGTTCTAGTTTTGTGTTCTAAGGGCCACAGAGAGCAAGGAAGCAAGTAAGTCACCACAAGCTGCTGACAGGAAGAGGCATGTCCACTTATATGCCTCCGAATGTGGGGAACAACATGAGGGGTGGACAAAAAATGTAGTCGTGTACATGCAAAAACGTTGTAAGCCAATGGAAGAAAGTCAACATGTTTAATGGGAGATTCATATGTTTTATATTTTAATGCGCAGAGCGTTTATTATTGACTGTATTATATACGTGTATAATATATTATATGTATTATACAGGGTGAAGCGAAATTCACGCACTCGGGCGTCGCAGCGCAACTCCCCACATGCCAGCAATAAAAAAATGTCTGTCACAAAAGTTCGTCCTGCGAGTATATCCGGGAGAAAAAGGACATTGAAGAGTGGCAATCTGGCAACACTGTAACCACATGTAGGGTAACTACCTCTGTCAGCACTTACTAGTCGTGCTGTACAGTTAGTGCAGAGGATAGAGTTTTGGGTTAGCATGCAGGAGGTCGAGGGTTCGAACCTGGGTTGAGGCGCACTTTTTTTACTCGCTAATTTCCATCAGACATTACATACTGTAGTACAGTAAGACACCGTTTCTTAGGTCACATGTATCTTACATTTACAAAATTGTGTAATGCTGAACACGTTGTAACGCATCTAGTAGATGAAGTGGTGCGAATAAATTCACGCCAACGACGTGGAAAGGGCGTCTTTCAAAGCTGACCAAAGAAAACGAATGTTCGTGCATTTCTAGGATCGTAGTATGTAAGTGCAAATGGTTTGTAGAGGACGCGCTGCAATCGCTGTTGACGATTAAGATGCCAGATACCATACCACCTGGATTACATTTACGAAATAAAAAACATACACCTCAACCCAGGATCGAACCCTCGACCTCCTGGATGCTAACCCAAAACTCCAGCCTCTGCATCAACTGTACAGCACGACTAGTAAGTGCTGACAGAGGTAGTCTCCCTACATGTGGTTACAGTGTTGCCAGACTGCCACTCTTCAACGTTCTTTTTCTCCCGGATATACTATCAGGACGAACTTTTGTCAGAGACATTTTTTTATTGCTGGCATGTGAGGAATCGCACTGCGACGCCTGAGTGCGCGAATTTCGCTTCACCCTGTATAGACTGTATATCCATATAAATATGTCTTGCTCTCTTTACAGATTGCTACTTATAAATGTAAATACCAATGTAGAACACTGAGTTTGGAGGACAACAGAATGCTGTTTGAAGAATTCTACAATTTAGACTACAATGCACAAACACAACATTTAGCTTCATCATGCATTGAAATTGCAGATATCAAACGCAGCGAGACCGATGAGGCCATTTCGTGCAGACACTGCACATTTAAGTACTTTTTAAGAAAAAATGATGCAGAACAAATTCAGGTATGCACGATATATAGAATTACTGCTAGACATCTGCAAATGCTCCAAGAGAAGATAAAATGTGGCATTCCCTTTGAAGACAGAAGGGGTACACATAAGAATCGCCCAAACAAACTTCAGAACAATGTGAAGGATTTGATAAGAAAACACACTGAGTAGCTACCAAGGCAAGAAAGGCATACTCAAGACATAAGAATGAAAAGCTCTGCCTGAATTCCAATTTGAATGTTACTAAGCTTTACCAACTATTTAAAGAAGACAATCCTACAGTACAATGCAGTGAAAAAGTGTACAGAGATATTTTCAGGGCAGAATGTAATTTACGCTTTAGAGTACCATGTTCGGACTCATGTGGGTATTGTGATAAGACTGTTCCTTCAGACTGTTAACAGTGAAAATGAAACCGAAAGAAAGAAAATAGGAGAAGAGAGCAAATTGCACCATTTACAGGTGGAAGCACCTTCTTCAATGCTGCAGAAGGATAATGAAAAGGCTACAACAAACAAAACCTACGTTGTCATATGCACAGACCTCCAGCAGGTATTGTACTGTCCTACCCTTAACCATTCTGCAGTATTCTATCAACGTAAACTGTCAATTTACAATCAAGCAATACATAATGTCAGAGACAATAAGGTGTGGATGTGTGTATGGACTGAAAATGTAGTCAGACATGGATCAGCAGAAATAACCTCTTGCTTCCTGAAGTACATAACCTCTGAATTTTCAGTACTAAAATCGAGTGAAGAAAGAACTTTAGTGGTGTGGTCAGATTGATGTACAGGGCAGAATAATAACTGGAAAACTATTGTTTTGTATCACTATCTGCTGAACTTCAAGTACTTCACATCTGTGGAGCAAAAATTTCTAATCATGGGCCACAGCTTTTTGCCTTATGATCGAGATTTTGCATTAACTGAGAGAAACAAGAAGAACCACCTTGTCTACGAACCATTTGAATGGGTGCAGGTAATAGCAAACTGCAAGACCAAGCAACTCGTTTTTGGTTTGCTACATGCAGCAGAATGATTTCACTGATCTGAGCACTATTGAAAAACAAATCCGCAAAGATCCAAATTGCAAAATAATGGACTACGTTTGGATAAAGAGATCCTCAGACTCTCCAACAGTTCTTCAAGGTCGCAAGAACCATAACTACCTACAACCTTGACACTACGCAAACTTATCGTTACTTTCTATAGGTAAAACCAACATCTCATTTCTGCCTGTTATAATAAGCTTGGATAGACTACCAAGACTATATAAAGACCCATTGTCTGTATCTGGGGAAAAGGAAGCTAATCTACTACACATGTGTCGATACATTCCTGAAAAATATTGAGGTTTTTATGAGAACCTAAAGACAAAGTGAAGTTAACACTGTAATATTTATTCATCACTACAAAACATTCTTGCAACAATATTGCTGGTGTTCAGTGAATTCTGTTAAACAAGGAGAAGTTCTAACAATGGGTAATGCATATTAGATGTGTGGTTTCTCTTTCATTATTTTTATACAAAATAAAAACAATCAATCATATTAAAAGCTACAAATATTTTAAGTAGTATAAATGTTGTAACCCGCTAAAATGTGCTACTTCCGTTACAGTTACAACCTTATTGCACGGACGTCCAAAGATCATCTCTTATATCATTATATTAAAGTCGCACATTGTCAAAATGATTCTGCATTAATAACTAGTGAACTCATTTGAACTAATTGTCAATTACAGGTATTCAAATATCTTTAAGCAAAGGTAAATAAATGCTGTTGTTAGTTTTCACTTATCTGTGTTATTGAGAAATGAGCAATTCCACGCGAGCTGTCCCATATGTTACTTAAAAATCTATGCAAATAAAACTGAATATTATATAATTTTGGAGTGGTCTGTAAAGTAGGCGTTTTACATAGAGTATGATTTCTTATTATTTCTCTATTTGATTTTTAACATTAACATCATATAACAAGTGTGTCTTTTGATAACGTACGGGACAGTTCATATGGAATTACCCAAAAACACTCGGAACAATAGGCACCGACTTTTGGTCTTGAGCACGGGGAAAGGAATGAAAATATCAAATATTCTTATGGGAGTAAAAACACGATTGAATCCCAGTACCATGCGGGCAAGTGCTCCCGTGGAGTCGGAATCTATGGTTGGAACTTGTCGATGTTGGTGTCCTGAATTTCATGCTGAACCTTATGGCAACCCTAACTTCATGTATTTATATAACTGTGGATTAACAGTGTTAAGAGTAATAATAACAAATACTAATATAAATACATAATGAATATAATAATAATAATAATAATAATAATAATAATAATAATAATAATAATACAATATAGCCTAATAATATAATAACAAATGTAACTGACTTGTCCCACCCACTAACTGCTTTAAAGGTTTTTGGAGACGGCGAGGTGCCGGAAGTTAGTCCAACAGGAGTTCTTTTACGTGGCAGTAAATCTACCGACATGAGGCTGCCGTACTTGAGCACCTTCAAATACAATCGACTGAGCCAGGATCAAACCTGCCTAGTTGAGGTCAGAAGGCCAGCACCTCAACTGTCTCAGCCACTTAGCCCAGAAGTGTTAAGAGTAATGTATATGTTGCTTATTAAGAGAGTCTTTGTAACACTTCCCATATGATTTGCAGAATTATGTACTCAGCAGAAGTTAAGTTAAGTTTTCCTAACAAACAGTCCCATTCCACTCTGCACTCTTCCTCCCTATTCCCTTTTTACATCTATTAAGAACATTTTGTAACACCTTCTGGACAAAAGGATTCATGAGATCTTTAAGCTTACCAGCAACAAAGCCAGATTTGTGAAGAATTGCAGTGCAGTGAATGAAATTCACGCTACATGCTTGTAGTTGAGAAACACCATGAGGAGAGCAAATCACTTCATCTCGCATTCTTGGCCCTCGCGAAAGCCTTTGATGAGCTACTGGACAGCCTCATCTACCTAGTGCTTCAAGAACATAATGAGCCAGAATATCCTGTCAAGTGAGCGCAGCTGCTTTATGCAGAATCACGGAGCTATGTCAAAAACTACAGCAGGATCATCCCAAGACAATCCCATCATATTTGGCATACACTACAGCTCCAGTTCAACCTAGTGATGGACAGCATGCCAGCTGACCAGCATCGGCCACTATCATGGATCTTTCCCTATGCTGACGATGTTGTGTTGGTTGCAGACAACAAGCTGGATCTACACCACCAAACTCCATAACAGAGTGACCAACTGGTGCAATAACGCCTGAGCCTTAGCAAGAAGAAAACTGAGTACATGATGACAGATGCACAAGGAATTTAAAAAAAAAAAATTTCAGATTATACCAGCTATTTCTGGGGTTGCTGGAGCCACCCAGGCTCATTTTGGTCTAGGTGGTGGTTTTACAACCAGATGTCCTTCCTGATGCCACAGGACTTTTTGAGGTGAAAATCTCAACCCAGGCAAGACTCCTAAACAATATTCACCACCAGTAACAGTAACAATAAGTAAATGCCTCTCCAAGAACCTCAGACACTACAACTCGGTCGTCAAACCATCTGTTCTGTATGCTTCTGAGTGCCTTCTAATGGCTAGGAAGGGCCCACTCAGAAAGCTGGAGTTAAAAGAGAGGAAGATCCTGAGGAGGATATTAGGACCAATTAGAGAGGAAGGAGGCACTTACAGAATCTGCCATAATGATGAACTGTATGAACACCAGGAGGACATCGTCATGTCTATAAGGAAAAGGTGCCTGACCTTTTATGGACACTTGGTTCGTCTGGATTCCAAAAGACTCACCAATAGGATATTCACAGTAACAGGAAGAGGCAAGGCTTCTAAGAACAAATGGATCACATCAGTTAAGTCGGATATGGAACAACTAGATATCCCACTGGGACAAACTCATGACCGACTACTGTTCCGTCAAGCCATCCGACACGGAGTTTTCCCAACGTCCCTTACAAGTAAGAAGACTACAGGAACTAAGTGGACAGAGGAGAGAAAGCTGGCTCATAGCCAGCAAATGAAGAAGAAGAAGAGGAAGAAGAAGAAAGCAACAACTTTACCGAAGAGTAGATACGAGACCTGGGGTCCTCATCAGGCTTAAACGACAAAGGAGAAGAAGAAGAAGTAACAATAAGTACCACTCATTAGTTCCTAAGTACGGAGGTTGGCAGCCCTGATCGCCTCTCGACAACATTTTACCCGAGTGTGTAAACAAACGACAGTCGTACAGCGCTCAGCTGAATATAGCGAGTGCTGGGCTGCGGAAGGTAAAATTATAATGCCACTCCTATTCTAAAGCAACTGGTTTCTACATGTATTAGCCACTAGCAGTTGATCATTGTCCAGAAACTAGGACACAACTACTGAAACCACATCACAAACTATCATTACAGTAGAAGAGCCTGTTAAATGTGCGGGGAGCCTGGGACCCATGAAATTAGGTGACCAGTTTTGTTTTAATAATCATGTGAAACTCTTTAAAAGATCAGACAAAATCTAGAAGGAAATAATACCCAGCCTTTACAGAGGAAAACCTGCAACATGTTTTCATCATGGTGGAAAAGAACATTGAAGTTTAGCTCGCTCCGAGCAGATTCAGCCAGCTTACTTAGCATCATGAACAAATAATGACAGATAAGAGGACATATTCCAATATAACTTCAAGATATCATCAATTTTATACCAATAGTACTGTAGGCTATATATGTTAACATAACACAAAAGATGTACCGGTATCATTCAACTTGTTTACAACTATAAAATGATATTCACCAATGCTAATGTACCAAAAATAACTCCCCTCCTAGTAATTAAAATTAGTTGATAATACTAATTACGTATATATACTTCTCCCAGCAACAAAGAGATTTCCATCACACAGAACTGCACTTGTCAAAGTTACACCACCACTAACCTATGTATTATTGTTTCTCTACCTCCATTCATCGGGAAAAGAGTTATTAGTTGCCCAATTCAATATAACACGATAGTTTTCATACAGTAATCACGCGTTTAAATTGATGATTTTTACATATTTCATGGAACCATGACAGCATTATTGTTCACCAGGAAAAAATAATCATGTCAGTCAATAAATATAATGGCTCCACTGCAGGATTACCTTACTCTTCTTCACAAAATAAACCAATATATTTGAGCTGAATTTAGATGCAGACGAGCGGATGCTATGTAACCTATATAGCAGTTTAAGCAACTTTAACCCAATTCACTAACGTTGTTGACAGGTGATCATCACAATATGGAAACAATTACCGAACGGTATAAACTTTGTTTACATCAACGCAATGCCATCTTGATGCTACCTTTCCTTTTGTTTTTTCAACGTGTTTACGTATATATTCGAGAAAATCTTTGCTGTGTAGAAGGCTGTGGCTGGCTGTGCGAATTTATACAACCGGAGACAGTCGTTATGAGTTTTGTTATGTTTGTATAACATGAAATCCCTAGTTCTAGAATTTCTTTGTAGAAACTGTACTCATCCTCTTTGCTCTATGCTAAAAACAAAAAGTAACCTTTTTATAACACCTGTTCATGAGTTTCTTTGCTGTATTGCGCAATGTTGACAGTTGTGAATGCCGAAATATGCTATCGGTAGTTCTTTGGGTTTTTAATTTATTTGATGAAGAGTAAATGATGGAGAAAGACAGGTAAATTGATTCTAAATATATTTTACATCATCTTTCGTAGACTGTCAGTAGTAGTATTGTTAGGACTTTGCTGAAGATAGTAAATGGTATGAGATTCAAGTTGTTTCCTGCCGCGTTTCAGAAATGAATGCCGCTGCTATTAGCTGTCATTTCACTATGTACCGTGATGTAGTATGTTGCTTCACTGATTATTATAGGGCCTAACTAGAAATGACGAGCATTTTTCCTGTCTTTGCAAGTACTTACCGGTAACGATTGTCTCCATTAGGGTGTTTTTTTTTTTTTTTTTTTTTCTCGTGTCAGGCAGGTAACCTCCTTGGTTCATTTGACCTTTTAGCCGGAGTTTGAGACCGCATCCCCACTTTGACAGCATTTGACCTATCATATGAAGTGTCTCGGCCTGCAGTCACCTCACAACTAGTAGGCTGTGAATGAAAAATTAACAGCTAAATCACCCTGTCTATTAGAAATGTGCAGTATGATTCATATTTAGAAATTCCATATTTACCATAAATGCAGAGAAGGTCCAGAGATTTAGCTCCCAATTTACGTTCAAAGCCGTGCTTGCAAATATCAATCCATCATTGTCTGCCTTGTCTCATTTCCTTAGAACTGGTTTTCCATCTTAGTTCGTAATATTCATGTATCAATACCCGTAATATTGAAAGAAGTACTCTGACAGATAGAGCTGGAGTGAGGAGCATTGCACATGCCATTGCACGGTGTTGCCACATTCCTGCATTCCTTTCTCTTTCCCCTCGCTTCCGGCTCTCTTCTTCATTCGTTCAGACCGCTCTGTTCTGTTGTATACAACTCAGAAGTGAGAGGTTTGGCAACTCCAAGCAACACGAACCGGCAAGCAGGCTTATCTCCATGGTAACCACTGTGGACCTGGTTTCCATGGGAACTATACCCCTACTCCCTTATTCCCACTCAGGCAGGTAGTAAACGGACCTCCCCCTAAGAAAAGTCAGAATGCTTCTTTAAGTTATTACGACCTTAATTTTTCTTTTTCAAAACATAACTTTGATTTTCCTATATGCAGCATCTTCCTTTCTTACAACCATACAATCTTCAGAATCTTTCCACGTTATTTCATGTTATCTCTCCTTAATTGCCAGTACTCCCTTTGTTTACCCTCCTCATATTTCACATTCCTTTCATTTGTTATTTGTCCATTAGGTCTAGTATGTCAGTTATCCTTTGATTCCTAGTTGATCCAGCTTTCCTTTATATCTTTTTATCAGCAGCCCTACTAATCTCATTCCCTAGGACTGTCCACACGTCATCTGTTATATTTTACCTTCTTAAGTCTGTCCGATTGACATACTGTATTTTTTGAAACTTTCCTTTCTTACAACTTATCTTCAATCTTTTTCTTTGCTGCACTATTGTGAGGGCATTGGTGTGGTGCCTGTCTGGACAACAATAATTCGTTCACTATGCTGGTCATAGTACCGTAGCTTACCCACTCTCCTATTTTCTTATTGAATATTAAATCAACTCTTGAATTTCCCATGTTTGATTTTGTGTTGATAATTCTGTAGTTGGGGATTTCTATTGGAGCTATAATCATTGTTTCAGTAGGTCGTATTTTCGTAAGACATTTTCTGAATAAAAATTGGAGATGTTCTTGAGATCCTCCACATTCCAAATAAGCATCATCCAAGTCCATTTTGCAGCATCGTCATGTGATTTTGCTATGGCAGTATGTTGAATGACTTTATCATCTGACACTTTGTTGTGGGAAGTTTCGAAAATGAAATCGCCACACCAGAATTCGTGCTGGCCAACACTCGTCACTGTTTAGCCTTTCCATATCTTTATTTTGAACTAGCTGAAATGCCTTCTTCATTCTAGCTGATCACATTCTCTTTCTTCATTGATACCTTTGCCTCTTAAGAACGAATTCACATCCTCTATAATCATGTCCTTGTATAGCTTGCCAGGTATAGCCATGCGATCAAGTCTTTACCCGAAGTTCTGTGTTATTCCTATTATTATATTGTTTCCATTCCTCCTGTCATGCCTGTTCTTGTTAATTTCGTCTTTCCATTCTTAGTATTTTACTCTGTCATCTTTCCCTTCTATTTCTCTTCCACAGTCGCTCTCCATTGAACGAAGTATGAGTATTTAAAAGCTCTATTCTGTTGATGTTACTGTGATTTCTTTTATTTTTGACAATGCTGTACTAGAGGATCTTGTGTTTGTTTTTTGCCCTATTCTGTTTGCAAGATATTTGCATTTCCATTTTTCAACGTTGACTTTTTTTAAAACTTGGTAGTTTATCCTCTATTTCAGTTTGTTTTCGTGGTTTCTCATTTTCACATCAGGCAAATGCCGGGGCTGTACCTTAATTAAGGCCATGGCCGCTTCCTTCCAATTCCTAGACCTTTCCTACCCCATCATCGCCATAAGACATATCTGTGTCGGTGCAACGTAAAGCAAATAGCAAAAAAATATATATATTTCAGTTTGGTTTCCTTGCTCTCTGGCACAGTAGATAGCTCTTCTTGCACTTTTTCTAGCTTTGACAGCAGTTTTTACATCATTCTGCCATGCTGTTCCTTTTTATTCTTACTTGACTCTGTTGCTTGGTGGTGGTGGTGGTGGTGGTGGTGGTGGTGGTGGTGATGGCGATTATTGTTTTAAGAAGAAGTACAATTGGGCAACCAATCTCTGTTAACAGTAATCAAGGGAAAATGGGAAGAAGTCCAGCACTTAAAGGAATGAATTTATTAGCAAAAGAAAGGCAAGGACCAGAAAGGGCATGAATATGAAAGATTCCGTAGGTCTCAAAATTGAATACCGCGGGGGTCAGAAAAGAACAAGAATTGACTGAGGGAGGTTGGATAGGAAAGATGAAAGCGAGGAGCCTGACACAAGTAAGTGGAAGCAATGCCATATTCAGTTAGTGGATCCATATTGCCAGCCCATGCTCCAAAGTTCAGAGCCCCTATTATTATTTAGTTATTTTTTCACAATTTGCTTTACAATGAACCGACACAGATAGGTCATATAACGACAACGGGACAGGAAAAGGCTAGGAGTGGTAAGGAATCGACCCTGGCCTCGAGTAAGGTACAGCCTCAGCATTGCCTGGTGTGAAAATGGGAAACCACAGAAAACCATCTTCAGTGCTGCTGACAGTGGGGTTTGAACCCACTATCTTCTATCTTCTACGTGACCCAAACAACACAGTCACTCGCATATTGTGTTGTTTTTGTTGTTGTTATTATTATTATTATTATTATTATTATTATTATTATTATTATTAAAATATGACTTGGCCTCATTTTTCATCCCTTGTGCTGCATGATATTGTAATATAACATTTTGTTTTGTTGCAGGTTTTCATTGCTCTTGTTAGAACCAGGGGAAATATATTTTGAAGATTTTAGTGCCTTCTTATTCCCAATTAATGCTACTGAAGATGATTTTGAAAAGAAAAAGGAACTTGGAAGGCTTAAAATGTGTTCTAAGTCCATTGTTTTTGATCCAAAGGATATTTTAAAACCTATAATAAAAATACCTCTCAAGGATTGTTCAAAGATATTTGAATGGACTGGAGAATTATTATCGAAGTGAGTAGTTATTTGATTAAATTAAAAACATTATTTTTAAATGGATATTCAGCTGTAGGTGTAGGCATTGTCGTATTATCACTCAGCTTGTGTACTGATTGACAGATTGCAATCTTTGTTAGTGAATAATCTAGCTGTTCTGTAAAAATTTGGCTGTATATTGTCTCAAATTAAATATTTTGGCTAGACTGAATGTGTGGTTTGGTAATTGGCACAGTAACAATGTCGTCATGGGGCTGCCTCCACTTCTCCACTAAGCATCCTAGGACACGGAGCGCTCTTAGGGCTTACAACAAGTGGCGATATCCCCATGCAAGCCATACATTGCTCCTAACCGAACCTAACCCTATCTTGAAGCAGTGCTTTCCGGTAAACCAGAATCTAATCAGTCACTATTGGTATTTTGTCACCACTGTCAGTATTTTGTCATAAGCAGTAATCTAACCTTCACCATTAATAATTTTGACTCCCTATCAGTAATTTTGACACTGCCAGTAAGAAGTATTAAGGTTGCTCTTTGGCCTAACCAAACTAATCTAACTTAGTCTGCTCCATAGCATAACAATTGCTATTTGCTTTACGTCGCACCGACACAGATATGTCTTATGGCGACGATGGGATAGGAAAGGCCTAGGAAGTGGAAGGAAGCGGCCATGGCCTTAATTAAGGTACAGCCCCGGCATTTGCCTGGTGTGAAAATGGGAAACCACAGAAAACCATCTTCAGGGCTGCCGACAGTGGGGCTCGAACCCACTATCTCCCGATTACTGGATACTGGCCGCACTTAAGCGACTGCAGCTATCGAGCTCGGTAGCATAACAATTAGCGCTATTAGCTGCCATTATAAAAGACCCAGGTTCAGTTTCTGGTACTGCCAAAAATTAAGATTGGCATAGGCCTAAGTGCTGGTACATGGTTAAAATTGTATGTGCAAGTCACCTTGATTTTGGAGTGTGCTTGAATGAGCTGCACCACCTCAGGGCGAGGAAACAAATTTACTTTGCTTTAGGGGTCCTGGGAGGCATTATGACCAACAACAGTGTTTGTCCACTCTGTGATTAATGCGCTTTTCAGTCCTTATATAGGCAGCCATGTATATTCATTGTCCATCGATGTGCAGCTTGAAAACTGCAGAGAAAGTGGGGAGTGAGAGGGAAGGTGGCGTGACATTAATGTTATGACAGCTGCCTCTGTTCCAGGAGGACCCTGTTCAGATTCTGATAATAGGCAAAGAATTTATAGTAAAACCTTGCAAAAAAATCACATTCTTGTGTACACAAATAAAACAAAGTGAATAAAATACAGATAAAATTACAACTAGAGTCATTCAGGGTAAAACTGCTATAAGACAACCGTTCTCATTAATATGGAACGAGAAGATAACAAAATATGTGAAAAGGCACCTAAACAAAGTAAATGTTGAGAATATTGCGCTATGATTCTTAATTGTTGGAAATATTGTATTTATACATGTATACCTCACACTTATTTTTCCAAAAATTGAGTTAAATAATTGGGGTACGAGATATATGTGGAGAATTGGGAAATCTAACTTGTTGAAAACTAACATACTCCTTAACTTTCCACTTTTCGGTCTCTGTACCACATTTTTGATTTGTAGGTATTTGCTAGGAAAACATTCAATCAATCAGTCAATACTGATCTGCCTTTAGGGCAGTCGCCCAGGTGGCAGATTCCCTACCTGTTGTTTTCCTAGCCTTTTCTTAAATGATTTCAAAGAAATCAGAAATTTTATTGAATATCTCCCTTGGTAAGTTATTCCAATCCCTAACTCCCCTTCCTATGAATTAATGTTTGCCCCAATTTGTCCTCTTGAATTTCAACTTTATCTTTGTATTGTGATCTTTCCTACTTTTAAAGACACCACTCAAACTTATTCATCTATTAATGTCATTCCACGCCATCTCACCGCTGACAGCTAGGAACATACCACATATACGTATAAGATTACTAATTTATTTTTTAACCACCTATTCATATACATTTGGGTGTTCTATAATTAGGATCTTGTCCTTATTACATTATAAAAGTACGAGACGTTTCGCCTTTCATAGAAGATATCTTCGTTCATTGTATCTCCTCAAGATTAAATCAGGCACCTGATTTAAAGTTAAAATATGATTATTAAGATTTAACATTTACACACTTAAAAATAGGAGCAGTTAAAAAGAAAAGTTGGATAACAATTTTGGTCTTATCTTCAATAACAACATATCATCCGTTAGCTGTAAATAATTGATGGCTGTGTCAAAAGTACATAGCACAATGCTTCATAGTAGTAGTCTATCTCGATGTTTTTATAATGTTACAATTTTTCAAAATGTTTAGGAAATACATTCCAACATTATGGAATCAGTTAATTAAGACCTTATTCAGAAATAATGTCATTAAAGTTGTAAAACCATCTGGTTAAAGTCTTTGATTCGAGAGATTAAGATTTATGATTATTGATTTGTAAATACGTTATTGATGAATTGGCGTTTGACGTAGTCCATTACGAAGAGATCAAATGTTAAAGTATGACGACAACTTGATTTGAGTATCTTAAATGAAAATAGGCCATCATTAATCTTGTTAAAGATGTAAAGTTATAAGTAGCACAGCTTGATGGTATTGGTACTTATTGAATACTAGCGTTTTGGCCAAAAGGGACATCTAACTTGTGATGGATAATATGATATGTCAAGCATGTGTAGACTGTCTGAAATTAAAGAAATTTATTATTAAACTTACTGTTCAAAAAAGTGAGCTACGCAATGAAGATGAATATATTAGAGTTACCACTTACCCCTTAGGCCGCTAAGATGTTAGGGACCAGGGGCTGCCTGTCAACTTGTTGGGAATATTAGCTGACATGGTATTAAAAATTTAAAACAAGTTATTGTCTTGAAAACCCATTTTCTGAAGTAGGATCGGCTTTTTATATCTTCTATGTCATTCAAGTTTTTTGTTTTTATTGAAATGCTGGTCCAAAAAGATGTATAGATTTTCATAATCAGTCATAAGTCTGCCTTCCTCGAGATTTTCATATTCAGTCACAAGTCTGCCTTTCTGTCGATTCTTTTTATGATTTTCAAATTTCGTTCTATTGAGATAAATTAGTGACCAGTATCCCGCATGTGGATACTCATTGCGGAAAGTTTATTGTGTTTTTGAGCGTTAAAGTGTTCTGAATATCTAGTTTGGAAGCTACGTCCAGTTTGACCGAGAGAAAAATTACATTCTGAAGAATTGAGTCTATAAATTCCTGAGCCTGTATAGCGGTTGTTATTTACGTTGACTATGTTTTGATTAAAGAATATGTTTTGATTGTGTTCCGCATTTTGAAGGCGATGTTAACTTCGTGTTTTATTAGGGGCTTAGCTATCTGATGGATAATCGGATTTTTATATGTAAAAGTTGCGTACTTTGGTTTATTAGGTTTTATTGGAGAAAGTTGTGTTGTCAGTTTTAGTTTTACTTTGTTAATAATTTGATGA
Organism: Anabrus simplex; assembly: GCF_040414725.1. Taxonomy (NCBI): domain Eukaryota; kingdom Metazoa; phylum Arthropoda; class Insecta; order Orthoptera; family Tettigoniidae; genus Anabrus; species Anabrus simplex. Next base: position 83,534,487 of record NC_090271.1, on the reverse strand, counting down.
ATCGTGCTGGTGTTGAAGCTGTTGAATTTGGCTATTTCTTTTATGTAATCTAGTTTTTTTTCCAAATTATTAGTCAAAAGGGGAATTTTTCGAGCTATATATATATATTAAACTATAATATGAAGCCTGTTTATGGGAGTTTGGGTGCAATGCACTATTTTTTATTATTAACGGAGTGAAGGAAAGTTTGCAGTAGATCTGAAAGTCAAATTTATTATCGATTCATGTGATAACGATGTCTAAAAAATTAATTGAACTATTACTCTCATCCTCTTTTGTGAATTTTATATTATTATCTAAAGTATTTAAAAATGTAAGAATGTTGTCACTATTATTGCATTGTTTGTCAATTATTACTAACGTATCGTCAACATAACGGAGCCATAGGTGAAGTCCGTTAATGTTTTTTACTATTTTTTGTGTTTCAAAAATTGTCCATATAAATGTCAGCCAATATTCCTGAAATAGGGTCACCCATCGCCAAACCTTTTTCATGATAATTTTGTTGTTGAAGTAATTATTGTTTAAAATGAAACTTAATAATTTGATAAATTCTTCAGTTTCAATTTTGCTTAGTCCACTATGTCAGTCCCACATACAAAACTTCAAAATTTCTTCATAATTTTCTTTAAAAACATTTCAAATTCAATAACAAAAGTCCCATTAAAAACTCATTTGACTTATGCAAAACATTAAGAAATGTTATTCTATTTCCCAACCACATTCTATAATAATTTGATATTACCAATATGTATCCGAACATTTCACTCAATAAAACCATTAACATCATAAAAACAACCTTTCTAAACACAGTGGACTAAGCAAAATTGAAATTGAAAAATTAATCAAATTATTTTGTTTTAAACAATAACTACTTCACGTTTAACAACTAAATATATCACCAAAAAGGTTTGGCGATAGGTGACCCTATTTCGGGAATGTTGGCTGACATTTACATGAACAATCTGGAACACAAAAAATAACAAAAAAACATTAACGGGCTTCACCTGTGGCTCCGTTATGTTGATGATACGTTAGTAATAATTGAGAAACAATGCAATAATAGTGACAACTTTCTTACATTTTAAAATACTTTAGATAATAATATAAAATTCACAATTGAGGATGAGAGTAATAGTTTGATTAATTTTTTAGACATCATTATAACACGAATGGATAATAAATTTGACTTTCAGATCTACTGCAAACTTTCCTTCACTCCGTTAATAATAAATAATAGTGCATTGCACCCAAACTCCCATAAACAGGCTTCATATTATAGTTTAATATATATATAGCTCGAAAAATTCCCCTTTTGACTAATAATTTGGAAAAAAAACTAGATTACATAAAAGAAATAGCCAAATTCAACGGCTTCAACGCCAACACGATTAATAAAATTATTAAAAAAGTAAAACTGACAACACAACTTTCTCCAATAAAACCTTATAAACCAAAGTACGCAACTTTTACGTATACAAATCTGATTATCCATCAGATAGCTAAACCCCTATAAAAAATAAAAAATATTTTTTAAAAACCCATAAAGTTAACATCACCTTCAAAACGCAGAACACAAGTATGAAGGATGAGTTTTCCACCTAATCAATTTTTTATTTACAAAATGTTTAAAATTATCTAATCAAAACATAGTCAACGTAAATAACAACCACTATACAGGCTCAGGAATTTATAGATTCAATTATTCAGAGTGTACTTTTTCGTATATCGATCAAACTGGATTTAGCTTTCAAACTAGATATTCAGAACACTTTAACGCTCAAAAAACCGAATAAATTTTCCGCAAAAAGTATCCACATGACAGATACTGGTTACCAATTCACCTCAATAGAACAAGATTTGAAAATCATAAAAAGAATCGAGAAAGGCAGACTTATGACTGAACATGAGAATCTCGAGAAAGGCAGACTTATGACTGAATATGAAAATCTATACATATTTTTGGACCAGCATTTCAATAAAGACAAAAGCTTGAATGACATAATAAATATAAAAAGCCCCCCATATGATCAAATTCTGATCCTACTTCAAAAAATGGATTTTCAAGACAATAACTTGTTTTAAATTTTTAATACCATGTCAGCTAATATTCCCAACAATTCAACATGAACCCCCCTCCGCTCTACCACCCCTGTTTCCAATAACTCTCCTCCACATGAGACAACAAGCCTATAGCTCCTCCTTCCCAAGCGCTTCCCGTTCCACCACGACCTCATGGATAAAATATGAGAAGTATGAACCGAGCGACTCCAGTAGTTCGACAACACTTATTACACGAACAGGTAACATCTTAGCGGCCTAAGGGGTAAGTGGTAACTTTAATTTATTCATCTTCATTGCGTAGCTCACTTTTTTGAACAGTACGTTTAATAATTAATTTCTTTAATTTCAGACAGTCTACACACTCTTGACATCTCATATTATCCATCACAAGTTAGATGTCCCTTTTGACCAACACCATCAAGCTGTGCTACTTATAACTTTACTTCTTTAACAAGATTAATGATGGCCTGTTTTGATTTAAGATACTCAAATCAAGTTGTCATCATACTTCAACATTTGATTTCTTCGTAATGGACTACATAAATGCCAAATCATCAATTACGTATTTACAAATCAATAATCATAAATGTTAATCTCTCAAATCAAAGACTTTAACCAGATGGTTTTACAACTTTAATGATATTATTTCTGAATAAGTTCTTAATTAATTGATTCCATAATGTTGGAATGTATTTCCTAAACATTTTGAAAAATTGTAACATCATAAAAACATCAAGTTAGACTACTACTATAAAGCATTGTGCTATGTACTTTTGACACAGTCATCAATTATTTACAGCTAACGGATGATATATTGTTATTTAACCTTTAGAATACCGGAGAGCGCAAAAGCGTTCCTCGGCGAGCGAGCGAAAATTGCCGGGAACGCAATAGCGCTCCTTACGCAAGCAGTTCTGTATTTGCTTGCAGTTCTTAGCTTCCAGACATATAGCGGCACAATGCAGGTGATCTAGACCCTTCGGAACATGTAGTTAGAAAAAAATGCTAGTCACTCTAATACATCGAAGGTTTCCGGCGACGCAGGGTGGGAAAGGTTAGGATTAGGAAGGTAGCAGCCATGGCCTGAATTAAGGTACAGTCCCAGCATTCCTGGTGTGAAAATTGGGAAACTACGGAAAACAATCTTAATGGCTGCCGACGGTGGGATTCGAACCCACCATCCCCCGAATGCAAGCGCATAGCTACACAATACTAACTGCACGACAACTAGCTCAGTCATTTTTGAAAATATGTATTTTTCTATCAGCTGAGGATTTTTTTAAATCGTCATATTTTGTATAGGCTACCCGAGATGTACAGTAGCCCGCTGGTTTTCTGATTCAACATACTGTTGGTTAAGTTATTGCGTCTGTCCACATATGATTGAAGTCTTGTGCAACGATGTGACATATGAACTGAGAGAATACTGAGCCGTTCTTCCCAATATAAAACAGGTACTTTTGAGTGGTCATGAGCATGACTCATAGTCTTAGGGCAGGCTAGAGTCGAGTTTGTCAAATGTCAACTAAGTTATAATAGTAAGATTCATTAAACTAATAAATAGTATAACCTAATAGCCTCCCTACTTACTAGCTACTTCAGAATTATGTTTTGACTACCTTTTTAACACTGCAAATAAATCCATCTATTATTTAAACCTCCCTGTAAGAAGAGGACAGTGAATGCAAATGGGTATTATTTTCAAATGAGCTGAGCTTGAGAATCCATTATAGCATACGATTCTTTCAGTGTACTGTACCATGGCTCACTGTATTTCTCGCTGCAGCGGAAGCTCGGCTCTCCGCCAGTGTCCAACTGTCCAGTGTGCCGATAAGGAGCCGTGTATCTTGTGTCTCTGAGCCATGCTCATTCACGATTCTTTCGGTGTGCCATGGCTCACTGTATGTCTCGCTGCAGCGGAAGCTCGGCTCTCCGCGTGTCCAGTGAGCCGATAAGGAGCCGTGTGTATCTTGTGTCTCACTGAGCCGCGCTCGTTCACGATTCTTTCGATGTGCCACGATTCACTGTCTCGCTGCAGCAGAAGCTCGGCTCCCCATCAACGTCCAGTGAGTGCGCCACTCAGCACTGTTCGCTGAGAGTAAGCTGAATCGTGTGCCGTGAGCTCGCTGTTCCTGTGAATCGATTCACTCGGACACTTGAATAAATCGATACACTGCTTCGAATCATGCATTCTGTAGCGAACATTACTAGGTATGAATAAGGAAAGAGAGACATGCAGGGGAGGCTACCTTGTGTAATCAACTTGCCTGTGATTACTACTATCACTAGTACTATAACCTGGCTCAGAACAAGATGGCCCCTCTCCATCCCCTTCTCCATGTAACAATACCCCACTTGCTGCATAGTAAAAGCCAGATTGCAATGCAAGAGTGGCCGGTGTTCTTTGACATCAGAGTCTAGTATTTGAGCTGATTTAGAAGGCTCAGGCTGGAGATCATCTACTTGTCACCGCCACTCCATAGCTCAAAAATGTATAGACAATGTTATATTTATCTAATATAAAAACTGCTGCTCTACAAGTGTAAGACAGGCTGAAAAGCAGGGGACTGTGTGAGCAGACTGAACCACCCCACATTTGGCAATGCCGTGTTCTATTATATTGGAGTGTACCTTTTCATAAAACAGGGAGGGGAGTAAAGTTTGCTGTTCCAGGAAAAAGGTTGTCATGTTTTGAGTCGGACATTACCTCGAGTTTTGGGGGTGCTGAACATAGCACATTGTACTAATGAGTCAATCCTGCAACAACTCGGCATCAGAACAAGACTGTTGACCCTTATCAACCAAAAACAACTCAGATATTTTGGTCATATTGCCAGAAGACAGTAGGCAATGGAAATACTTATCATAGAGAGAAAAGTCGAAGACCAAAGACCTAGAGGACGTGCACCGTTACGATGTATGGACCAGATCAAGAACTTGACCAGGATGAGCTTACAGCAAGCAAGTCACCATGCCCAAAGCAGAGACTCCTGGAGGAAGATCACCAAAAGCATTGTCACATGATGCCACTACACCCTTACGAAGGGTTGGACTAAAAGAGAGAGAACATGTAATGCCAGTGTTGCAGTACGAGTCTTACGGGCAATGCTTTAATGTTATCTAGTTCTGCTTCCCTTTAAAGCATCTCTAAAAAACTTAAAATTGGGACATAAAACCAATAAAATTATTAGTGTTACTTCCCTCTAAAACAGTAATCAACCACTACATTGAAACCAAAGCTGTACGGGATATTAATGTTATGGTGGTGCATCACTTATGTTATTAGAGAAACAAGTGTTCATCTGTAAAAGTTATTCTAAATAAAAATTTGCTAGTTATGTGCATACCGGGCGAGTTGGCCGTGCGTGTAGAGGCCCGCGGCTGTGAGCTTGCATCCAGGAGATAGTAGGTTCGAATCCCACTATCGGCAGCCCTGAAAATGGTTTTCCGTGGTTTCCCATTTTCACACCAGGCAAATGCTGGGGCTGTACCTTAATTAAGGCCACGGCCGCTTCCTTCCAACTCCTAGGCCTTTCCTATCCCTTCGTCGCCATAAGACCTATCTGTGTCGGTGCGACGTAAAGCCCCTAGCAAAAAAAAAAAAAAAAAGTTATGTGCATAGGCCTAAGGAATTTGTTACAAATATCTTACCAAGCTCGATAGCTGCAGTCGCTTAACAGCAGCCAGTGTCCAGTATTCGGGAGATAGTGGGTTCGAACCCCACCACCGGCAGCCCCGAAGATGGTTTTCCATGGTTTCCCCATTTTCACACCAAGCAAATGCTGGAGCTGTACCTTAATTAAGGCCATGGCAGCCTCCTTTCATCTCCTATCCCTTTCCTGTCCCATCGTCGTTATAACACCTATCTGTGTCGGTGCGACGTAAAGCAGATTGTAAAAACAAAAAAAATCTTAACATTAAAACATCAGGCATATGTGTATTTGGTGAGACTCTCAAGGGTTCAGCTCAAAAAAATGACAAAAATTAGTTTAAGAGAAGTTTTACTGAATGCATGGCAGGTGACTTGACTATGTTATGGAAGGCCATTGACCACTAGAGTACAGTGGACACTTAACTTAATTTATATTTTCAGTGCAACCTATTTTGATGTTTGGAAAACTTCTGTTACAGAGTATCACCTCAAAGTAATGCAATTGCTGTTGACTGCAATCAGTATGTGGAGATGTTGGAGGGGAATGTATTGGCTCCATACATTTTTAAGTCAGTAAGTAAATTCAACAGCATATCTTGCAGAAGAATTGTGTTTCATTTTGTGTTATTCAATAAACTTTCTGTATTCTCAGGAAAAATGTAGGTTCCTGTTCCTGCTGAATTACGCTAAAGCTGGAGATTGTTTACCTCAATTTTGCCAACTTCATCGTGCTTCAACACTTCCAGCTGCTGAGCAGAGCAGTATGGTAAGTTAGCAAGATAATTTTTTATACAGTGAGATAAATGAACTTCCGAGTTCGTTTATTTTAATGTTTATTTTGTGGGCTTAAGAATTCCTAAACTTCACAGTATTACAGAACCAGTATCCATCATAAGAAAGGGGATGAGTAAACGGTAAACTCCTTCCCTTACAATGATAGACACAGCCATTATGTGTATTTAAATCAGAAATGTGGTAATGTAACTGTTCTTTTATTTCAATTGTGATTTCTCAGATTAATATCTTGTTAGTGTGTTCACAGGCCACATTATTGTATAAAATTTTGTATCTAGTTTATAACAAGCCCTTTTTCATCAGTGATGGTTATGGCTATAAATGCTTGCTTATGAGAAATCTTACCATTACATTGGAAGAGGAAGGAATTTGGAGAAGGCAGTGGATCAGAATCATCTGATTATCCATTGAGCAATCATGTCATTCTATTTACAGAACGACAAATGGGTTAAAGACTCGGCTGCTCTCAAGATTCGAACATTTGCTTCCCTTAGGATCACCTACAGACAGAAGTGTATCATAATATGAGGGCTTCGGTTTTAGAATGGTAGTCCATAATGTAAATCCATTTTTATTTTTATTTTCCTTAGCATTCGTAGCCTAAAATGTAAGGAAATCATCGCATTCAGCACCAGCTTTTGAAGTGAAATAATCATGTGTCAAAGGATTAATCAAAATAGAAAAATTATCGTAAATGCTCAGGTAAATTAAACGGTGTATGGCTTTTAGTGCCGGGAGTGTCGGAGGACATGTTTTGCTCACCAGGTGCAGGTCTTTTGATTTGACATCCGTAGGCGACCTGTACATCAGAATGAGGATGATATGATGATGAAGACGACACATAAACCCAGCCCTCGAGCCAGCAAAATTAACCAATGATAATTAAAATTCTCAACCCTGCCGGGAATCGAATCCGGGACCCCTGTGACCAAAAGCCAGCATGCTAACCATTTAGCCATGGAGCCGGACAATGCTCAGGTAATAAAAGCTAACATAAGCAATTCATTTTCTTCCTGTTTTTTTTCAATTTTCTTTACTTCTTTACTTCGCGAAAGCTTGACTCGCGAGCGTTGCTGGAACAGCCCGACGTACTTAACACGCACCGTACGAGGAAAAAGCTCAATCATTTCTTTCAACAAATGTTTCAACGGGGTTAATAACACCCACTTGACCGTCTTTTGGATCCAATTGATTACCGCACCAACATAATTACTGACATCAGCTAGCTTTGACACAACATTTTATCATTAGCAACATCTCCACAAGAAGTCCAATTTTCTTTTCTACGACTTTCAGATGTATCAACCGTACATATTTTAACATATTTGATACATTCATACTTCTGTTTTAAATAACTGACAGTGATTTTACTATCATGAACTCATGCTATGGGAATGGAACAAACATCCCCCTTGGATGATTGTGCATACACTCAAGGCCGTCACAGTCTTAATGATGTATAAGAAGAGGATCCATTTTGGTTTTAAACGCTCAAATATTCATGATTAACCACATTTTAATCTTCAAAAACTGTTAATTTACAGTATTTTAACATACTTTCTGTGCAATATCGTTATTTTAGACGTTATAGCAGAGGCCTATAATATTTTATGAAATCATTGTCCAACATTTTACTCTGTAGTTTATAAGATTAGAAAGATTCCATATCCATTATTTTTTAAGATTGATATAGGCTGATGATGCCCGTAAAAAAAGGGTGAAACATGTACCTATGACTTTTATGTATTATGTATAAATTTTAACCACATGAAATAGTGGATTATATTGTATTGTATTGAACAGGTGGATCTATAAATATTATAATAATATTTGAAAGATACGACCATCTGTGTCCAACATCGAGGGAGCTGCCCTCTCTAGTATAATCACGGAAGTTGTTAAGTCATTCAAGTTGAGGCCGGAAGAGGCCATTAGCAATAACAGAACAGTAATATTTATGAAATTGCCATGCAGATATGGCTCATCATCACGCTGCCCCCTTTTTAAAATGTCTTTTCTTGTTGATCAGACAAGGAGACACATTTTAAAATGTGGTTCAAAAACCTTAAACCTAAAGTGCGCACACTATTTAATACTATGGATCTAAAATCTAACTAAAACTCTAAATATACAGGTTTACACACGATTACAACAGTGAGTTACAACAATGGACAATAAAATGCAGTCCACCTCGATCTGAGGTTCGTACACTCTTGAACAATATCCCGCTGAATCAATCAGTCCATTTTACATAATTCATTCAATATGTTCACGAATTAGAAGTCAGATAGTCAAGGGAAACATCGTAACCAAGGATAACGTCGTCACGTACTCAAAGGACTCGGAATTTGTTTCGTTCCATCTTCAGTGAGCTACAGCGATATTCCCTTCCTTTCCTTTTTTAAATTGTTTTTTTATTTCCCTGAAAAGGAAAAGAACTTTAGAACACTGGTAATTACACAACAAGCAAGATAAATATATGTTAGCATCAAAATATAATGGAATAGAAATAGGGTTTTACGTGCATCGTTGATGGTAAGGCTTCAATAAAGACTCATGAGCCTTTGATATCCTCTTACTCATAATATCCTCCAGTTCAACAGTAACAGGTCCTAGGAATTTCACAATTCTCTTGGGATTGGGCCATTTTTTGCAAAGTTTTGTTGCGATTTAGTTCGCTGCCGAGCTGATGGGAAATTTTTTTACTATGACCAGATCTCCAACTTCCAGGGTGACCTTTTTCCTCCCTGGGTTGAATCTTTTTGCCACGCGGTTGCAGGCTCTGAGCAGGTGTGCGACGGCTTCCTTCCTTTTTGCCTCGACATTCATGTTCCTTGACGACTCGGACAGATATCCAATGTCCCACTTCAACTGGAACGGATCAGCAAGACTTCTCCCTAGAAACAAATCAGCTGGCATGCGGTGGTGAGATTCATGCAGAGCGTTGTTGAAGGCTAAAACAAAAAATGCCAAATTATCATCCCAACTGCACTGATCAGCGCTGTGGAATGCACTCAGACATGATTTTAAATTACGGTGGAATCTTTCCACATGAGACGGCTTGGGGTAGTGAGGGCTCGGAAAAACATGCTTCACTCCCCAGCCGAAACACAGGTGACGAAATTTATTGCAGTTGAAGGTAGACACATTGTCCATAACTAAGACCTTTGGAGGCCCATAAACTCCCAGAATGTGCCGGGATAGAATGTAGACGGCGCTGCTCGAGTTCATTTTGCGGACCGGGAACAATCAAACGAATTTAGAGAAAAAGCATCAACAATGGATAGGATCCCAATGTTATTCTTTTTGGATTTCATGAGAAAACCAAAGTAATCAACAAATAACTTTTCTCCAGGGTACGACGCAACATCAGCGGAATGGAGCCCAATTTCAGAGGTTTGCGCAGGTTTACATCGATGGCAAACGTTGCAGCTCTTCACATACTCTAATACATCCTTTTTGAGATTTGGCCAAAAATTCATGAGAGACTCAATGTAAGGTTTTGTACTGACCTAGATGGGCGTCCAGGTAGGAGTCATGAAAATATTGCAACATCATGGATCTTAATTTTACAGGAACAAAAATTTTGTCTTTACCATTTTTACGGTTACGACGAACCAACAACCCTCATTTGATCCCAAGTGACTTGTCTCAAAAAGACCCATCAGCCACTCCTTTTATCAGTTCCAAACACTCACTGTCTTCCTTTTGGTGTACGGAAATGTCCGTGAAGGACCAAGGATAATTTTGAAGGATATTAACACTTTCAGTCAGATGGTAGTTTTCCTCGGACTCAACCTCACAATCTTTGACCCCGTCGAACATTCGCGACAAACAGTCGGCCACAACATTCTCTTTTCCACAAACGTGCACAACCGTGAATTTATAGGCTGATAGCCGGAGGATCCACCTAGCTGTCCTGCCAAGTCGCTTTACGCTGGCGCTCATCCACAATAGGGCTTGATTATCCATATGGACGAAGAAATGACTGTGCTCCAAATACGAATGGAATTTCTCAACACCTAAAACTACGCTCTGCTACCATTTGAGTCACACCCCCTCCCATCGTGGAAACAATCCCAGTACAAATAAATACCATGAGAGATTTGAGACATAGATCGTGACTAGGAAAGGCCAAAAAAAAACAGCCTTGAACTGGAAAGGAGCCTCTTTACAAATTAAAAATAGTAAGAGACTAATTCTATAAGTAATAAAAATCAAGTACATGTAATGAGGGTTTATTAAAATCATAAAATGAAGGTAGGAGGAAAGGAAAATAATCAGTTTAAAGGATAAGAATGGGTACATATATAAGCAGTCCTGGTCCAGTTGATGGCACAACATTGTTATGTGAGCATGAAGTTACAAAACCCAAAAATATTAAAACATTCGGCGAGCTCACTCACTTAAGTACAATACCGTTATTGAATGTACCAGTATTAATATTGGTGCCACAGACCAAAAGGGATCGTTCTTTCCACGAGTATATTTCAATTCATTTTTCACACAACATCGTTCCGACACCATCCTCATAGTAACAATCACCACAGATCGTCTAACACCCACGCATCAAGGAGAAAACCCCACATTGAAAAATAAAATAAAATATGTAAGATATCAGAGAAATAACTCCGGACCAAGGAGATAATATAAATAACCAAAGAGGAAAATCCCAGGCATGCACATAGCCAAAATGAAAGAAACATAAAATCCCTATAGGTAAGCGAGCGGCCAAGACAGGTGCGAAGGCTAAAGAAATAGCACCATACGAAAATGCATGAATAAGATACAGAAACAAGATCAAAATGTAAATTCAGCTGATTGATACGTCATTCATTCACTCCCCTCTCATACTAACATTCACACACACATTCAGGCACAGCTGGGATCGGCAAGCAATATGAGCACCAGCGTAAGTTAAACGACGAACTCAATTTCGTATGAGAAGGTCACAAACGAGGTTTCATTTATATCAGAAGTTGCGTGCACAGGATAAACAAATTCAGCTGTGGCATCAGAGAAATCCCGCAGTCATGCACAAACCCATCAGGGTTCGCACTTCGTACGACACGAGTGGAAGCTCGCGCCGACACATAGGGTAAACAGTTATCAGATGGCAAATTACATAAAAATGCAGCGCACATGAACATAAGTAATACGAGACCCAAACATCAACATATCATAATCACAATAACCACAAGAACAACATGCAGTCCGTTCACACTGCGGAGTGAACGACACATATCAATCAGCTATAAATAATACAACAAATAATACGAAAGAACACCCATACCTGAAGTATATTAACCAGCGAGGAAAAGAGAAGGATGGTGGTATAAGCTAAGTTTGAATCGTGTAAAGACCTTTCTGTAAGTCAAAAACGCTACTCCGATATGCGTGGGGTCCATTTTTATTCTTCACTCAAAACCAAAGCAAAGATTAGAGTCAAAGAGATAAAATTCACACCTCATCGGAAAGATACGACCAATACCAAAATAAATGGTCCGTTATTGGACATAAATTTTCCAGCTAACTCATTTCTGGTTGCCAGCATTTCGCCCTCGTGTGCTAGGTTGGGCTCATCAGTTGGTACCTAGCACACCTACCAAGACGCTGGCTAGTGCATACCGTGGAGGCCACTGCGTAGGCTACTTAGAGCCACCGGGCGTGCCAATGCACCATTTATTTATAATGTATAATGTCCAATAACGGACCTTTTATATTGGTATTAAAAAAATTTTCTCATTCGGGACAAATATTTCAGATTCCCTATGGGAATCAACATCTATATCATGATACGACCATCCCTGTCCAACATCGAGGGAGCTGCCCTCTCTAGTATAATCACGGAAGTTGTTAAGTCATTCAAGGTGAAGCCGGAAGAGGCCATTAGCAATAACAGAACAGTAATATTTATGAAATTGCCATGCAGATATGGCTCTGCAGCCCTCAACAATGATTCCATTGAAGTGGACCGCAAGGATTATGGCTCCTCCTTGTCTGAGCATCTTCCACACTTTGTATGTTGTCCAGTCCTGTTGCTTTGCTATTCTGCATCCAGGTCACAGCTTCTAACACCTCTTCAGCAGTAACTGGGTGAAACAGGTCCAGCATTTGGGTCACTTCTTACTTGTTATTTAAACAGGCCTAACATCTAGGTCATCAGCCCTCAGTCACTTTGTCTGGCCAGGTTAACTAACCCTGCTATGTTAACAGAGTAAAACGTACAGGCAGCATCTGAACACCAAGTGTTGAGCACTGGGAAATAACCTGACAACATAGAGGAGCCAACAGCTGCAGGCAGAGGAGTTTTTTCAGGAGGGTTGTTGACCCCTAATAGAGGAAATACCACTGAATTCCATCAGATTAGGGGTGGTTATCAACAGTGGCTGTTCCCTGTGTTCAGGCTGGCCGACTTAAAATTCTACAACAGATAACACAACACATTGGTTGGAGCACTTCTTTATTGTATCAAATGAAAATGGCTGTTAAATATATTACATTTATTTCTAATGGCTAAAATCATAGTAGTAGTAGTTAACACATTTTATGGCCTTCAGTATAAACTGTCTTGTAAAAACACTCAGAATTCAGTGAATTTTATAAAAAGTGTTCTTCAGTTTTCTGTCAGCCCAATACTACCTAATTCTCTCAGATCTTAACTTTCTTTCTTTGTCTGAAATCACCCATCCCATTGTCCATCTGTTGATCTTGGTTTGTAGTCTGATTTGTTTGCCTGTGAGTTTCTTGATTTTGTTTTATTTTAAAATCTTCTATTGTGATTTGTGGTTCCCTCATATCTTCTTTGATATCTGTAATCCATGTAATGTTGCTCTTACTGTTCCATAATTTTTCTATAATTCTCCTGATGATCCTGTTTTCTGGTGTCCTGAGTAGATATCTAAAGAATGAGATTCTTTTCCTCCTAATTGAGCTTATTACTGGTTCTATTTCCTTGTAGACGGTTTCCTTAGAAACTGGTCTCAAGTGTCCATTTTCTTTGTAGATTTTGTTTGTGCACTTTCTGATTCTTCTTCTTTCAATCTTGAGTAATCTGTCTATTTCTGTAGTGTTAGTTGCTCTGAATATGTTTTCACATGTGTATGTCATTTCTGGTTGTGTAACTGTTTTATAGTCTTTTAATTTTATGGCTATTGAGAGGCCTTTTTTTATTGTATGTGTTATCACATCCCTGCTTTTCAATTATGTTATATGTTATTATTTCTCCTAAATATTTAAATTTGCCATGGGCAACGGCTGAGTGGCCTAGTAAGTGGTCCTGAGAGTCGGGATACCAGTTGCTATGGAATGGGAGTGGGCATCTCGGACATATTCTGAGTCGTGGCCCTCCTTGTGCTCAGGCGGCTAGGACTACACAATTCACCGGTGGTCCATAACCCGTTAGAGGAGAGATCCTCACTTGGACTATGTGTCCATTTTCTTTGTAGATTTTGTTTGTGCACTTTCTGATTCTTCTTCTTTCAATCTTGAGTAATCTGTCTATTTCTGTAGTGTTAGTTGCTCTGAATATGTTTTCACATGTTTTCATCCTGCTTCATGAATTTACCGAGCTCAGAACACTTTAAGCAAGCCTCGGACCTATGGGAGTAATGGAGTCCCACTCCCATTTGACAGGCGATCGACTCCTTGGAAACAACTTGGCGAACGAAATGGAATTCGATGGGGAGCTATCAATATTAACGGGGCTTATGGGAGAAAGAAAGTAGAACGGGCTGAGTCAGCAAAGAGGATGCATTTGGATGTGTTAGGAGTAAGTGATATTCGGGTAAGGGGAGATAACGAGGAAGAGATAGGAGATTATAAAGTGTACTTGACGGGTGTTAGAAAGGGAAGGGTAGAGTCTGGGGTAGGGCTCTTTATCAGGAATACCATTGCACGCAACATTTTCTGTTAGGCACGTAAATGAGCAAATGATGTGGGTAGATTTGTCATTTGGAGGAATTAGGACAAGAATTGTGTCAGTGTATTCACCATGTGAGGGTGCAGATGAGGATGAAGTTGACAAGTTTTATGAAGCATTGAGTGACATCGTGGTCAGGGTCAACAGCAAGGATAGAATAGTGCTAATGGGCGATTTCAATGCGAGAGTTGGGAATAGAACTGAAGGATACGAAAGGGTGATTGGTAAATGTGGGGAAGATATGGAAGCTAATGGGAATGGGAAGCGTTTGCTGGACTTCTGTGCTAGTATGGGTTTAGCTGTTACGAATACATTCTTCAAGCATAAGGCTATTCACCGCTACACATGGGAGGCTAGGGGTACCAGATCCATAATAGACTATATCTTAACAGACTTTGAATTCAGGAAATCTTTTAGGAATGTACGAGTTTTTCGGGGATTATTCGATGATACAGACCATTATCTGATCTGTAGTGAACTAAGTATCTCTAGGCCTAGGGTAGAGAAAGTGAAATCTGTCTGCAAACGAATAAGGGTAGAAAATCTCCAGGACGAGGAAATTAGACAGAAGTACAAGGATATGATTAGTGAGAAGTTTCGAACAGTAGACAGTAAGCAGGTTCAGGATATAGAAAGTGAATGGGTGGCATACAGGGATGCTGTAGTAGAAACAGCAAGGGAATGCCTAGGAACAACTCTGTGTAAAGATGGGAAAAGGCGAACGTCTTGGTGGAATGATGAAGTGAGAGCAGCCTGTAAACGTAAAAAGAAGGCTTATCAGAAATGGCTCCAAACAAGGGCCGAGGCAGACAGGGATTTTTACGTAGATGAAAGAAACAGAGCAAAACAAATAGTTGTTGAATCCAAAAAGAAGTCATGGGAAGATTTTGGTAATAACCTGGAAAGGCTAGGTCAAGCAGCAGGGAAACCTTTCTGGACAGTAATAAAGAATCTTAGGAAGGGAGGGAAAAAGGAAATGAACAGTGTTTTGAGTAATTCAGGTGAACTCATAACAGATCCCAGGGAATCACTGGAGAGGTGGAGGGAATATTTTGAACATCTTCTCAATGTAAAAGGAAATCATCATGGTGGTGTTGCAAACAGTCAAGCTCATGGGGAGGAGGAAAATAATGTTGGTGAAATTATGCTTGAGGAAGTGGAAAGGATAGTAAATAAACTCCATTGTCATAAGGCAGCAGGAATAGATGAAATTAGACCTGAAATGGTGAAGTATAGTGGGAAGGCAGGGATGAAATGGCTTCACAGAGTAGTCAAATTAGCGTGGAGTATTGGTAAGGTACCTTCAGATTGGACAAAAGCAGTAATTGCACCTATCTATAAGCAAGGGAACAGGAAGGATTGCAACAACTATCGAGGTATCTCATTGATTAGTATACCAGGCAGTGTATTCACAGGCATCTTGGAAGGGAGGGTGCGATCAGTCGTTGAGAGAAAGTTGGATGAAAACCAGTGTGGTTTCAGACCACAGAGAGGCTGTCAGGATCAGATTTTCAGTATGCGCCAGGTAATTGAAAAATGCTACGAGAGGAATAGGCAGTTGTGTTTATGTTTCGTAGATCTAGAGAAAGCATATGACAGGGTACCGAGGGAAAAGATGTTCGCTATACTGGGGGACTATGGAATTAAAGGTAGATTATTAAAATCAATCAAAGGCATTTATGTTGACAATTGGGCTTCCTTGAGAATTGATGGTAGAATGAGTTCTTGGTTCAGGGTACTTACAGCAGTTAGACAAGGCTGTAATCTTTCACCTTTGCTGTTTGTAGTTTACATGGATCATATGCTGAAAGGTATAAAATGGCAGGGAGGGATTCAGTTAGGTGGAAATGTAGTAAACAGCCTGGCCTATGCTGACGACTTGGTCTTAATGGCAGACTGTGCCGAAAGCCTGCAGTCTAACATCTTGGAACTTGAAAATAGGTGCAATGAGTATGGTATGAAAATTAGCCTCTCAAAGACTAAATTGATGTCAGTAGGTAAGAAATCCAACAGAATTGAATGTCAGATTGGTGATACAAAGCTAGAACAGGTCGATAATTTCAAGTATTTAGGTTGTGTGTTTTCCCAGGATGGTAATATAGTAAGTGAGATTGAATCAAGGTGTAGTAAAGCTAACGCAGTGAGCTCGCAGTTGCGATCAGCAGTATTCTGTAAAAAGGAAGTCAGCTCCCAGACGAAACTATCTTTACATCGGTCTGTTTTCAGACCAACTTTGCTTTAAGGGAGCGAAAGCTGGGTGGACTCAGGATATCTTATTCATAAGTTAGAAGTAACAGACATGAAAGTAGCAAGAATGATTGCTGGTACAAACAGGTGGGAACAATGGCAGGCGGGAACTCGGAATGAGGAGATAAAAGCTAATTTAGGAATGAACTCAATGGATGAAGCTGTACGCATTAACCGGCTTCGGTGGTGGGGTCTTGTGAGGCGAATGGAGGAGGATAGGTTACCTAGGAGAATAATGGACTCTGCTATGGAGGGTAAGAGAAGTAGAGGGAGACCAAGACGACGATGGTTAGACTCTGTTTCTAACGATTTAAAGATAAGAGGTATAGAACTAAATGAGGCCACAACACTAGCTGCAAATCGAGGATTGTGGCGACGTTTAGTAAATTCTCAGAGGCTTGCAGACTGAACGCTGAAAGGCATAACAGTCTGTAATGATAATGTATGTATGTATGTATGTATGCCAATGATTTTGATTTCCTGTTATCTATTGTGATTTTATTTATGAGTGATGGGTCAGTTAACATGATTTGTCTTTTCGAAGGATATTCTGAAGCCAATTTTCTCTGCTGTTTCCTGTAGTGATTTGACTTGTCAGGCTTCCTGTTAGACAGGAGTGCAAGGGCATCGGCAAATCCTAGGCATTTTAAAATTATTGTTGTTATTATTCTGCTGCTGTCTCCTCACAGGAGGTTGGCGCCTAGTAACTTTTTCCCATTTTTTTTTGTTTCCCATATCAGTGTTTCTATATCATTGATGTCAAACCACTCTCAGAGGTTCTATATCCAAGATCATTTTCTTTGCCCACGTCCATTTTTCCCTTCTGTCTTACTTCTGTGATCAGTTGTATTGGACTGTATTTGTCATTTCTGAAGATATGACCAAAACAGGCTGCTTTCCTGCATTTTGTAGGATTAAGACTTCACGTGATTTCTCAGATCGAAGGACTACCTCCTCATTGGTGACAAGGTCTACCTATGAGATCTTGAACATTGTACGATACATCCACATTTCAAAGGCCTGCAATCAGTTCAATGACGAAGCCTTTACTTTCTATCCTTCAACACTGTAGAACAGTGGTAACACAACATTTCTCGGCATACCAACAAGTTTCAAATCAGAGGTTGCAATTGCAAACAAGATGTTTTAATTTCAGAAATTTGCTTCCCATAGTGCAAAATCTGGTTTTAATTTATTAATATATATATATTTCATCAGTTTTAAACACAATTTTCACTCTAATTATTAAAAATACTTTGTGATATAACGTATATATTTGCTCTTGCTGCATTAGATTTTTTGTGTGTAGCAAAGTCATTTTATTTTGCTCATATTTATTACAGATAGCCACCATTGTGTACTCCCGACAGTCGCGTGTGGGTTTTGATACCCTCTGGCTGGGAGATCTATATGAGAAAGTGATCCTGGAGACCCAAGGAAGCAAGATAACTCCTTTGGTGGTGAATCCAGGCAGGATCCTGCTGACTTCATCCAGACTTTACTTCCAGCCATACAACAATGTGGAACCTGTGAGTTGTTCCTGCTGGTGTGTACCTATACAGCAGTATCATATTGTCTTTTCATTCAAATACAACTGCTTTAATTATAAAAAGAAAATTATTTCAATAAAAATATTCTTAGTGCTTTTCAAAAATACTGTGTTCATGTTGAAACTGAACATGTCTTACCAGTCTTCTCCTCAGAAATTTTTGTCAGCCGGGTGGCAAGAATGAGTAGCCGGGCGGGAAATACTACGTAAAACTTCAGTATGAAAAGAATTTCAATTTATTCCCCTCAGGGTGTTAACAATAATATCAGACAGGTAAACATTAACTGCAAAATTGAACTATTTTAATGCTATTATCACGAACATGACATAACAGAGTATTTTGAACTTCTAGTGTTCTATCATGTAACAGCAGACTTAGGCCTACCACACAGTTGCTGTGGACATGTGGACTGCCATACAGGTTTGTGACGTCCTGCGGAATAGAGGGCTCGTATGAGCTTCCACGCTAATCCAGACTCCCGCTTGTGACTATGTAGGGGTCAAGCTGAACATTTGATCTCCGATGTAATTGATGCAATTATGCTAATAATAATGATTTATCATTTAAATTAACAGTTTTACAGTATTTACATGTTAGTTTGGAGCACCCAGTCACTCAGATATGTACTAATTCATTCATATCCTAAAGGCAAGGCCTTGTCGCTGCAACCACATTTGTCTCTGCTGAGCATTTCAGGTCAACATATTTTTTTCAAATTCAACCTGTCCATCACGGAATCCAGATACTACTTCCTTGGCCTTCCTCTTCCCTTCTTACCCAGAACTTTTCCTTCCAGCATAGTTGAGGCATGTGTTAATATTATGTATTTAGCACATATCTAAGTTATATTAGGCAGGCGGTCTCTAAAAACGGCAGGGCAGTGCGCCCACTAAAAAGGTCCTAGGGAGACACTGCTTACTAATACATATCTCTAAAATCCACCTAAATATTTACCTGATCATCATCATCATCATTTTGTTCATCGTTGTTTGCCCACCAGCTGTCTGACTCGGAGAGCCTTAAAATCAATCTAAGTACAGTGTAACCACATATGTATAATGTTACTGATTTGTGGAAATATGCCATCTCATCGTGGTCTGCTCTATAAAACATTAAAATACAATCTACAAGATTACTTTGAAAAGATAAACGTAACATAATTATACTATTTAACACTAGCTTTTATTACTTTCTTTCACAAAGCGAGTTGGCCATGCGGTCACAAGCGCACAACTGTGGGCTTGCATGTGGGAGATGGTGGGTTTGAACCCCACTATCGGCAGCCTTTAATGTGGTTTTCCGTGGTTTCACATTTTCACACCAGGCAAATGCTTGGGCTGAACCTCAAGTAAGGCCACGGCCGCTTCCTTCCCACTCCTAACCCTTTCCTATCCCACCTTCGCCATAAGACCTATATGCATCAGTGCGACGTAAAACAACTTGTAAAAAAAAATTTTCTTGCAGACACCAGTAGCTCACATGCACACAAACTGATCAGTAAGGTTAGATCCCACAATACGCTTTGAGTCGCACGTTGGCCAGACCGAAGAGGTGGACGCCGAAAAGAAGTCAATTAACCAGCCAACTGTAAAC
The DNA here is from genome assembly GCF_040414725.1 of Anabrus simplex. Classification (NCBI taxonomy): domain Eukaryota; kingdom Metazoa; phylum Arthropoda; class Insecta; order Orthoptera; family Tettigoniidae; genus Anabrus; species Anabrus simplex. The sequence continues at coordinate 83,514,665 of NC_090271.1, read as the reverse complement.
TACTATAAAGATAAATATCACCTAGACAATATTTCCGTCCATGGACTCATGATCGGAGCTCGAGGCACAATCCCTAAATTTCTTGTACAGCTATGAGATTCTCTCGGTCTCAGCCGGACACGACTTCACGACATCACTATCGCCGCAATACGAGGTTCAGTGACCATACTCCGCAATCATCTATATAACATCTGAAGAACCGTATTCCAAATCCATTCTTGAGCCTTTTGGTGAATTTTCTACCTGGCACACTAGCAAAGTCAACAGTAACTTAGAAGACAAAATACTGTGTAGTCGACATACTTTGTCCTTGTGGCAGCCTCCGCATGGGGGAAGTTGTAATAATAATAATAATAATAATAATAATAATAATAATAATCAGATGTTATGGAAAAGTCATATATCATTCCTTATTTTACCAGAAATCTGAAAAAATAAGTGTGAACGATAGGTCCCTGAACCTGTTTAAAGCAATTTTATATTGCTTATAATTGCATATTTTGGCTGTTTTCATTGTTTTGGTCATATTTTGCTCAATTTAATTATATAAAGTCTTATTTGATTATATTATGAGCATTTTTGCATAAATTGAGGCGTCATTCTTTACAGGGTACATGTTATCTATGTCAAGTTTCGAACACAGGATTTCCAAATAGAGTAGACTTTTTTTTTTCCTGGAATAGACAGGTAGCAGGTTTAGAAGACCTGATTCCAAGAAAGAGCTGCTGTGAGGACGTCTCATTGAAGAAGATGTAATTTAAGTAGATACATTTAGCTGAGAAGCAATTAGCAACCTAGGAAATCCCACATTTTCTCTAGCCCAGTTCATCCTTGACGGGTCCAATTGCAGCCCCCTTCCCTTTTTACCGCCAATGAATTTCAGCAGATTGCTCACACTTCTTGTACTACAGTGGATCCTGTCTTGCCTAATGTGAAGTGCAGTGAAGATGTGAAATTAAGAAATTATGTGAAAGAGTTTGGTGAGGATATCTTCAGTAGGCCTACTGTCGGAACAGTTCTCTTTAGTATAGTGGTGGTCATTTCTGCTGTGTTAGGAAAATGCCAATGAACTGTTTGTTTGTTAAAAACAACTGTTTTCTCAAACAGTTTGTATACAACAGGTCATTCGTTCATAATGGGACTCTGTGAAACACGAGTGAGTCACACGGACAAGGGGGCTGCGAGATAGGAAAGGAGATCTTTCACCAGCTTTCACACTAACTTGTTTTGTAATGTCTAGGCAGACAGCACAAGCTGAAGGCTGACAAAATAGCTGTATGAAGGATACACGGGAAGAACAATAAGATAAGTGAAGACTCCACTCTTAAGCAAAGGATATAGTCTTTACTTAAAATAGTTCAAAGACATTTACTTATCATTAAGCTATCAACTGACATCGCGGCAGTCTGCTCATTGATACGGCACCCAGAGTTTTTGTTAACCAGTCCGTTATTATTGAAGTATCTATAATAGTATTATTATACAGCATCTATGTTCATCATATAACATTATAAGATTATTGTTTAACGAGAACTGCTGTAAGAAATAGCAGTTAAAGAATTTTATAGATAAGAGAGATAAATACACACACAAACAAACAAACAAACAAGAGTATTCATAAGATGCCCATTATTAGGAAAACACTTAAAAATTAATTATTCATATTTACATTAAGGAACACTTATGTTTTGACCTCTTTTTGTGAGAGCTTGGCATTAAATTACCAATCCAATTGGGAAAGTATGTCTTCCATATCGCACATATGTGATCACTATGCTACACTTTATTATTCTGTTCACATGATACCCGTTATGAAAAATACTCAAGCACTAATTCTTCGTATTTACATTGAGGAACATCAGCATTTCGACCTTTCCTGATGATAGTCTTGTTCCCCTCTCATTAACAGTCAGTCCAGTTCGGGAAAATAGTCTTTCACACGGCACTGATGTGGCCACTATGTTGCACTTTTTTATGAATATTTGTGCTAATTTGGGATAAATGTTGGTGATTTTTCCACCAGTCGGAGGGGCAGTTAGATTCTTCTGCTTCATTTACACGAGGTAAAATGTCATCTTTCAAATACAAATCCAGTTCCTTGATGGCTCGTGGCAGAGGGCTGGTTTGAGAACGTTTATCTCCAATAATGTCGTTGAAAATGCTCCAAGATATTGATGTTGATTCCCATAGGGAACCTGAAATATTTGTTCCGAATGAGTAAATTTATAATACCAATATAAATGGTCCGTTATTGGACATTATAAATTTTCCAGCTAACTCATTCCTGGTTGCCAGCGTTTCGCCCCCGTGTGCTAGGTTGGGCTCATCAGTTGGTACCTAGCACACCCACCAAGATGCTGGCTAGTGCATACCGTGGAGGCCACTGCATAGGCTACCTGGAGCCACCAGCAGTGCCAATGTACTATGAGAGACTTTGTCTCTTTACCAAAAAATTGATGCCTACTTAGTGTATGCAGGTGAACTTATCAGAAGCCCTTATAAGAGGCACAGTCTGATAACTGCATACGGGAGACAAATCTCCACAATGGAATTATTGCCCGCCTAGCAATTCCGAATGGAAAATTCTAAATTCCCATGGAGAGAATTAGATATTTTTCACCAATAGAGCATGTCAAAAATGTCAAAAACATATCAGATGTAAGGCTTTTCAGGCGTTTGCTCTATTAACCAGCGTTTCATCTTAAGTCTGACACTAGACTATGCACCTGCATACACCCCAGCGTCAGTGGGTAGGGTCTGACACATCCCACTCTGATGAGTCTAGTGTCAGACCTAAGACGAAACGCTGGTTAATAGAGCAAACGCCTGAAAAGCCTTACATCTGATATGTTTTTGACATTTTTGACATGCTCTATTGGTGAAAAATATCTAATTCCCTCCATGGGAATTTAGAATTTTCCATTTGGAATTGCTAGGTAGGCAATAATTCCATTGTGGAGATTTGTCTTTCGTATGCAGTTATCAGACTGTGCCTCTTATAAGGGCTTCTGGTAAGTTCACCTGCATACACCCCAGCGTCAGTGGGTAGGGTCTGACACATCCCACTCTGATGAGTCTAGTGTCAGACCTAAGACGAAACGCTGGTTAATAGAGCAAACGCCTGAAAAGCCTTACATCTGATATGTTTTTGACTTTTTTAAGCTTAGGTGAATTGCTAAGTTTCTGAATACATTATTTTCAGGTACATTGTTCCTCTTAAAGACTAATTTGAATATAAAATTAAATTCAAATGATGTTAAAACAATGTGAGGGTTAATGGGTTGATGAAATGATACAGGATGAATACATAGTTAGCCTGCTTAAACTATGTCTATTCATTAGAATAGCTGTTAAAAGTTTCAACTCCTTTACACTAAAAATATCTATTTGTCTTCCAGTAGAAGAAGAAAAAGAAGGTTCCATAAATTTTTTAGATATAAATATAACACGGAAAAAGGAAGAGTTTGTCTTCAAGATACACAGGAAACCCACTTTTACTCCCATTACAATAAATAACTACTCATTGCATCCAGAATCACAAAAAAGATCAGCTTACTACAGTTACATATATAGAGCATTTAATATACCCCTTACACACACAGAACGAGAAAAAGAAATGCTCTTTATCCGCAAACAAGCCCAATACAATGGATTTGAACTAAAAATGGTAAACAAAATAATCAGAAAATTCAAACAGAAGTTACAAACTAATCTAACACCCGAAATAAAAAAGAAAGATAAATATGCCAAGTTCATGTTCAATAACCCCAACTTATATACAGTAACGAATTTGTTTAGAAAATATAACTATAAGATCGCGTATTCAACCAGCAATAATACATAGCAAAAATTCTTTAATTACAATATTGTGTCAATTCCTTAGGAAAAAACAAACATTTAGAATCAGGAGTTTACAAATTGAAGTGTCATCAATGTGAAAAAACTTATGTCAGGTAAACAGGGCACAGTTTTACTGTAAGATACCTAGAGCAAGTAATGCTGAAAGACATAAAAAAAATTTCTGCGATGGGCCAGCACATGAGTACAACCGGACGTCAGTTCACAACTATAGAGCAGTATTTAACTATATTACGAAAAATAAACAAAGGAGCTCTTCTAAATACATTAGAAAATGTATATATTTATTTAGAACAAAAATGTAATCAGGACAATAACCTGAATGATACAATTGACAATAGAAACCTATATTCGAAGGGATATTATCAAGTCTTGAAACTTTAGGCAAAAGAAACAACACAGACCATAAAATGATAAATAAGAACGAGCCTCCGCCATTTTGTACATCCACTCTCCCCATCCCTTCTAGAGCCGAAGCCATGACAGTAAGCGACACGCCTCCTCCCCTCTCCGCAGCCTTGCTTCCCTGAAAGGAGGAGCAAACAGCGGAACACACACACCATTATTATACTAGACGTAAAGCAGCTTCAAACGTTCCCCCTCCAGGGTCACGGTAGAATTGGAGTCTAACAACATTAAGGTATGGAACCATTTTATACATTAAGTTATTAAGTAAAGACACGTGCTTTCATTACAAAGAAAACAAATTCCTATTTTCCTCATTTCATTACAGAAATTAAGACGAAGCTACCTTCTCAAAAAGTGACTGGCAATCAGCTTCAAAGTTCCGCATTAGACTCAATTTAGGGCACATTAAGCAAGCTCAAAATAAATAACAGCCTACCTGGAAGGGAACATTCAGCAGTAATAGGAACAGTGTCAAGAAGCCATTCAGTTTTCAAAAAAAACTTTTAACTGGAAGACAAATATATATTTTTAGTGTAAAGGAGTTGAAACTTTTTTTTTTTTTTTTTTTTTTTTTTTTTTTTTTTTTTTTGCTAGGGGCTTTACGTCGCACCGACACAGATAGGTCTTATGGCGACGATGGGATAGGAAAGGCCTAGGAGTTGGAAGGAAGCGGCCGTGGCCTTAATTAAGGTACAGCCGCAGCATTTGCCTGGTGTGAAAATGGGAAACCACGGAAAACCATTTTCAGGGCTGCCGGTAGTGGGATTCGAACCTACTGTTTTCCAAACAGCTCTTGGCTCACTGCCAACTAAATACCAGACAAACAGTTGATTTGACAGTGAGGGAAAGGGAGTGGTTACGTGCCAAACAATACCGATTTCAGGCCGAATTGCTCTGAAAGCGCAGGTAGGTTACATCAGTGTCTACTCACTCGCGAACAGTGAAAGACAAACTGTGGACTGTATTGAAGAAAAAACTGTTTAGTGTAACTTTTAAAAGCAGTTTGTTCGTTTTCCAGCAGAAAACTGTTTTCTCCAAACAGTTGGGCATTTTTCTGTCCATCACTACTTTAGTAAAACATCTGAAGTTAAAGTAGCAGCAGTAAAGCAATTTAATGTAAATGCCTATTGTAAGTTTTAACTTACTATAGCTCTGTCAGTTTATCACTAATCACTTTTTGATACGTAAGATGTTTGATGTTAGTAATACCCTCACATTTAATACCTATCACTAAATCCTATAAGTCATATTTTACCTTTTATCGGTCATATTTAGCTAGTTTTTAGGGCAAATTTTGCACTTATTTAGGTCATTCAATTCCGAACCCTACTGCTCAGTCACTAGTGTGCCACTCACAAGGAAATGCTGTGTGGCTAGGACTGCATTTGTACAGGGACTGTTCTACCTTGTTAACACCGCCCCTATCCTCTGCAGTTCCTTGGTTACTCTTAACAAATTTCTTCATGAGTGAAAACATACTTTTCTGTACATTATTTGAAACTAATTTGTATACTTTCTTACTTGAAAGATATGTTTTTCAGTGGCAATTAACTCTCTCACTTTCTCTCTTTACATGTCTCGAGCTGTCTGCGATACGGAGTAGTATAGATTTATGCTCTTCATAACATTGGGTGGTATATTAGCCCATGATTGCTTAGGTCATCCCAGGGGTCTTCATCCTACCACTTCCAGCTGTCTGCACCCAACAGTGTTGCCAACTTATATTTTCAAGATCCGCTAAATACTACTAAAAATCTGCTAAAATTCCACCAATAAATCCAATCTCAAATAATAATAATAATAATAATAATAAATGTAAATGTCTGCACTTACCTGATCTGTGAGTTTCACTGGGATTAACCCCCTGCCTGCGTTGTAGGTGTGTTAGTGCCGGGTGCAAACTAGGTGAATCCCCTACCTCAAGGGCTACACACAAAACAGGCCAGTTCATTAAACGGTCTTCCTTCATAGCATACATACAAATGCTACTCTCTCACAATTTAATTGTCTGTCATCATTCGTCAATAAGAAAAAAGTACCCTTTCCTCACGCATTACAAATTTATGATACCATGACCTCATAACATCAAATCCAAATAACAATCATATGACTGCTAGCTGCTGATAAGAAATACGGAATAGCTTGGAGACAGATTGGAGTACACATTTTTTAAGAATGTAAACTAAATTCCATTATAATAAATCTAGAATTCCGCCAAAAAATCCGCTGTCTGCTAAATGATACATTTCTCCACCGACAGTCTTCTAATTTGCCAAATTTAGGAAAAAAAATTTGCTAAGTTGGCAACACTGGCACCCAATCAACAACACAGTTTTCTTCAAATTTATTTCATGGGTGATCATCACTCTGAGACTATCAGATAGTATTCAAGACTGACCAAAAATATGGCTAACTAAATGAAATTCAGGGAACTCAATCATAAGATTCAGTTTTTCATCCCTGTGCAGCATGGGTTCACCAGTTCACCTTCCCAAGGTAATGGCCTGCTAGCACGCCGGTAGCAACACCACTGCAAGCTATCATGTGATAAACACAATGCAGTGCCAACGTACTAGTGGAGAAATATATCTCTACTTGTTGTATATGTGCCTTTATGGACTAGAGTGACCAAAAACTATGGCTTCCGATTGAGGTAACTAAATAAAATTCAGGAAACAGTGGTAATCTTACAGTTGAGTTGCCTGTATCTTATTTAATATTAAAGATTTATCACTTGAAGTTGTGGCCAGCCTGCAGAACATGCATCATGGCAAATAGCAGTTCATCTGCGCGTTCAAAGTGACAGCCAAGCAGATGACTTCAAAGTGGTTATCTGCACAGATTGACAGCCACCTGGTGAGCACGAGAGACGTTTCAACATGCCAACTGCCGAGCTGAGTGGCTCAGATGGTTGAGGCGCTGACCTTCTGATCCCAACTTGGCAGGTTTGATCCTGGCCCAGTCCAGTGGTATTTGAAGGGGCTCAAATACGTCAGCCTTGTGTCATTAGATTTACTGGCCTGTAAAAGAACTCCTTTGGGGCTAAATTCTGGCACCTCGGCGTCCTGTAAACCATAAAAGTAATTAGTGGAATGTAAAGCCAATAACATTATTATTATTATTATTATTATTATTATTATTATTATTATTATTATTATTATTATTATTATTATCATTAACTTGCCAACTACTGATAATGTGGCTGTTTTTATACAGTCAAAACTGGTTAAGACGTTTTTGTGGGGACCGAAAAGAAAGTCATAAAGATGGAACGTGCTAAAAAATGAAAAGCAATTTCACTGTTAAATTTAAGGTTAGGTTTGAACGTAAAAATAATTTTGATGAAAACAAAAAGCAAGTGTTTAAAATAATAATTAATTAAAAATAAGTAAATAATACATTTTAAGAACACCAACACAGTAAAACATCAAGGAAAAATGTTGTTAGACCCGCGAACTATACATATCGCTTATGTTTAAAGTTGTCGTAGGAAATCCAACATCTGTGCGATTTTCACACATTTCTTGTGTGGATTAGTATCCACCTTCTCAAACTTCATTAATTTTTCATCATCTATAAATGGCCTAGCTTTCTTCTCCATAACTGAATGTCCTGTAAACCACTATGCCTAAGTACAGTAGACCTAATGAACGTACGTTGTTACTTGTTACACACGTAAGTGCAGTAGAACTAATTTATGTGCATTGTTACACAAGTCACTCGGGCCTCTTACAGATGGTGCGGAAGTAAAACGCGCCCGTCTGCATGCGCAGGTGCACTTGCTTCTGCTGACACTTACACACACACAGCGGGTCAAGCAGTGCAAAACTCCCTGCACTTTCCAGTGGATACTTTTCAACACCCTTTTCAGTCTGGGTAATAAATATGGACCATCAACATCTTCATTTTCCTTCTACACTTAAGAATACAAAAATAGTTCAAGCATGCTGTGTCTTTCACATTTCGTTAGAGAAAAAGATGGGTGCAGTTTTGAGGATACTCTCTCAGTAACGGGTCTAATTGATACCACACTTTCCCAAACACGAGACTACTGGTATTTCCAACATTAAAGGTATTAAGTTCTCAATGCCTATTTCAGGTTCCGTAACAACTGCTGTAAATCACGCGGGAAAAGGAAAAAAGCACATGAATAACTTTTAAATTGAAACTTATAGGTACACTATTAGGTTCTGATACAGGTCACAGTACAGTACTGATGCTGCGAGTATGGTCGATCCCCTGTATATGTTGACATGCATACAAACTAATGTCCAATAACAAGTAACTGCGGGCGTGGGACCGCAACTCACTACGAATTGCCCGCTCAAACATTTCTCCTGTGCATGGTTACTTTCTGCCTAAACGTCATCTGAAGGATTTTGTTTGAACAATCATTTCTTAATGTTGCCATTGATGCTTTCACGCCTTGTACTTACAGACATGATACTGTATAGGCTTTTGAGATTATGCCGTGTCGAGAAAATAAGGTGAAATTCTTTACGTTTTGCAGAGCTCTGCCGCGAGTATGGTCGATCCGCTCTATGTGATGACATGCATACAAACTAATGTCCAATCACAAATAACTGCAGAGCTCTGTAAAACGTAAAGAATTTCACCTTATTTTCTTGACACGGCATAAGTCCGAAAGCCTACACAGTAACCAATCATTTCCTAGTTTAGGCCTAGGCGGTTCAGCGTGGAAGCTGGTTGAACCCGCGCCGTATGAAAGAGGTCTCACGAATGTAAAATTAAGCGCCAACACGTCAGATGCGCAAAGAGGAATAAGACTGGCTTGGGATTGACGCTTCCTGCAGCTGTAGGCCAACATGAAACGGCACTCCGGAGCTGTGAAATTAAGTTCTCTATCAAATCCTTATCCAGGCCAGTTGTCGCTGGTCCGTCGTGCGTGCAACATGGCCGGGAATCCTAATTTAAATTTCTTGTGGTGGGAGTTACGAACATACTAAAGAGTGACGTAAATGTACTATCCAGGTTTCTTTAGCATGTTAATAAGACACATCCTGGGACTTCGGAATAATAACGTAATAACCTGGGAAGCACACTAGAGAGGGACGTCTTAACCCATTTCAACTGTAGTTGGTAATCTGTTTGATAATCGTGACATCATCCTCTGCCAAAGCAAAGAAAATCTGATCTGGGTCGCAGAAACACACAGCTTTTACGATGCTTTACAATATCCCTTGATTTTCTGAAATGTGAAGAGTGATATCACTAATGTATCCCTAAAACTGTCTCCAATAACATCCAATCTGTTCTCAACAAAAGGGTCTCAGCTCTTGAGTTTTATGCTTATTTCATTGTGGTATGCCTTTCTGATTTTTAATGCTGGAGATGTCCATGAATACTCCAGCTATTGGCCAATATCAAGGCAAGACAAACCTCTTGTTGACCTTGAGTTCCATATCCCTTCAGTTCAGCCCCTCTCGAGGCTTGAGTGGCAAGATGAACCCTGCATTGGCCAATAGTTTCAGATCCGTGCAGTTCAGCCTGTCTTGAGGCCTGAGTTGCAAGGCAAACCTTGTATTGGCTGGGAGTTTCAGATCCCCACAACTCAACCTGTCTCGAAACCTGACTGACAAGGCGAGCCTGACGCTGGGCAGGAGATTCAGCTGACCACCTTGTGGAATAACTGATTTTGCCAAGAGAATAGAGTTTGATCTCTTCAGCATAATCCCTAAAGCTACTCTATGTATTATTGTATTTAAATATTTGGTGATGGTAGTGATTGCTGTTTTAAACCTTAAGTACTCATGTGAAGGAGAGGTACATAAACACTCGTGTCAGGTCTTTTTTGACCTGCAGTTGCAAATGAAAATGTATAAGTGTATTCATGGTATAATATGAGGGAAATTATTCATAATATGAAGTCCTGATTCCTAGTTGAATGATTGGCGTAGCAGCCTTTGAGTTTAAAGGTCCTTGAGTTTAACTTTAATCAGAGCCAGGGTGTGTCCATCTTAATACACACACACTCCACTCTACCGACTATTACAGAACGTTATATATTATTATGGTATGTGCCTCCAGAGAGGCCTGCTGCAGTTATTTCGAGTTGACGCTCATGGGTGACCAGCCCACTTGCGAGAGTGGGGCAATACATGCTATGAAATCTAATATTGAAAGGATCACAAACACAAATGCCCAGTTCTGAGCTGGAGGAAATGACCATTGAAGATCAAAATCCCCGACCCAGCCAGGATCAAACCCAGGAACACTTGGACTAAAGGCCAGCGTGCTGACTGATTAAACCATGGAGCTGCACACACTGAAAGGATTACACGAGGAGTCTGACACAAGTAAGTGGCACCAGTGCCGGAATCAGCTCGGGGTCCTTGGTTATCACACCACATTTGTCGAAAAATTGAAAAGATTTAACTGTAAATAAAAATGGGAGACACTAAGGAATATAATAATAAACATAACTGAATAAGAAATGGGAATTCAAGAGTATGCAAAATGAAATGTGAATTCTGTATCTGCTAAATATGAATCCTAAACCTACAAAATATTAATCTGCAGTTGGTCGCAGGTCTCACTTTCATCTTCAAATATCTTTGAAATCATCAGTTATTGGACTTGAAACCTGAACCCTCACCTACCTTCCCTTTACAGTGTCACGAAGCATTAAACACACATTTTTAGAGACAAAGTTTGAAACAATTAACCTGCAAAGTGCCACATTCAGTGTTGTGTTTCTCAAGTGAACACAGCACTCACCTGCGACCAGCCACATTACATTGTTAGCAAGCTCTGCTCTTGGTTAGAAGTGAATAATTAGTTGGTTTATTGGTCAATATTATGAATGTTTAGGAAAGTGGTAGAAGCAAGAGGCTTCAGTATTCATCAGATGATGATGTCACCTTGCCAGATATTGATGATCATTTACCTCGCATAGATGAGAGTCAGAGATGTATTACTCTGATAATAAAGCTCCACAAGCAACCGCGATAGTGCAAACGAAGTTTCAGCAGATGAAAATGACTTTGATATTAATTTAAATCCTGGGTCACAGAATATAGGATGTGACAGCAAGACTACTTGGAGAATTCATGCTCCCCCAAGAAGTGGGCAGTGGAGAAAACAGAACATTGTTCTCCATCCACCAGGGGTAAAAAAATCCAGGGAAGGGTGCCAGTGCCGTTATAGACTGCTGGAAGTTATTCTTCCCTGATGAAATCCTAGAGTGTATTGTAAAATTCACAAATGTGCAGCTACAGAAAATGATGCTGACTTACAGTCACCTATGGGACGTGTTAGAGACAAATGTATAAGAAGTGAAAGCTCGTCTTGGACTGTTGTACCTAGCGGGTGTCGTGAAATCTTCTCAACAGAATTTTCAAGATCTCTGGGCCACAGATGGGATAGCTCCTGAACATTTTCACCTTGTGATGAGGTATAGCTGTTTTTATTTGTTACTGCGTGCACTTCGGTTCAATGACAAAGCAACTAGGGCTGAGAGGAAGAGACTAGATAAGCTTGCGACTGTCAGGGAAATTTTTCAGTAGTTCGTGAAGCATTGCCAGGACATGCTGAGTGTTTCAGAATATGAAACTGTAGATGAAAAGTTTGTGAGCTTTCATGGACGCTGTAGTTTCAGGCAGTTCATGCCAAGAAAGCCAGCGAAATATGGTGTAAAAGTAATGTCAGTGGCTGATGCATGTATCACACTGTTAATGTGGAGATCTATGCAGACAAACAGATCCATTTTGTATAAAGAACAAACCTAGTAGTATCATCAAAAGGCTAGTAGAGCCAGGTATGGGAACTGGTAGAAATATAACCATGGACGTCTCTGTTGACTTGGTGAATGAAGTGGCAAATATGAAGAATATTGCAGTTGTCAGTACTCTTCAGAAGAATAAATTGGAAATTCCAGCAGTAATGCTAAATACAAGGAAAAATGCAGTTCACAGCAGTTTCTTTGCTTTCAGAGGAAATGCTATGGTCCTATCATATGTTCCAAAGAAGTGCAGAAGTGTTTTGATGATATCATCTATGCATGATGAAGATGAAATACATGACAGCAGGGTTGAAAAAGAGAAGACAGAACTAATAACATTTTACAACCTGATGAAGGGCAGCGTGGATGTAGTGGATGAGTAGCGATCAAAGTACACTGTTGCAAGAGTAAGTTTCAGGTGGCAGCCACTGACAGTGTTTTTCATAATGATGGATGTTGCTGATGTTCAAACTTGAAAAATTTTAATTTTCAAAGTGTACAATGATTTTCTTGATCCGCAAATGTGGATGAAACCTCGTTTAGTTTGTCTGGCTTAGTAAATTCATGGAACCGTAGACAGTGGAGTTGATAAAATCTAATGAAATTCCTCTTGCAATTGGTGTTTTGTGCCCTAACAGGATTCTGTGAATTAAAGCACTCATAATCTGAAAGTCTACCTGTTGCTGTTTCTTGAAGAATACTGTATTTTTTCATCCATCCGTTAGTACAAACCAGAACAAAAACTGTAGCTTGCAGACTGCATCACTCTTTGTTTTGGCTAGGTTGCCAACATTGGTTTTTGCAGTTTTCCTGTAACCCCATAACCTTCAGTGATCCTATTTCAGGATATTACCAGCCTCTGAGTTTACCAGCCTCTGAGTTGATAACAGACAGTCTGCAAAGGAACGATAGATTCAGTTGCATTAATGACATTCTTTTACCATTTCCTGAGAGTCGTATTGAGGAAGAATGTAGGACAATTTCATGCAGGAAAATGCAATACGATGTACAACATGCCTGATGTTTCAGAAGAACAACTAATGAATCATGACATTTGACTTTGCAAGAAGCCCTTCTGGTTATTATGATAGAATCCTCTCACACTTAGTGCTAGGCCATTATGGTGTACTTACTAGCTCGTTCAATTCCCATTGGTGAAAAAAAAAATTCATCATCAGAGTAGGTTATAAATAAAGTGTACATTCATTATCTCCATGCATTACAAGCAGTAAAGGACAATACACGTAAAGTGGTCTGTTCAATTTTATATACCCTAAACCTCAGCTTTTCTTCTCTGGACCCTTGATAAATTTTGGTACTATTTCTGTGTGTGTGTTGTGATAAGAGTGTTATGATAAGATCCTCTCACAAGTAGAGCTGAAGCCTATGATATTTTAAAATCCTTCTGTGAAATAAAAATCCACATTGTTGTTGTTTGTTTCTTTCTAGTATCCTGTCTTGAAAATACGTCTTCAAGATATAAAGAGAGTTATTCGGAGGAGATTCCTGCTTAGCCAGGTGGTAAGTAATTCATACTTAAGTATATTCTAACCATTAGTAATTATGCATAGCTTCATATTACACTTAGTGCTAGGCCATTATGGTGTATAGTAATCGCCACGTAAGGCAATACACTAGAAAGTAAATATCGACGCCCGATTCTCTTATTTTCTCTTTTTTGTAATGGCTGATCACTGCTGCCAACCTGCCTGGTTACATATTAAAATCACCAGACATAACCATAAACTAACCTCAATGTAAACACCGATAATGAATGTTTCCCTACCCTAGTAAATTATAAAATTTAAGATGAAATAAATCAAGATATTCATAATTAAATCGGTTTCCACTCTCAATGAGGAATTAAGGAAATAAACACACTTTCTCACTCAAATTAATGCCACATATTTCTGTCTTTATTTTGTTATACAGTAGGCATACTATAACCATATTCTTGAAAAGAGGGGCGTGTTAAACGATGCAATTTATTTAATAAGACTTTGCAGTGTGAATTTCAAAAGCTCCAGACATCAATTAATGACTTCCCTTTCTTTTGCGCGAACATTTCCTTCTCTCTTCAATAACCTGTAAGGAGAGAGATTATTGGGCATATTTTCTGCCTGCAGACTGGTTATATCTTCAAGCTTATCCAGGAAACATATAGGAATACTAATGTGCCAAGCTCCATAAACGGAAATTAGGTCAGCTTTCAAGTTCACTGTGGAATTGAAAATACTGTAATAATGTTATTAGTTCTACTGCCCAAATTTCGTCCCGCAAGAGTTATTTCATGTACCGGTAGATCTAGACATGTGACTGGCGTATTTGAGCACTTTCAAATACCGCCGGACTCGAACCCACCATATAGGAACACTAATGTGCCAAGCTACGTGAACGGAAATTAGGCCAGCTTTCAAGCTCACTGCGGAATTGAATATTAGTTCTGCTATCTACTTCTATCGTTTTCATATTCGCCGAGGTGCCAGAATTTCGTCCCGCAAGTTATTTTATGTACTGGTAGATCTAGACATGAGACTGGCATATTTGAGCACTTTCAAATACCGCCGGACTCAAACTCACCAACCTGAGCTAGTCATACATTCTCTCCTTCACTCGCTTAAATTAATTTTAAACATTTCCTGCCTTTATTCTGATGTACACATTACTAAAACTGTATTATTAAAGGGACTAGGAGGGGGGAGGGAAAAGAATCTAGATTGTATAATACATTGCAGTTTCTATAAGTTCAAGATAGCACATATCTGTCCTTCCTTTTAATAATAATGCTGATAGCTTTACATCCCACTTAGTACTTTTACGGTTTTCGGAGGTGCCGAGGTGGCAGAATTTTGTCCTGCAGGAGTTCTTTTACGTGCCAGTAAATCTATGGACATGAGACTGATTTAGTTGAGTACCTTTAAATACCAACGGACCAAGCCAGGATCGAACCTGCCAAGTTGAGGTCAGAAGGCCAGTGCCTCAGCCGTCTGAACCACTCAGTCCGGTGTCCTTCCTTTTGCTTGGATGTTGTCTTCTTTCTTCAATAAGTAGTAGGGGGTGGGGGGCATTTTAAACATATTTTCAGCTTGCAACTTGGTGTATCTCAAGCTTACAACATTAGGGAAACACAGGAAAGGTACAGGGGCGCTAATGAGTCAAATAACATTACCAGATTTTTACATATATATTGGCTTAAATCACATGAAAACAGGTTGTAAGCCAAGAATGGGATAGGAAAGAGGGCTAGGACTTAAAATGAAAATAAACGGTTGTTGCCTTAATAAAGGTACAGCCACAGCATTAGCCTAAAATAAAAATGAGGGAACCAAAAAAAAAACAAAAAAAAAAACACAACAAGTAGCCTACACAGTGGCCTTCATGGTATGCACTAGCTAGCATCTTGATAGGTGTGCTAGGTAGTAGTAGTAGTAGTATTTATTCATTCATCATGTCGTTTACATATTTACAGGACTCTGTTTTATATATACATAACTCTTCTAATAACATTATTACTAGAGAAATATTAATCTTATAACTAAACCACATATATTACAGAAGTAGTAGTATTATTATCAACATATTAATACTTAAAATAAATTGAATTTCTAACGTACCAACTGATGAGCCCAACCTAGCACACGGGGGGCAAAATGCTGGCAACCAGGAATGAGTTAGCTGGAAAATGTATAATGTCCAATAACGAACCATTTAAATTGGCATTATAACTTCAGACCTGCTGACTGAGGGGCTTGAATCCATCTCCTGAAACCAAGCTCACAGCAATGCCATCGAACTGCACAGCCAGTTCACTCAGTTTCTTATGATGCGTAATAGGCCTGCCACATGGGCTTGCTCTCTCCCAAATTACACAGTTTCTACTTCTACCACAAGGCGACCCATTTACCAGTATATGGATCTTCAGTTCTTCAATTATACGTATATGTAAGAACATTATGTATCTTAGTAAAAGCTACTTCCCTAGTCTGTAGTTTGATTGGTGTAGGTATAACAAATGTGATGATGATGCTTGTTGTTTAAAGGGGCCTAACATCTAGGTCAACAGCCCCTAATGGTATAAAATGAGACAAATTGCAATGACAGTTTAAAAGTACAAAATCATCCACTGACCAGAATTAAAAAAACATGGTGATGATTAAGAATGAATGGATGGATATGAATTTAAAACAATCAGTGGATCCAGTTCAGAAACTATCATAAACAATAGAATTATTGACCAAGGGACTGCTTCTAAAGCACAAGCCTGAATCGAGGATGCATGTTGTCTAAAGGAGTCCAAAATCCAGGTCAACAGCCCCTCATAATGGTACGTATCGCTAGTAAAGTAGAAACTATGGTATTCGTCATGGTGCAGTACTAATCAGAAATAGTGTAGACTCACGGTGTTCAACACATTATGGTACTACTCACAAGTATTCTACTTTGTACAGGTAACAAAGACCTATGGTGTTTCTCACATAATGGCGCCACTCATAGGCAACGCAAACCCATGGTGTTCCTCAGCTAAGTGTACTAATCACGGGCGCAGGTATTCCCATGGTGTTCCTCCCAATGTGCCGCTGATATAGTGGTGCTAATCACAGGCAACGCCCAGACACGTGGTGTTTCTCACAATGGTACTAATCACGAGTACCGGAAAACCCATACTCTCGCCTTATGTTGCTACTAATCACAAACCTATTGTGTACCTAACATAGTGGTACTACTCGCAAGTAAAGGCGACCCATGGTGTTCTCCACATGATGGTACTAATACAATCATCTCTTCGTCACCTTTTAGTCACCTCTTACAACTGGCGGGGGATACCGTGGGTGTATTCTTCGCCTGCGTCCCTCATCCATGGGGGGTGTATAACAAATCTATTTGGGAAGAAATACTTTTATACTGTATCTACATCATAAAGAAGTCATGTTGTCATAGTAATTTCAATATGCAATGAAATAAGCATAATTTACTATATTTAATGTTAGTTTATTTACATTTTAAGGGATATGTAGTAGTAATAATAACAACAACAAAAGTATGCAATAAAAAAATATACGGTAATTTACACATCAAGAGCAATTCCATGGTCACTGAATTACAAAGCAAAGGGTATGAATAAACAAACAGTAATAAACACGAGTACTAGTATTTAAAAAGCAAGGTCATCTCCGTCCTCCCGATGGTATCACCACCTTGACAAAGGCAAAATACATTTTGCCGGGTGTTTTGGAGGCTTGCGTGTTCAGATGATCCTTAGAGCTACACCGGCGGGAGCATATGCTCCTGGGAGGGCCACGCAAGCCGGACAGGTCTAAGGTGATGATCCAGGCTAAGAGTGATACCGTGGTCCTCCAGGTTGGGGGTTGGTGCGTGGGACTAGCAACTTCACCACCACAAAAGTACATATTGTTCAGAAACCAAATAGAGATAACCGGACGCTCCTAAACTTACGATGACTAAAGCGTGCTAAATGGCAACAATATGGATATATTGGAACATAGAATGTGAAAACTATCTTTCAGGCTGGGGCCAATAGAAAATTGGAGGAGGAATTACTTAAATACCAGATAGATGTGGCAGCATTACAGGAGATAAGATGGAAGACAATCGAGGTGGCAGATCTACAGCACTACATTTTGTTCAATAGTGGGGAGGAAGAAAATAGAAAAGGAACAGGGTTTATGGCCAAGAAATCGATCAGTCATAATATGACTGAATATGAAGCAATAAGCCTCAGACTATGCCGGTTAAGATTGAAAGGGAGATCTGCCAACATATCACTAATGAGTGTCCATGCCCCAACAGAGGATGCCGAAGGGGAAGAGAAAGAACAGTTCTATGGAAAAAATGGAGCAAGTATATGACAAGTTGCCCAAGTATGATGTTAAGTTGTCCTAGGGGATTACAATGCTAAAGTAAGTAAAGAGAAAGAAAACCAGCCAGTGGCAGGATATCACAGTAAATTTTGTTATATCTGACTGCATTGAAATGTTCCGAATATCTAATGTTAAAACTCCTACCAGTCTGCCCCACATAAGAAATATTAGAACATGTGTTACATTTAAGCCTGTAGACACTTGATTTTGCGTACCTATTTATTTTATTAATATGTGATGTAAGATGTATGTGTTGTTGTTGTTGGTTTTAAAGGCTATTTTCATACCTTTTTTCTTTAAAACATTGGTGATCTTGTGAATTCCATTGACGTAAGTAAAAGTGGAAAAAGAATCATGTTTAGATGTTTCTTTTTTAAGTGTGATCTTGGGGCGAAATTTATGTTTGTTGATGATATTTTCTATAAAATGGCTATTGAAGCTATTGAATCTGGCAATGTGACGGATAGTATTCAATTCGGTATCCTCTGTTGGGGCATGGATATCACCGTATGGTCCGACAAAGAACCAGATAGACCCTGTGCTGATAGATGCACGACATGCCTCCAATATTATGGATGTGAGAAGCATGCGTGGTGCAGACAGTGATTCAGATCATATACTAGTGAAGATCAAGATCCAAGAAAGCCTGGTAATTAATCCCCAGGGACAGAGCTGAGCAGAGCAAGGACTATAGTGTAGAGCTGTTAACCCATTGAGCCCTGCATATTTGTTGGATTGAAACTGCATTGGCGCTGGGATTATTTTGGAGGAAATATAGTGTCGATTCATGTCGTGAGAAATTTCTTACTTACAAGACCATTAAAGATTTAAATATACATGAAAACAAAAGGCTTTCATACCACAAACTGCGGAACAAAGAATACAGTAAAACATTTTATTTTATTAGCATCACGTGTCCATACTCAGTCCGCCTGCTGAGCTGTAACACGGCCTTCTTTTTGCATTTCCTCTTCGATTTCCACATCTATTTGTTCTTCAGGAGCATTGCTCACACTAATACTAATATTACTACTAATTTCACTGAAAAAAATACATTCCTAATCATCATTACTTCCGAAAAGGGGTTATATATCGGTAAATATCAGTTCTATACTGGCAGCCATCTTGTTTACAAGCGAATCTCAAAGTCGAGAGATAGCCCACTTCAAACTAATATTACCAAGCACACTATCGATATATATTAGCAAAGAGCATATAACATTGCAAAGAAAGAATCCCTACACAAATCACAAATGCAACCCACTCTGCCATCTCTTGAGGAAAAGTTGAATTACGTAGTAAAATGAGACAACGGAACAGTTCCGTGGTCCGGCATTTGGTCCGCCGAGACGAAGCACGGAACGGGATGAGAAGAAGGAGGAAGAGTATAGAGACCAGCTGCTAAGAAAACTACAATGGGCAGAAACGGGAATGTGGACATCAATAAAATGTGGGAAGAAACCAAGCTAGCAATAAATACAACAGTGCAGGAAGTACTTCGAGAGAGAAGGAAACAGAATAGAAATAAATGGTATGACGAAGAAGTGGGTAAGGTTCCCAGAAGAGAGAAATCTGGCCCGACAAAGAATGCTACATAGACCCACTCAAAATTATATGGCAGTTTTTAAAGAGAAACTGTGAATAGCAAAGACATTGATAAGGAACAAGAAAAGAATAGAAGAAAGGGAGAGATTGGATGAAATGCAGAAGAATTTTGAAAACAAACAAGGCAGAAAATTCTTCCATGGGGTTGGACAAGTAAAGAAGGGATATCAACCTAGAGTGAATATGCTTAACGATGAGACTGATAGACTGATTGTTGGGAAAGAACGAATTCTGGAAAGATGGGCAAAACATTTCGAAACATTACTTTCTGTCAGACCAATAAATGAACAAAAAGAAGGATCAGGTAGTATGGAAACTTCAGAGAGATGAGTGTGAGGGGAAAGACAGGAACAATGAGAATGGAGGTGAGGATGAAGACGATGTGGGATCACCATCAGTTGAAGAAATAAGTGAAATTACAAAACAATTGAAGTACAGTACAGCTCCAGGGAATGACCTCATAACTGCAGAAATGGTAAAACTGGAGAAGTGTTGGTGAGGAGAATACATGAGATAATTAAAAAGGTATGGGAAACAGGTAAAATGCCAGAGGACTGGACACTAGAAAATATATGCATGCCCTATACATAAGAAGGGGTCACGCAAGCAATGCAAGAATTATCGAGGTATATCCTTACTGAGAACGGTGTACGAAATCCTCTCTACAGCCATAACAAAGAGAGTTAGTAGTAGAGCAGAAAGAGTCATAGGGGAGTACCCGCGTAGAGGCGCGCGGCTGTGAGCTTGCATCCTGGAGATAGTAGGTTCGAATCCCACTATCGGCAGCCCTGAAGATGGTTTTCCGTGGTTTCCTATTTTCACACCAGGCAAATGCTGGGGCTGTACCCTAATTAAGGCCACGGCCGCTTCCTTCCAACTCCTAGGCCTTTCCTATCCCATCGTCGCCATAAGACCTATCTGTGTCGGTGCGACGTAAAGCCCCTAGCGAGAAAAAAAAAAGGGGGGGAGTACCAAGCTGGTTTCAGACCTGGAAGATTGACGATGGACCATATTTTCACCACGAGAATGACTCTGGAAAAGACATACAAATACAACGTTCGACTAGGACATCTTTTTATATATTTTAAACAAGCCTAGACAAAGTAAAGAGATCAACATTATTGGAAACAATGAAGTACTTTAAATTCCCACAGAAGTTAATAAAATTAAGGTGACCCTGGAGAACAGCAGAAGTCAGGTAAAAGTACAGGGAAGTCTGTCAAGATCTTTCAGAACTGATGAAGGCCTAAGGCAAGGAGATCCCTTAGTGCTGGAAAAAGCTGCAAGATCAATAACTACTAATCCAGGTGGTAATATTTACAGTAGACTGATCCAAGTTTTGGCTTATGCAGATGGTGAGGTGATAACTGCTAGGAGTAACGAGGCACGTAACAACTGTCTTAAGGGAGCTGAAAGATGCGGCTGGATCTTTGGGTTTAGAGATAAGTGAGAGGCTAAATCTAAATAGCCTATATGGTAACGAAGAGAAGTGGAAGGAACACCGAAAAACTCCAAGTGGATGATTACACCTTTGAAGCAGTATATCTAGACTCAGTAATAACATCAGAAAATAAAGTTGAGACAGATGTTGTAAATCGTATTAAGGCTGCCAACAGATCCTACAGAGCACTGTACCCTCTTCTGAGAAGTAAAAATTTTAAAACTGACTCTCTACAAAACAATAATTAAACCAGTACTTATGTATGGGAGTGAGGCATGGGTATTGATTGAGGCCACAGAGAGAAGATTAAATGTGTGGGAAAGGAAAGTACTGAGAAAGATATTTGGATTGGTGAAGGAGGGAGATTTATGGAGAATCAGAACAAATGAAAAATAAGATTATTGTGTAAGGAGCTGGACTTGGTGACCTCAGTCAAAATGAGAATAAATTGGATGGCTTGAGCATGTGCAACGGATGGAGGAGGGAAGACTTCCATGGAAGGCACTGACAGGGCACCCTGGGGGCAGAAGGAGAGGTCGGCCCCGGATGAGATGGCTGGAGGATGTGGAGACTGATCTGAGGACCGTTGGAGTCAGGAGGTGGCGTAGGCATGCTGAAGATGGGGATGACTGGAGAGTTGTGGTCAAGGAGGCCAAGGTCCTTAAAGGACTGTAGAGCCATGGAGTAAGTAAAGTCATCTCCGTACAAGCCATGAAGGCCATTGGAAGGGTGAAAGGTAAAGACTTCTGCTATCCATAACTTTGGCACGTGGTGGGGTAGAGTGGTTAGCTCTATATTCAGATTGAGCATTGGAACTTGCTCACTGACTTGAAGCTTGCTGACCCCAAGTTCTTCCAGCCAGGTGTAACTGAGTTATTAACAGGCGCAGAACATTTATTTTCATTATTGAAACTTGGTTGCAGAACTCGATCACCAGATTATCCTATTCTTAAAGACACTGAACTAGGATGGATTATTGCTGGAGACTACCACCAGAGGGATGAAAAAGGTCTTACTCTAATCACATGTTTCTTGAAGTCACAGGAC
Organism: Anabrus simplex; assembly: GCF_040414725.1. NCBI lineage: Eukaryota > Metazoa > Arthropoda > Insecta > Orthoptera > Tettigoniidae > Anabrus > Anabrus simplex. The sequence continues at coordinate 83,492,686 of NC_090271.1, read as the reverse complement.
ATGTTAGACACCCAGCTACAGCAGTTCTGGGAAATAGAAGAGCTTACATCCCCAGTCATGACAAGAGAAGAGAGAGCCACAGAAAGGCACTTTGCAGAGAATACCACTAGGGATTCTACAGGTAGATTTATAGTTCGCTTACCCCTCAAGCAGAAACCTCACGTTCTGGGAAACTCCTTCAATCATGCCATGTCAAGACTAACTCAACTAGAACTGCGTTTCAGTAGGCAGCCCTCACTTAAGCACAAGTACTAATTTTCTTCATGAGTAAGAGGCCAAGGGGCAAATGGTTAAGGTCAGGGAATGAAGGTGGAAGCTATTATCTACCTACCCCATCATCCATTTTTTAATCTTAGTAGCTCGCCTACAAAAACGAGGGTTGTATTTGTTACATCTGCTAAAATATCTAACAATATTTCATTGAATGATATAGTAATTGTTGGAACGACAATACAAGTGGATCTTTACTCTGTTATTCTAAGTTTTAAAATGCGTACCTTTGCCTTCACTGCAGATATTGCTTGAAATATATCGGCAAGTCATGGTTCATGCAGATGATAGGAACACTCAGCGAATTATCTGGAGGGAATCAAATTAAATTTATTCCTTTCAGAATAGCATTAAATCATGATAAACATCTTTCTTTCACCATGCAGTTAGGTGGCACACAGGCCGACCAGGCTGATGCTAGAATAACGATGATACTCGGTCATTTTTAATGTCTTTATGAAACCAAGCCCAACCTTCAGTTTGCAAAACTTTGAAGAAATGTTCCCCCTCGAAATTAGTCCAATCTAATAGGAACCACAGCCTTCAGCAAAAGTGCTGAACATATTTTTTATAACTTGTTTGCAGGTAATTGATTCATAATTGTGTTGTATTTTAACAAACACTAACCTATACTTTATGTGTTACTACATACAATATTAAGATTTTTCAACTATAGTCCATTAACGATAGATCTCAATTTAACACCAGAGTGTATTTTTATACGTGAAAAATGTGTGTTATGGATGCTGTATATTTTTATAATGGTGTTTTTTGACTAGACTCTATTGGTTTAGAGGAGGTGACTAATACTAAAGAAGTATTAAAATTTACATATGATAACAATTACATTCACAGTAAGATACAAAAGTTGAAAACTAGAAAAGCAGCTGGAATTGATAAGGTTTTGGGAGATATGCTAAAGACAAGGGCTTGGGGTATAGTACCATATCTGAAGTATTTATTTGATCATTGTTTGCATGAAGGAGCTATACCAAATGAATGGAGAGTTGTTATAGTAGCCCCTGTGTATAAAGGTAAGGGTGATAGACATAAAGCTGAAAATTACAGGCCAGTAAGTTTGACATGTGTTGCATGTAAGCTTTGGGAAGGCATTCTTTCTGATTATATTAGACATGTTTGCAAAATTAATAACTGGTTCGATAAGAGGCAGTTCGGGTTTAGGAAAGGTTATTCCAGTGAAGCTCAACTTGTAGGATTCCAGCATGATATAGCAGATATCTTGGATTCAGGAGGTCAAATGGACTATATTGCGATTGACCTGCCTGAAGCATTTGATAGGGTGGATCATGGGAGACTACTGGCAAAAATGAGTGCAATTGGACTACAGATAGGGAATCTGCCACCTGGGCGACTGTCCTAAATGCAGATCAGTAGTGATTCGATTTGAGAAGAGCACTGAGGTTGGTAAGGAACGAGTTAGTTACACGGTATTGACTGTGTAGTTGTAAATTTATCTATCGGGCAATCCAAGCACCACCATTCTAAATGCACCGAGCTTGATAGCTGCAGTTGCTTAAGTGCGGCCAGTGTCCACTATTTGCTAGATAGTGGCTTCGAACCCCAATAAATATGTTGGAAGATAGTCCGCCTAGTCAATACTATTCATTTATTTACCTTTCACCTTAACATCTAGTACATGTTTCGAGAATATTATGCATTCTCTTCCTCAGCTAGTGGATTAAAATTCAGTATACAATAAGACCTGACTAAAATACGGGGGCCCCCATTAAAATTCAAAACAGTGAGTATGACAATGTGACACTTAAAAATTTTGGATAGTACAAACATAGAATTAAAATCCCATTTTGTCAAGTACAAATTAAAAACACAATATAGTCTAATTAATGTCTAATTAAATACAACGTCTTGTGATGATATGAATTCACAGTGTCCTTGAAGTTGCCTTGCGTAGTTCAAAAATGTTGAGTTAAGAATGAATGAAATTGCATTAAAACTTGAAGTCCTGCCGATATCCACCGTTAATGGGTGTTAAAATGATGTCTGTTTAAATTAAAATATTGGACACAGCGTCGTATAATGATGTGAATTTACGGTGTCCTAGGAATTATAATACTATCTTGCGTAGTTCAATTGGATTTGTACAAGAATAAATGAAGTTGCGTTAAAACTTGGAGTCCTGCCATTATCTTCGGTTGATAGATGTATTATGCAGCCAGGTTGAAAATAGGTTAAAATGGTCAGTGTGATGATGTAAATATTACGTGTGGCATGCATGTGTTAGATAGATGTTGAGGCACCTGATGTTGTATGGCAACTGGTTACAGAATTACATTGGGTTGCGTACTTGACAAAATGGGATTTTAATTCTATGTTTGTACTATCCAAAATTTTTAAGTGTCACATTGTCATACTCACTGTTTTGAATTTTAATGGGGGCCCCCGTATTTTAGTCAGGTCTTATTGTATACTGAATTTTAATCCACTAGCTGAGGAAGAGAATGCATAATATTCTCGAAACATGTACTAGATGTTAAGGTGAAAGGTAAATAAATGAATAGTATTGACTAGGCGGACTATCTTCCAACATATTTACTGTTACTAAGTCAATACGGATCCAATCCCGACCATCATGGTCAAGATTATTAATATTCGAACCCCAATGTCGGCAGCCCTGAAAGTGGCTTTCCGTGGTTTCCGATTTTCATACCAGGAAAATGCTGGGGCTGTACCTTAATTAAGGCACGGCCACTTCCTTCCCACTCCTAGCCCTTGCCTGTCCCATCATACCATAAAACTTATTTGTGTTGGTGTGACGTAAAGCAACTTGTACAAAAAAAAAAAAAAAAAAAAAACTAGATGCATGCATAATAACGTGATAAATTTTGATCAGAGCACATAGACAGGACCAGATACCTAGAATATTCAGTGTGTCTCAAAATTTAAATATATCTTGTTCTCTTTCCCTACAATTTTCAAATGTAACGCTGTTATATCCGAAAGGACAAGGCAATTAGAAATGTATTATTTCCCAGCAAAGTTGGAAAACCCTTAATCTCATGGAATAGCTCTTACAGCGGTACAACTAACTCCTCAGCTTTCTTCTTCTTCCTCCTCTTATTTATAGTATGGCCTTCATTGTGCAGAATCTCATCAACAACATACCTGGTTAAAAAAAGAGAAGTATTGTTATGCATACATGAAAGTAAACAACATTAGCCTACCTAAAGTTATGTTTAGATGCTACTGTACCTCTTTGATTCATATGACACATCTTTTGCAGCTCATCTTTTGTTGAGTTTTATGGTGGAGCCACCCCAGTTCTGCCTCACCATGACTATAAATTAAAGGAAAAATAAAAATGAAATTCTGTAACAACATTAAATATAATTCAGTAGTAGAAAATATTCAATCTATTATAATTACCACTAATTGATCCTTCCTCCATTTTGTTGTCGGTTGATGCTCCACAAGCTTACAGTGATATGCTACATTATCCATCACAGTACACAGGGTCCTATATTTCTTAATCCTATGATTGTGTTTCCACCCACATCTGAGATTTCTCACTGTTCATAGCACCATGATAATCTTGGCTTCTCTTCAAATTTGTGGTAAAAAAAATATCAAATCAGCACCTGTAAGAATTTTGAGTTTTAGCATGAAGTTATTTCTTCTTTTCCCTAAATATATGAAACCACCTTCTACAGGGATATTAACAGACAAAAATTGTTATTTCTGTTGAATTATTGAAAACGATGTCTGATTTTAAGTGAAAGCAATTACAATGCAACAGTCACCTGATGATGAAGTTAATGAATTGCTACTTACACTACTCTACGCTAAAATTTATCATGTATTAGTATATCTAGTATATTGATAGAGTGGTTTAACATCAATATGGTATATCTAGACTAGAAGTCCATGATCACTTGTATTAATGATATTACTATAAACACTAATGTTTAATACTTTAGAAGAAATGTAACTGCTACGAACACCAAACCTATATCAAGCACTAAGAAATAGGAAGGTTAGAAGGTGTGCAATAGTCAGTTATACACTGATTCAGGTGGAGATTGTCAATACAGAATGAACCTAATAAATAGGCCTACAGTACAAGTAATTTGCTGATACCAATATCCAGTAATATTATATGAACATACACTGGAGAAGTTATAAATTGAAGTGCGTCTCTAAAGTTAATCGTTGGCCTAAAGTGAATAACTACAGGTCTTTTTCATAACTAACAGACCCCTTAACAGTGGTTAAGTCAAATTCAAGAACCACTGATAGAACGCAGTGAAACAATAGATAGGGAATCTGCCACTGCCCTAAATGCAGATTGAAGCTGTAAGTTAAAATGCCACTTCCTACATCATGCCAGTCGATTTGAATCAGTCAGTTAATCATCACTTCAGAGGCGCACTTCAATTATAACTTCTCCAGTGTATGTTCATATAATATTACTGGATATTGGTATCAGCAAATTACTTGTACTGTAGGCCTATTTATTAGGTTCATTCTGTATTGACAATCTCCACCTGAATCAGTGTATAACTGACTATTGCACACCTTCTAAATAGAAAAAGAAAATATGCTTTAAATATTCTCGCAAATGTATCACTAGTGATTTTAACAGTAATGCAGTGGCAATACATAATTCAGGCTAGAACTGCGACTGAATGTTGCCAACGTGCCAGATTAACAGTAAATGTAAGACGTTGTATTGGCAACTAGGGTCCCTAAGCTGTATGGTTACCGACACTGAGAAAGAACTGCAAAATACCCAACAGCAAGAAAAGTAACCATAAATCACTACCTTAACATTACAGGGGAGAAAGGGTAAGGTTGCACCCTTAGTGTATTGACTTACGTGCTCAGGACTATACTTACTAGCTGGTTCAATTCCCATTGGTGGAAGAAAAAAATCATCAGAATATTGGCCATCAGAGTAGGTGGTGGTGGTGGTGATTATTGTTTTAAGAGGAAGTACAACTAGGCAACCATCCTCTGTATAACACTAATCAGAGAAAATGGAAGGGATCCAACACTTCAAAAAATGAAGGTATCTGTCAAAGGAAGACAAGGGCCACGAAGGGCATGAAAATGAAAGATTTCCTAGACCGCGAGTGCTCTAGTACCATCAGGGTTGGAAAAGAACAAGAGTTGACCAAGGGAGATAGGATAGATGAAAGTGAGGAGCCTGGCAGGAGTATGTGGAAGCAATTCCAGGAGTCAGCTCAGCGCCCCGTGGTCGTCAACCCACGCTACCAAGTTGAGAGCCCTTGGGGCTCCCTTTAGTCACCTCTTAGGACAGGCAGAGGATACCGTGGGTGTTACTCTACCACCCCCACCCACAGGGGTTGCCATCAGAGTAGGAGAGGTGGTTGTATACAATATCTAATCACTAGATTGCCTACCAACAGCTTGGGTTCAATTCCAAACCTCTCCACAGTGTACATATGGAATGAGGCTAAATGACACTGTTGATGGTGATTCATGTCGGACGGAGACATTAAACCTCAAGGAGACCCTTTGGTATTATTCAACAGAAGAAGACTATGTTTGTCCACCAGATTTCTCGCTCTCCCTACCTTATCATTGTCGTCATCATATACCCAGAAAATGAACCATTGAGGAGAAGTGGGTAATAAGGAAAATGCCTATACAGTGGACCCTCGATTCTCCGTTTTTGGAGGAACCCCGGAAAAAAAACTTCCAACACGGGAAAACAGAAAATCCGTGAACGAATGAACATCAACAATTTGGCTAAACATCACAAAAATGAAATATGTATACTTTTAACACTTTCAATGCTATGCCCGTACGGTTTCCGCTTCTGGACGGCGCCCGTATATGATTTTCTCGAGTGTTTATATCCAGCTGCACGTATCACGTACGGTTCCTGTCCATTGGTTGGAGATAATAGTTCATCTAGTGACCACTAGAATGCAGCAGTTATCGGGAATTTTGAACTGAAACGATAAACAGGGTATTTTCTCCTTGCCGTGACCTCTACCGAAGCACTTTCTGTGCCGTGTGCTGCGCGCGCCAAATCTGTCACGCTGTCAGCTGTGTTACTGTGTAAACATGTCTTCACATCAGCTCAATGATAGTGATATTTTGGATATTTTATCGGGAGAAGCGGGTTCAGAGATGGATGAAAGTGATGACGACCGTGCTTACGAACTGGATAACGTATCAAGCGATAGTTCAGGTAAGATTTTTATTTATTACGTCACTTTGGAACCTAAGTGTTTAGCTGTATTATTTTACTCCAAATACAAACGATAGAAATACTTTGCCTACAGAAATTTGGGTTTATTCTTTTCATTTAGAAGAAGAGACGCAGGCTGACGATTCACAAAAGTGCCGGGAACATCTGCTAGATCGTCTGAACCTGATGATGAATGGTCAGAAACAGATGACCAACCACAGCTACCTATCTTCCAGTTGGCATCTGGTTCTACTCAGTTTTGCGCGGGGAGTGACGAAATGGATTGTTTCAGTAATTTTTTTAGTGATGATGTGATCAAAAATATAAAAACAGAAACCAACAGATATGCAGGTACGACAATTGCGGCAATGAAACGTCAGGGCAAACTGAAGGAAAATTCCATGTGGCACCGGTGGTCTACAGTAAAACTTCATGAAATTTATTGGTTTTTTGCAGCAATTTTTCATATGCGTGTGGTGAAACTACCCAAACTTAGTGATTATTGTCTACTGAAAGTGGTAAGCGCGTCAGAAAAGAGAGTAGATGGTGGTGCAAGGAGTGCAAAGTAGGACTGTGTATAGTCCAATGTTTTCAGGACTACCATACGAAAACAAACTATTCCTAAATAGGTAAATATTTTAGTGCATTGCATTTGTGTTTATTTGTGGCCTAAGTAGTCACATTAAATGATTATTTTTCACTGTTTGAACAAGCTTATTGGTATAACCTCAATGTAAAAAAATCTTTCCGTACTATTTTTTTTCATGTTTTCATAAGACTAGTATAATTAAATTACTTCAGATATTCACTTGTTGATTAACATCTTCATTTTGGATGGTTGACACCTTCATACGGTACAAAAATCAGGCATTTAATATGTTTCCCTGTTCCATAATAACCTATTAAAAATTAGCAAAAAGACCCAGTTCACAGCCAGGATCCATGTTAAAATATGGCAGTGTTGAAAGTGTTAATCTTACAAACGCCCCTAAACCAAACCAAACCAAACTACAGCCCCAATGGGCCGTCCGCCTACCAAGTGACCGCCCTCGATCTGAAGGTCTGCAGATTACTAGGTGACGCATGGTCAGTGTGACGAATCCTCTCAGCCGTTATTCCTGGCTCTCTAGACTGGGATCGCCATATCACCATTAAATAGCTCCTCAATTAAAGGTACTCGTAGAATGAGCCTGGAACCAGCCCTCATATCCAGGTAAAAATGCCTGACCTGGCCAGTAATCGAATCCGGGCCCTCCGGGTGAGAGGGGGGCAAGTTAGACCGCGCAGCTGGCTTCAAACGTTAATTACCGGTATGCGACTTAAAAATCTCGAAACTTTACATTCAGTTTTACCGGGGGAACTTCGTCAGTTTCCTCTGAAAACTTCGTCATGTTCCTTTGAAAACTTCTTTCAGTTCAGCAACTTTGATCAGCCAAACTCTTTGAAAAATCTAATACCCGTAAAGCCAAGCCAAACAACAATCGACCACAAGTAGTTTTTCATTCTCTAATCTAATAAATTAAGCACATTAGATACAAAAGCGTCCAACATGATGGGTCATTTAGGGCAACTATTACATAATTTGGCTTCACAAACAGATGTATAGATGGAATAGTTGGATGAGAACCTCCAGAAATCACTTACCAGGTTTGAAGTCTCGTCCTCCCTACTTTCATTTCGTCACCGGCTGAACTCATAGCATTATTATTTATAAGCTTCATGTCCGTATTGATTGGTATCACTATATAGAAATAATATGAATCACCACCTTATCAATACACTATTTTATTTACTACCAAACTGGTAAATAGGGTCAATACCGGTTTCGACCCCTAAGGGGTCATCCTCAGTTGACACATATAAATATCTATAAAAACATCACATATAATAGTTAAAGTTTAAAATTGATGGGTCATTAGTATACTGGTAAGTGCATATGCATGTATTATGGAATTTATAAGTTTGTTCTATTAGAGCTATTATATAGATTTTCTGTTTCTTTGTAAACAGTATCAAAAGTATTATATTGGATGTGGTTCATCCATTTGACAAAATGCTAGTGGATTGAATATGTACATTTGCTGAGAGGTACATGCTATTCTATTTTACAATTTTTGTTTTACATAATATGGGGTAAAATTATTACATTGCACATATATGGTGATATTAGGTACAATGTAGGGTGTTAAAGATGTACTATTTGAATTTTCAGTATCCTGATTAAGTTTGTACTATTTGAATTTTCAGTATCCTGATTAAGTTTGTTCTATTAGAGCTATTATGTAGATTTTCTGTTTCTTTGTAAGCAGTATCAAAAGTATTGTATTGGATGTGGTTCATCCATTTGACAAAATGCTAATGGATTGAATATGTACATTTGCTGAGAGGTACATGCTATTCTATTTTACAATTTTTGTTTTACATAATATGGGGTAAAATTATTACATTGCACATATATGGTGATATTAGGTACAATGTAGGGTATTAAAGATGTACTCTTTGAATTTTCAGTATCCTGATTACATTTCATGTAGTGGTTGTAAAGTTTACTGATTCACTTGTTTAGTTCAGTTAAATGCATAATGACCTTGTTGGTTTGAATTCTTAAAATTAAAATATTGGTACGTAATACCTAGTTAACATGAATGCTTAATGTTAATATATAAGTTTGTAGCACCTCTTATTCCCGTTTTCAGTCTTAAAATAGAATTGTGTCTTGACACTTTATTTTGTTAGACATATAAAAGTCTTGCTAAAATAAAACTTTGGGGCTAAAACCGGTATGAAATACTTATTTAAAATACTTTAGATAATGGTATTGATATGTGATGCTATGTGCATATTCAAAAAATCTAAATGAAATATAAATATAAATTGGTGACAGTACTGTGGGTTGTTGTATTGTAGGTCCATTAAAAATATATATGTTTACTTGAATAGGATCGATCACATGCTGTACGCGTTACGAGTGAAATTGCATAATGTATTATAGTAATAACTGGTAATTTTGTAGGATACTGCTGTTGTAGTTGAAAATCTTGAATATCATTGAGAAAATGTTCTCATCTTGTCGCGTGTCGAATACAGGTTGAGTAGGTCACCATTAAGAGATGAAGTGCATATTGGATGTCGTATATCTAAATTAGGTTGTACGTTGGTTGTATCGTGGAGACGTGTTGTAAATTAATATATCTGTAAGTAGAAATAATAAGTGTGTGAGATAATGTATCGAAAGAATGTAGTGGCAAGTATATATCGTATTACTTACGTTGGCTGTTGGGATCGTGTGCTCTGTATGGCTGTCTGTTGAGATCTGTAGCGTGTTGCTCTGAGGTTATAGTTTACGGCGGTGGAGGGGAGGCTTGAAGGGATGGGTGGAGCACTTGTAACGGGAGTGGGATTAAAGGAGGGGAGGTCTTGGAGCGGTAGATTTGTATTTATGGATTTTTGTTTATCTATTCTTTTTAAATAATAATCTTTCAGGAGGGGAATAACTGTATGAAAAAGAATATTATTTCTGTCTATGTTATCGTTTAAGTTGGAATTTGGATTAACGTATTTGTCTAAGTTTATATAAAATTCTTCTAGTATACTGAGCAAGGGGCTTTTTGGGTTTATTTTGAGGATTTGCATATCATTACTGATGTCTGTAAACCTATGTTTCTGATCGCTGATGTGTTGTCCCATGGCTGAGAAGTGTCTATGTCTAACGGCATTTACGTGTTCGTTGTATCTTATTGAAAAACTTCTACCAGTAAGCCCTACATAACTGGCTTGGCAATCATTGCATTTTAGACGGTACACTCCTGAGTGGTTGTATTTGTTTATGTTATTGACTGATTTAGAATTGTATAATATGTTGGTGTTATTGCGTGTAGTTTTGTATGCTATTTTTAGGCCTTGTTTTTTGAAAATGTTGGTTATGGGGTGTATATGGTTATTGTTGTAAGTGAATAGTGCGTATTCTTTTTTATCTTTGGTGATTCTGGTTAACTTAGTTTTTGGTTGGTTTTTTACTTTGTTGATGATATGGTTTATCATTGCTCTTTTATAACCATTTTGTTTGGCTATTTCATGAATTATGTTCAGTTCTTTGTTCAAATCTTTCTTTGAAAGTGGAATGTTATATGCCCTGTGTATCATGCTGTAGTATGCGGCTTTTTTGTGAGTGTGTGGGTGGGTGGAGTCTGTTTTTATTGTATTTGATGTATGGGTAGGCTTTCTGTATATGTTGTATGTTAGATGATTATTATGTCTGGTTATAGATATATCCAAGTAGTTTATGGTATTGTTGTTTTCGGTTTCCATAGTAAATTTTATGTGGGGATCTATTTCATTCAGTTGTTCCAAGATTGTATTTTCGTTTGTGTGTCTATTGTCCATAATTATGAATACATCATCGACAAACCTGCACCAAAGAATGATATTTTCTATTTTTTGGATTTCTTGATGTTCTAAATGGTCCATATATATATCAGCTATTATGCCTGATATTGGCGATCCCATGGGCAATCCTTTTTGTTGGTAGATGGTGTCATGGAACCTAAAGTAATTGTTATTAATGGCGAAGTGTAATAGTTTTATAAATTCATTTATTTCCAATTTGCTTAACTTGCTGTGTTTGTATAGGTTTGATTCTATGATGGTTATAGTTTTCTGTGTAGGTATGTTAGGATACATGTTTGTTATGTTATATGTTGCTAGTTTGTAGTATTGTTCTATTCTCATGTTTATAGTAGTGTTGCAAAATTCGATAGAGTTTTTTATGGTTTTGTTTGCCTGAAAAACATAATGTTTTTTTAGGAATTTTTGTATGAATTTTGACAGTTTGTAGGTGGGACTAGATCTGTAGTTGATGATAGGTCTCATGGGAATATTATCTTTGTGAATTTTAGGGTAAGCTTTGGCTGTAGGTATACTTGGATTCATTGTAATCAGTTTAGTAGTTTCTTGTTCATTTAAAAGGAAGTTGGTGTTTTTTAAAAGAGTTTTTAGGTTCTTCTGGATGCTATTGGTTGGATCTTTATTCTTAATTTGGAAGGTTTCATCTTGAAAACAAGTTTTTGTTTTTGTTATATATTCCTCTTTATCCATAATAACTGTAGTATTTCCTTTATCTGCTTTTGTTACTAGTAAGTTGTTATGCTGGATTTTGTTTCTGAGTTCTTTTATTTGTGTTAGGTCTTTAGTATCTTGTTTATAGGTTTCTTGGTTGATTCTATTGATATATTGTGGTAATATTTTTTTAATTTCATATCTGATTTCATTTTGTTGTTCTTGAGGTATTTTGTTTAAAGCATCTTCTGTTTCAGTAATGATAGTGGTGATATTTTCAAAAATTGAGTTATTTTTCCAGTTATGTTTAGGTCCCTTGCTCAGTATAGTAGTTTCTGCTTCATTAAGTACTGTATTGGTTAGATTTTTGATTGGTGGGTGGAATTCATGTAGGTTGCTTTCAATAGGTGTAGTGGTATGTTGTTTGTTCTGTGTGTACTTATGTGTATGTTGATTTTGTGATTGCTTCAATGCATTGAGTTTCTTATTTAGGGTATTCTGTTTCTGTATCGCTAAGTTTTCTATCTTTACATGGGTTATTTGTTGGAAGTTAATCCAATATGTATATGGTAATTCATGTGAGGCTTTTAGGTGTGCTTCATACATTTGGATGTTTAGGTGTTGTTTCTTTCTGTACATGAATTTGATCTCCTCTTTAAGCCATATTCGATTTGTCTTATTTTGTGTATTTCGGGTTTGATTAGTGCTTCTATGTTTGTTATTATATTTCTTAAGAAATTTAGGGGTTAAGTTGTTTTGTAGGCATTGTTTTAAAAACGTGATGTTTTTGACGATGTTAGTGATCTTAATTTTCAGATTTTGATATCTGTGTGCTATTCTTTTTGCCTGGTTGGCTGTTCTATTATTATTTATAAGCTTCATGTCCGTATTGATTGTTATCACTATATAGAAATAATATGAATCACCACCTTATCAATACACTATTTTATTTACTACCAAACTGGTAAATAGGGTCAATACCGGTTTCGACCCCTAAGGGGTCATCCTCAGTTGACACATATAAATATCTATAAAAACATCACATATAATAGTTAAAGTTTAAAATTGATGGGTCATTAGTATACTGGTAAGTGCATATGCATGTATTATGGAATTTATAAGTTTGTTCTATTAGAGCTATTATATAGATTTTCTGTTTCTTTGTAAACAGTATCAAAAGTATTATATTGGATGTGGTTCATCCATTTGACAAAATGCTAGTGGATTGAATATGTACATTTGCTGAGAGGTACATGCTATTCTATTTTACAATTTTTGTTTTACATAATATGGGGTAAAATTATTACATTTGCACATATATGGTGATATTAGGTACAATGTAGGGTGTTAAAGATGTATTATTTGAATTTTCAGTATCCTGATTAAGTTTGTTCTATTAGAGCTATTATGTAGATTTTCTGTTTCTTTGTAAGCAGTATCAAAAGTATTGTATTGGATGTGGTTCATCCATTTGACAAAATGCTAATGGATTGAATATGTACATTTGCTGAGAGGTACATCAAATACAATAAAAACAGACTCCACCCACCCACACACTCACAAAAAAGCCGCATACTACAGCATGATACACAGGGCATATAACATTCCACTTTCAAAGAAAGATTTGAACAAAGAACTAAACATAATTCATGAAATAGCCAAACAAAATGGTTATAAAAGAGCAATGATAAACCATATCATCAACAAAGTAAAAAACCAACCAAAAACTAAGTTAACCAGAATCACCAAAGATAAAAAAGAATACGCACTATTCACTTACAACAATAACCATATACACCCCATAACCAACATTTTCAAAAAAACAAGGCCTAAAAATAGCATACAAAACTACACGCAATAACACCAACATATTATACAATTCTAAATCAGTCAATAACATAAACAAATACAACCACTCAGGAGTGTACCGTCTAAAATGCAATGATTGCCAAGCCAGTTATGTAGGGCTTACTGGTAGAAGTTTTTCAATAAGATACAACGAACACGTAAATGCCGTTAGACATAGACACTTCTCAGCCATGGGACAACACATCAGCGATCAGAAACATAGGTTTACAGACATCAGTAATGATATGCAAATCCTCAAAATAAACCCAAAAAGCCCCTTGCTCAGTATACTAGAAGAATTTTATATAAACTTAGACAAATACGTTAATCCAAATTCCAACTTAAACGATAACATAGACAGAAATAATATTCTTTTTCATACAGTTATTCCCCTCCTGAAAGATTATTATTTAAAAAGAATAGATAAACAAAAATCCATAAATACAAATCTACCGCTCCAAGACCTCCCCTCCTTTAATCCCACTCCCGTTACAAGTGCTCCACCCATCCCTTCAAGCCTCCCCTCCACCGCCGTAAACTATAACCTCAGAGCAACACGCTACAGATCTCAACAGACAGCCATACAGAGCACACGATCCCAACAGCCAACGTAAGTAATACGATATATACTTGCCACTACATTCTTTCGATACATTATCTCACACACTTATTATTTCTACTTACAGATATATTAATTTACAACACGTCTCCACGATACAACCAACGTACAACCTAATTTAGATATACGACATCCAATATGCACTTCATCTCTTAATGGTGACCTACTCAACCTGTATTCGACACGCGACAAGATGAGAACATTTTCTCAATGATATTCAAGATTTTCAACTACAACAGCAGTATCCTACAAAATTACCAGTTATTACTATAATACATTATGCAATTTCACTCGTAACGCGTACAGCATGTGATCGATCCTATTCAAGTAAACATATATATTTTTAATGGACCTACAATACAACAACCCACAGTACTGTCACCAATTTATATTTATATTTCATTTAGATTTTTTGAATATGCACATAGCATCACATATCAATACCATTATCTAAAGTATTTTAAATAAGTATTTCATACCGGTTTTAGCCCCAAAGTTTTATTTTAGCAAGACTTTTATATGTCTAACAAAATAAAGTGTCAAGACACAATTCTATTTTAAGACTGAAAACGGGAATAAGAGGTGCTACAAACTTATATATTAACATTAAGCATTCATGTTAACTAGGTATTACGTACCAATATTTTAATTTTAAGAATTCAAACCAACAAGGTCATTATGCATTTAACTGAACTAAACAAGTGAATCAGTAAACTTTACAACCACTACATGAAATGTAATCAGGATACTGAAAATTCAAAGAGTACATCTTTAATACCCTACATTGTACCTAATATCACCATATATGTGCAATGTAATAATTTTACCCCATATTATGTAAAACAAAAATTGTAAAATAGAATAGCATGTACCTCTCAGCAAATGTACATATTCAATCCATTAGCATTTTGTCAAATGGATGAACCACATCCAATACAATACTTTTGATACTGCTTACAAAGAAACAGAAAATCTACATAATAGCTCTAATAGAACAAACTTAATCAGGATACTGAAAATTCAAATAGTACATCTTTAACACCCTACATTGTACCTAATATCACCATATATGTGCAAATGTAATAATTTTACCCCATATTATGTAAAACAAAAATTGTAAAATAGAATAGCATGTACCTCTCAGCAAATGTACATATTCAATCCACTAGCATTTTGTCAAATGGATGAACCACATCCAATATAATACTTTTGATACTGTTTACAAAGAAACAGAAAATCTATATAATAGCTCTAATAGAACAAACTTATAAATTCCATAATACATGCATATGCACTTACCAGTATACTAATGACCCATCAATTTTAAACTTTAACTATTATATGTGATGTTTTTGTAGATATTTATATGTGTCAACTGAGGATGACCCCTTAGGGGTCGAAACCGGTATTGACCCTATTTACCAGTTTGGTAGTAAATAAAATAGTGTATTGATAAGGTGGTGATTCATATTATTTCTATATAGTGATACCAATCAATACGGACATGAAGCTTATAAATAATAATAGAACAGCCAACCAGGCAAAAAGAATAGCACACAGATATCAAAATCTGAAAATTAAGGTCACTAACATCGTCAAAAACATCACGTTTTTAAAACAATGCCTACAAAACAACTTAACCCCTAAATTTCTTAAGAAATATAATAACAAACATAGAAGCACTAATCAAACCCGAAATACACAAAATAAGACAAATCGAATATGGCTTAAAGAGGAGATCAAATTCATGTACAGAAAGAAACAACACCTAAACATCCAAATGTATGAAGCACACCTAAAAGCCTCACATGAATTACCATATACATATTGGATTAACTTCCAACAAATAACCCATGTAAAGATAGAAAACTTAGCGATACAGAAACAGAATACCCTAAATAAGAAACTCAATGCATTGAAGCAATCACAAAATCAACATACACATAAGTACACACAGAACAAACAACATACCACTACACCTATTGAAAGCAACCTACATGAATTCCACCCACCAATCAAAAATCTAACCAATACAGTACTTAATGAAGCAGAAACTACTATACTGAGCAAGGGACCTAAACATAACTGGAAAAATAACTCAATTTTTGAAAATATCACCACTATCATTACTGAAACAGAAGATGCTTTAAACAAAATACCTCAAGAACAACAAAATGAAATCAGATATGAAATTAAAAAAATATTACCACAATATATCAATAGAATCAACCAAGAAACCTATAAACAAGATACTAAAGACCTAACACAAATAAAAGAACTCAGAAACAAAATCCAGCATAACAACTTACTAGTAACAAAAGCAGACAAAGGAAATACTACAGTTATTATGGATAAAGAGGAATATATAACAAAAACAAAAACTTGTTTTCAAGATGAAACCTTCCAAATTAAGAATAAAGATCCAACCAATAGCATCCAGAAGAACCTAAAAACTCTTTTAAAAAACACCAACTTCCTTTTAAATGAACAAGAAACTACTAAACTGATTACAATGAATCCAAGTATACCTACAGCCAAAGCTTACCCTAAAATTCACAAAGATAATATTCCCATGAGACCTATCATCAACTACAGATCTAGTCCCACCTACAAACTGTCAAAATTCATACAAAAATTCCTAAAAAAACATTATGTTTTTCAGGCAAACAAAACCATAAAAAACTCTATCGAATTTTGCAACACTACTAAAAACATGAGAATAGAACAATACTACAAACTAGCAACATATGACATAACAAACATGTATCCTAACATACCTACACAGAAAACTATAACTATCATAGAATCAAACCTATACAAACACAGCAAGTTAAGCAAATTGGAAATAAATGAATTTATAAAACTATTACACTTCGCCATTAATAACAATTACTTTAGGTTCCATGACACCATCTACCAACAAAAAGGATTGCCCATGGGATCGCCAATATCAGGCATAATAGCTGATATATATATGGACCATTTAGAACATCAAGAAATCCAAAAAATAGAAAATATCATTCTTTGGTGCAGGTTTGTCGATGATGTATTCATAATTATGGACAATAGACACACAAACGAAAATACAATCTTGGAACAACTGAATGAAATAGATCCCCACATAAAATTTACTATGGAAACCGAAAACAACAATACCATAAACTACTTGGATATATCTATAACCAGACATAATAATCATCTAACATACAACATATACAGAAAGCCTACCCATACATCAAATACAATAAAAACAGACTCCACCCACCCACACACTCACAAAAAAGCCGCATACTACAGCATGATACACAGGGCATATAACATTCCACTTTCAAAGAAAGATTTGAACAAAGAACTAAACATAATTCATGAAATAGCCAAACAAAATGGTTATAAAAGAGCAATGATAAACCATATCATCAACAAAGTAAAAAACCAACCAAAAACTAAGTTAACCAGAATCACCAAAGATAAAAAAGAATACGCACTATTCACTTACAACAATAACCATATACACCCCATAACCAACATTTTCAAAAAACAAGGCCTAAAAATAGCATACAAAACTACACGCAATAACACCAACATATTATACAATTCTAAATCAGTCAATAACATAAACAAATACAACCACTCAGGAGTGTACCGTCTAAAATGCAATGATTGCCAAGCCAGTTATGTAGGGCTTACTGGTAGAAGTTTTTCAATAAGCTACAACGAACACGTAAATGCCGTTAGACATAGACACTTCTCAGCCATGGGACAACACATCAGCGATCAGAAACATAGGTTTACAGACATCAGTAATGATATGCAAATCCTCAAAATAAACCCAAAAAGCCCCTTGCTCAGTATACTAGAAGAATTTTATATAAACTTAGACAAATACGTTAATCCAAATTCCAACTTAAACGATAACATAGACAGAAATAATATTCTTTTTCATACAGTTATTCCCCTCCTGAAAGATTATTATTTAAAAAGAATAGATAAACAAAAATCCATAAATACAAATCTACCGCTCCAAGACCTCCCCTCCTTTAATCCCACTCCCGTTACAAGTGCTCCACCCATCCCTTCAAGCCTCCCCTCCACCACCGTAAACTATAACCTCAGAGCAACACGCTACAGATCTCAACAGACAGCCATACAGAGCACACGATCCCAACAGCCAACGTAAGTAATACGATATATACTTGCCACTACATTCTTTCGATACATTATCTCACACACTTATTATTTCTACTTACAGATATATTAATTTACAACACGTCTCCACGATACAACCAACGTACAACCTAATTTAGATATACGACATCCAATATGCACTTCATCTCTTAATGGTGACCTACTCAACCTGTATTCGACACGCGACAAGATGAGAACATTTTCTCAATGATATTCAAGATTTTCAACTACAACAGCAGTATCCTACAAAATTACCAGTTATTACTATAATACATTATGCAATTTCACTCGTAACGCGTACAGCATGTGATCGATCCTATTCAAGTAAACATATATATTTTTAATGGACCTACAATACAACAACCCACAGTACTGTCACCAATTTATATTTATATTTCATTTAGATTTTTTGAATATGCACATAGCACCACATATCAATACCATTATCTAAAGTATTTTAAATAAGTATTTCATACCGGTTTTAGCCCCAAAGTTTTATTTTAGCAAGACTTTTATATGTCTAACAAAATAAAGTGTCAAGACACAATTCTATTTTAAGACTGAAAACGGGAATAAGAGGTGCTACAAACTTATATATTAACATTAAGGATTCATGTTAACTAGGTATTACGTACCAATATTTTAATTTTAAGAATTCAAACCAACAAGGTCATTATGCATTTAACTGAACTAAACAAGTGAATCAGTAAACTTTACAACCACTACATGAAATGTAATCAGGATACTGAAAATTCAAAGAGTACATCTTTAATACCCTACATTGTACCTAATATCACCATATATGTGCAATGTAATAATTTTACCCCATATTATGTAAAACAAAAATTGTAAAATAGAATAGCATGTACCTCTCAGCAAATGTACATATTCAATCCATTAGCATTTTGTCAAATGGATGAACCACATCCAATACAATACTTTTGATACTGTTTACAAAGAAACAGAAAATCTACATAATAGCTCTAATAGAACAAACTTAATCAGGATACTGAAAATTCAAATAGTACATCTTTAACACCCTACATTGTACCTAATATCACCATATATGTGCAAATGTAGTAATTTTACCCCATATTATGTAAAACAAAAATTGTAAAATAGAATAGCATGTACCTCTCAGCAAATGTACATATTCAATCCACTAGCATTTTGTCAAATGGATGAACCACATCCAATATAATACTTTTGATACTGTTTACAAAGAAACAGAAAATCTATATAATAGCTCTAATAGAACAAACTTATAAATTCCATAATACATGCATATGCACTTACCAGTATACTAATGACCCATCAATTTTAAACTTTAACTATTATATGTGATGTTTTTATAGATATTTATATGTGTCAACTGAGGATGACCCCTTAGGGGTCGAAACCGGTATTGACCCTATTTACCAGTTTGGTAGTAAATAAAATAGTGTATTGATAAGGTGGTGATTCATATTATTTCTATATAGTGAACTCATAGCATACGGGAAATGGAATGTTCGAAAAAGAAAAATAGGCACTAGATAAAATATAACGAAAGTAGGATTCTATAATGTAAGAGGAATACACTAATATTAATAAATGAGAAGAATCTTCGTTGAAATATTATTTGCTAAACGTTTTATTTATACTGATAAATCACACGAGATGGTGCCATACTACAACACATGAACAAGAAACAGTCAAGAATAATGCAAAAATTATATATATAGTATGCTTTCGTGTCCTTGCAGTTTATTCATAGTTGTAGTTGGTCCTCAGCATACCTCAAATCATTTAGTTACATTATTATGGTTGTAGAAAGTATAAGTACGTATTATTTAAAACACGAGATTGCATCGCCGTATATCAAACACATGGTCCATTTGACCACAACAATTATATATTTACACTGAACACATACGTGTATCCTGGGTTTACCTAACAAATTACCTTCAAAGAAAAATCAGCCAGCGCTGGAATCGAACCCATCACCATAGAACACTTTGGGAAATAATAAAACACATTACATAAAAACATATCAAACTTATATCACACAATACATCTCGAAGATTATGGCTTAACCAAGCCATAGTATCTGGTTAAATTCTTCGCTCCAACATAGGTACTTCAGCTTCCAAGGTAAAAAATTTAAAACTCCAATCACGAGCTGATTCAGTGCATAACATGGGAAGGGATCTATCCTTTGCAAAATCGGTAAATTATCCGTATTACTTATAACGTATCATTAGAATGGAATTGAAACTGCTCTGGTGATTGAAAAGGATCTCGCCAGTAAACATTAACCTGCTGGAAACGACAAGCATTCCTCCGACCCTAAGTCCGCCCGCAATAAAACTGTTAATCATGACAACAGCTGTGTGACCAGCTCTGTGGCTACAAACACATTGAAATTGTCGTTCTTTCTTTCTTTCTTTCTTTCTTTTTCTCTTTCTATCTTTTTTTTTTATATATCATCTCGGCTTATTGTCAAGTACACATTCATTTGAGAGCCATTACTTCTTATTATTCATTATTTGGCTATATATTCAGCCCAGTTCAATATACCACAAGAGCCACAATTATTATTATCTTTTATCATTCCAACAACACAACATGTTACAGCTTCACCCTTCCATATCATACCACCGCATCTCAAATCCGTTCTATTAATTTACAGAGAAGACTCCATTCTTACAGGTTATTTAATTCTTCTCGCATATCTATATAATTCGCAAAATACCTCGGTTTGGGACATCTTCAATGATCATCTATTATCATACGGGATTTATAATACCTGAACCACCTTGAAGCAAATGTATAGTTTATATTCAAACTACTATAAAAATCTTTACCAGATAATAACATTATGAAGAAATTATAAGTTTAGCTAACTCTCTATTCTTCCCAAATATGTGCTTCATATACACTACGAATTTAAGGGGATCTATATAATAATTCATGCAAATAAACCTGCTAAATATCAATGATTATTCTTAAATCACTTAAAAATCCTAACTAAAATAATAAATCTTTCCCAGTCACACGCGTATGGTGTTCCCTACATTTTAAATGATTAATTATACATTTTAATATTTACAAAATAAAAATTGCTACTGACATGCAAATTTCGTGGTTTAATATATTCAAATATGTACTTATCAAATGCTGGGTATGGTTTGCTGTCATCTCGAGGTACATCTTAAGTTTTTACTCCTTCATGATGAGCAGTCTTCTCTTTGATAGTCCTTGGTTCCTCTCCATACTACCACAATCCATGTCTCGAACTGTGGTCTTCTTAGTTGAGTCTCTGGACGCTCCCTGTAGAAATGACTGCAGGCACTTAGGTGCGATCCTTGTATGCTCCAGATCTCAGGTTCGACAATCACTCACGAACATACAGGCAGAATGGGAAATCAGTTATTAAACACTGTTTATGTACAGGTAAACCCCATTATACACGGATTCGTTATCCGCGATTTTGCATATACGCAATTTTTGTTTTAAGTCTAGTGCTGCCATCTGTTAACAGTATGGGGAAGCTGTAATCCCTTAAGGTGGGTACAGACATGCGTGCCAAACTCTGTAACGTACACTACGCCGCGTGCCAAGGTTAAACGGGGCAAGCGCACCTCTACGCGCATCTTCTGTCGTATTTGTCGAGGCGTGAATCGTCAGTTCCGGTCAGTAGAGCTGTGAAGTTGCACTTGACAGGTTTCGTATTTAAAATGCCGGGTAAAAGGAAAGGAAGTGTGTCCGTCGGAGAAAAGAAGCGTGTACCAAAGTCGCATTCGTGAAAAACAAAATTAGAAGTTTTGGATCACTGTGAGAAAGGTGAGCGTATTGTTGACATTTAGCATGCGTTGGGACTTAGTGAGTTCACTGTGAGAACTATCCGTGACAATGCGGAATTAATTCGAAAAACTGCTCAATCATCTACCAACTTAAGTGTGACTAGAGTGACCAAATCTCGCTCGGAAGCGATGGAAAGAATGGATTGGAGTGAGCATCACAACCAACAACACATGCCTCTCTCTGGAGCTCTTATTCAAGCTATGGCCAAGAACTTGTATGAAGAGTTTAGTTTATTATTGTGTTTTTCAGTGTTAAACTTTTAAGTGCATAAAGTTTGCATTAAAATGTATTTCATAAACATAATAATGGTTATATTTTGTAAAAATACTAAAAATCTCTGCTGTTTTAAACTTAATATGTGAGTCAACGGAAACCTAACCATATATTTTACATGTAAAATGACACTCAATTTACGCGAATTCGCTATCCGCGGCAATTCCGCGGAACGTATCTATCGCGTATAACGAAGTCTACCTGTACATTCAAAAGGGATCTACTGCTGACATGATACACTGATAACTTTAAATAGATCAATGCAAATAGTGGCAAGTTTGTAGAAATCACTGTTCATTTCCCCCTTAATCACACAGTCTATCACCACGAGTGTCCACGGAGTATGCAAACGCTAAATTTGTCAGGAACAGTTATTTAATTTTATTGAACGTCACTCACTCTTAAAATGCTTTGGATCGGTCATTAGTAATTGCTGAAAATAATTAGCTGTCTCGCTACCTCTAAACAATCTGACGTGTTTGCCCTTTCACTGATTATTGCACCATGAGCCGTAACTGACTGTCGTTGACATGTGAAATATAGAATGTTGAGATAAGGCTTCTATTCATAAATACTGTACTTTTTCTTGTACCACATGGCTTATTTCGCGATCTTTTATATCGCACTGATGTGTTTTTCTTCTATGACACAACACTTCATAAACTGATATCCAAGTTCACTCCTAACGTGTTAGTACTGCAGCTACACAAATGACAATGAGATACTGTATCTAGGTCCTGGCTCTAGTTATAGCCTCCGGACAAAATGATCAGGGGGGAGGTAAATTATGCCCCTGCTGAATTTGAAGGTCCGGTAATCGGAATCTTTCAGCGACATGAAAACACTCAAATTATAGCTTGTGACCTCTACTTTCTATTGATCGCATATAGACCTAAAGCGATCAGTGGGTCATTCACAATCTCAAAAGCGTCCTTTTAGAAAATCACGTGTCATGGTTCATCACGCAAGATCTCCCACTTTTTTCCACACGTTGTCAGATTTCAGCAGTCATCTTTATTCTGCGTACTGCTATGTGACAAGCGTCATTACCGATCCACCATTAAAGTATTGCATTTATATGCATCAACAATTAGCATTAAATACATCGGTTCGAATGAGACCTGACTCATAAATTTCCAAAAATTATTTCAGATGAAGGTGTTCTTCCTCTTTTTAGTAAATTATAGTAAAGTGGCATCAGTGAATGCGGTGTTGAATTAGTAGAGGGCATTTATTTCTCAGGGGTTAACACACCTTAAGTCAGCCCACTCTCCGACAACGTACATTTCTACGCGTAGCGTCATCCTTTCAGCTCTCTCCCACGAAAAGAGAGCGCGATTTCAAGGTTCAGCAGTACTACGCTATCCCTTTTCTTGTTACAGCGCAGAAAACTGCTCCCTTCGGGCTGGGGTATAGCAAATCACACCCCGGTTCGGCATGTAGGCCTGAAAGCCTAGTGACTATACAGTGCCCTGAGGGAAATGCCGAAAACCTGTTCAGCGACACACTCAAAAAAAGTAATAAAATAAACATCTAACACTGGACATAATGTAGACGTTTTGCAAGTACAAACATTTGACAAAACTCGTTCCGTCTTCAAATAGAGCTGTCAAAATGTGCTCTGTCTCCTTCCAATTGTCGTGAGCACTCTCTGCTTTATTTCTGAAGATTCTGTAAAAAAATACTACCCGAATGCAATACTAAGATGATCCCTTATGCAAGGTCACCTCCGATCGCTTTTCCAGTACAGTACTTCTTCAAATTACCACAATGACGGGACGTCAACACGAAGATCCGTAAGTATGCCGTAGCCGTCCTTTCGTAAGATACAGTTTCTTGAAAAACACATGACCGAGGATTTGGCGTTGATGGGACTGATATTTATGGACGATTGATCTGGGAAATCGTTTCTTCGAAGAACTGATAATGTGGGATTTTTACAACATGATTTAATTAGGATACTCGCGGGACTACGTCATTTGAACAAATAATATGGGGAAATGTAGTTTCCGGGAAAGTATAATCGAGGTTCTACTGTAGTTAGCATACAGGGTGGAGAAGGATACTTTGTATGAATGTTAGTAACAATACTGTAAAGGGGGTGCTACATGCAGTACTTTCCAGGGAGCATGTAAACAACTTGTACTTCTTAAAGCAATTCAGACTCATTTACCAGATGATTTGTAAATATTATTTCCAATAATCTGGTGTTTTTGAAAACCAGAAAATGTTCCTGAGCTTTGAGACTAAGAAAGATGCAGTGTCTGAAGATTTTATACTGATGAGAATACAGTAAAAAAAACTCTTTTACACTTTTCAAGAAAAGACGACAAAGTGGCTTAATATGAGGAAAAATGTAAATCGAGGGAAATGGGTTTTACTCACCTACGAGTACCTGACTGAAATGACCTGAAATCAAATTATATTTGTTGAAGGCAAACTGTTGAGCAGAGCACTAGTTCTTTCAAAAACATAAAATGTATTAAGGATAATTTCCTGTTTTATCAAGCACTGTACAAATAAGAAAGAAGCCTTTGAGTCCTGAAACCTTCAAATTTATTCACTCAGAAATAACAGAAATTTTGACTTGACTGACTGAATTCCTTTCACTCCAGTGTGGAGCATAGGGCTCGTGTTAGAGCTCTCCATCTGACCCTGTTCGTTGCCATCTTCTTGATGTTATTCAAGGAGCACCCAATGGCTGTCACCTCTGTTTCGATGATCCTGCGCCATGTCATCCTCGGTCTGCCTCTCCGCCTTGCTCCTTGAGGGTTCCATTCCAGCCTACCTCAGCTTTCCATTGTTGGGTGTGCTGCCAACATTTTTCATTGGACATAACTCCTGGCCAGGCTACTCATAGTTTTCAAGCATTTATTGATGAAGGTTTTTGGACCCTTTTTGTAATCTCTACTCTTACCTTTCATGCTCAAACCCATAAAATAGAACTGATTTCACGTTTGAGTCACAGGTCCTAAGCTTTGTCTTCAATGACATTTCACAAGATCTCCACACTGATTGCAGCTGAGCAAAGGCTCCTTTTGCCTTTTTGATCCTATTTACAACATCCTCTGTCGCCCCTCTATTCTTGGTAGCAATACTTCCCAGGTAACAAAAGCTTTCCACCTGTTCAATCTCTTCTTCTTTCACACGGCAAATACATCTTGTTTTTGCTGTTCAATCCAAGCTCTTTAATCTTGGTTTCCAATTCCTTAAGCTTCTCACTCATATCCTTAAAAGTGTGGATGAGAAGGCAGATGTCCGCAAAATCCAAATCCTCCAGGCGATCAGTTAAGAGTCCATTGTGTACCTCTCCTTTTATGTTGTCACCTTTCTCACGACCCCGTCTAACGTCAGCAAAATCAACAGTGGTGAGAGCAGACATCCCTGCCTTACTCCAGAATCTATATTAAATGGTTCTAAGAGGTTGACATCATGTTTCACTTGGTAAGTGTATTCTCTGTACATCATCTTCAAATTACTAATGATCTTTGAAGATATTCCTTAGCTCTGCATTGTTTTCCTGATGGCTTCTCGCTGCACTCTGTCAAAGGCTCTTTCAAAGTCAACAAAAGCCAGATATAGTGGAGACCATTATTCCATGGATTGCTCAATAATAATCCTCAAGGTGTTGATTTGATCCGTGCATGATCTGCTTTCTCTGAAACCAGCCTTCCTGAACTTACTACCATATTTACTCGCATATTAGACCCCTTTTTTCTCCCACTTTTACAGCCAAAAATGTAAAGGGGGGGGTCCAATATGCAATAACCTCAATTGTGTGCAATGAACACATGACTTCTAGGCTATAAAGAGCTATAAATTGTACATGTAAACATTCTACACTATTCTTTAACAAACCTATGAATGCATTTGAGTTACACTGGCTATTTTCGTTGGAAGGCAGTATTTCTAAATGTAAAAAGTCATTAAATGTTGAACACGACTTTTAGGCTTACATATAAAGTACAGTAGAAGTCCACTATAGCGAGTACGGCATATAACGAGAACCCCGTTATAACGATAAGTTGTATCCGTCCCTTCAAAACTCCTATATTAAACTGTGTATTATCCTTCGGTTACAGCGAGAGCCCTATCACTGACGCTTTGGTTATTACGAACGATTATGCGTGCACGATTTTTTCTGTTGCCGATATTTATGCACCCAGTCATTATACTGCATGCGATCGATCATCTTCGGTATCGTTTTCTCGCTATGCCCACTAGCGAGCTCTCTCGTCGACGTTCGAAGGCAATTTACAATTAAGTATTTATTGAACATTGAATATTGAATTTTCACGACCACATTGTAATCGAAAGCAACTTTCAACCTATTAGGTCGTGTTACGTACATTTAGTACGTGATGAAGAGATGTTAAGTACAGAACAAAAATGGCCAACCAGACACCAGTGGGATCCGAACCCACAACCTCCCGATTTCGCGTCGGTTGCTCTACCAATTGAGCTATGGTGGCCTAGGCTATCTTTGTTCTGTTGGAAAGGATCTAAGCTACAGGTCTGGTACTACTACCATCACACTGTAGAGTGCGTTCAAGTTGCCCGTTGAGGGCCAAGTCAATGAATATTGAATTTTCACGACCACATTGTAATCGAAAGCGACTTTCAACCTATTAGGTCGTGTTACGTACATTTAGTACGTGATGAAGAGATGTTAAGTACAGAACAAAAATGGCCAACCAGACACCAGTGGTACATGTTTCGTATATTATCAACATCTTCAGCCACATAACACTGTTTAGATGAAAAATATATAAATTGACAAAGTAATGCTTAAGAGGAAGTGTCCTTAAAATTAACATAAGATTTACAATATCGGAGTCGATTATTAATACCCGTCGACTGCTCTGCCGCAAAGAAAATGAAAGAGGAGAACGTGTTTTCGTAATAAATGCGTAAATAACGTGTCCGATAACAGTTGTTAACTCGTTAAAGATAAAGGCTGAATAAACGATGCTTAATTGTAATGCTAAATACCGCAATTAAGTAAGAATGGGATAGGCCTACACCTCAAGCCTCAAGATATGGCAGAGTGCGTCACTGATTACGAGGTCAGTTTATATTTTCTCGCGTCCGTTAAATTACGGAAAGGCTATTATCATGTAAACTTATGGCGAGAAGGTTATAATTTCTCTACTGGCGCTTGAAGTATGTTTTCATCATACATGTAGTACAGTTAAGTTAGGATAGGTGACGCTATTTCAATAACAAAATGAAACATTTGCCACCTAATAGTGTTGGTAAGGTACCTTCAGATTGGACAAAAGCAGTAATTGCACCTATCTATAAGCAAGGGAACAGGAAGGATTGCAACAACTATCGAGGTATCTCATTGATTAGTATACCAGACAAAGTATTCACTGGCATCTTGGAAGGGAGGGTGCGATCAGTCGTTGAGAGGAAGTTGGATGAAAACCAGTGTGGTTTCAGACCACAGAGAGGCTGTCAGGATCAGATTTTCAGTATGCACCAGGTAATTGAAAAATGCTACGAGAGGAATAGGAAGTTGTGTTTATGTTTCATAGATCTAGAGAAAGCATATGACAGGGTACCGAGGGAAAAGATGTTCGCCATACTGGGGGACTATGGAATTAAAGGTAGATTATTAAAATCAATCAAAGGCATTTATGTTGACAATTGGGCTTCAGTGAGAATTGATGGTAGAATGAGTTCTTGGTTCAGGGTACTTACAGGAGTTAGACAAGGCTGTAATCTTTCACCTTTGCTGTTCGTAGTTTACATGGATCATCTGCTGAAAGGTATAAAATGGCAGGGAGGGATTCAGTTAGGTGGAAATGTAGTAAGCAGTTTGGCCTATGCTGACGACTTGGTCTTAATGGCAGACTGTGCCGAAAGCCTGCAATCTAATATCTTGGAACTTGAAAATAGGTGCAATGAGTATGGTATGAAAATTAGCCTCTCAAAGACTAAATTGATGTCAGTAGGTAAGAAATTCAACAGAATTGAATGTCAGATTGGTGATACAAAGCTAGAACAGGTCGATAATTTCAAGTATTTAGGTTGTGTGTTCTCCCAGGATGGTAATATAGTAAGTGAGATTGAATCAAGGTGTAGTAAAGCTAATGCAGTGAGCTCGCAGTTGCGATCAGCAGTATTCTGTAAGAAGGAAGTCAGCTCCCAGACGAAACTATCTTTACATCGGTCTGTTTTCAGACCAACTTTGCTTTACGGGAGCGAAAGCTGGGTGGACTCAGGATATCTTATTCATTAGAAGTAACAGACATGAAAGTAGCAAGAATGATTGTTGGTACAAACAGGTGGGAACAATGGCAGGAGGGTACTCGGAATGAGGAGATAAAGGCTAATTTAGGAATGAACTTGATGGATGAAGCTGTACGCATAAACCGGCTTCGGTGGTGTGGTCATGTGAGGCGAATGGAGGAGGATAGGTTACCTAGGAGAATAATGGACTCTGTTATGGAGGGTAAGAGAGGTAGAGGGAGACCAAGACGATGATGGCTAGACTCGGTTTCTAACGATTTAAAGGTAAGAGGTATAGAACTAAATGAGGCCACAACACTAGTTGCAAATCGAGGATTGTGGCGACGTTTAGTAAATTCTCAGAGGCTTGCAGACTGAACGCTGAAAGGCATAACAGTCTATAATGATTATGTATGTATGTATGCCACCTAATGCGATCGATCATCTTCGATGCGGTATAGTTTTCGCGCGATGTGCATTTCCGAGCTCTCTTGTCAACATTCAAAGGCGTTGTTGGAGTCGATTAGTAATACCCGTGGACTGTTCTCTAAAGAAAATTAGAAATGAAAGAGGATAACACGTTTTCGTAATAAATGTGTAAATAACATGACTGATAGCAGTTGTTAACTAGTTAAAAATATAGGCTGAAGTAAACGATCTCTTAATTTTAATGTTATACCCTATACTGATAGTAAATAAGAATGTGATACACCTCAAGGTATGGCAGGGTACATCATTGATTTCAGATTATAGTTTATATTTTCTCGCGTGTAGTTAAATTTCGGAAAGCTATTCTCATATAAATTTTTAGCGAGGAGGTTATAATTTCTCTACATGCGTTTTTATGATACGTACGGTTAGGTTAGGTGACGCCGTTTGAAGAAGAAAACTGGAGTGAAACCATATTTCTCCGAAACCAAAACGACGTCTCGGGAAATAGTGAAGGGAGAATGCCATTCTATTATCCTCTACAAAAACGTTTCTCAAATCTGCGGAATGGCAACAAAACATGCGAGCCTTCGAATTCTTAGAAAGGTGGCTGCTCAGTAGCAGAGTTATAACGCGTCTACTGTACCTGACGCTTAGTAAAATTAAGTTGTAGGCCTACTGCACCAAAAAAAAAAAAAAAAAATGCATTCAGTGGGCCGCAACTAGGACGCTTTAACCCCTTGAAGGTCACGGAGCAATATATTGCGTGTAGTGGTAAGTGCCGCTGTGGTTACGGTGCAATATATTGCGCGTCAAAATTCGAAGTTATATATCTTCGTAACTGTATGTCTTTGTTTAATGTTAAGAACTTCATAACTGGTCCGTATTGAAAAAAGATTTACAATTAAGAGATGAAAGTATATGATTTTCCACCTGTTCAATACAAATTCAAATGTGATATACACTGAAATGTCACATTTTATTCATAAATATTAGGGACCGGTTTTGGCATATTTATGCCATCATCAGCCTAAAGTTAGATACACAAGTAAATTACATACATGTCAATACACAAATAAACTTTCTACCATATTGGCAATTCATAATAGCGTTGATATATACAAAATTTTGAATGTATAAAAACTCTCAAGTATACCTCTTGTAAAATTTACGATAAAGGTAAAATTATGTATTTACAGTTCTGTGATATCTATTACCTAGTGATGTTTTGTCTTACAATTGTGTGTAAAATAACAAAAGACGTCTTTTAAAAAACTTCTGTCTGAACAGCTTATACATCTAATAACATTTGGGGTATTGACATTCCTATAGTATTAAAATTTTAGACGTTCTATCACGTAAAAACACTCATGTAAATAAAATTAGTAACAGTGTCCAGTATTGTTATATTGTAAAAGAGAACAGCTGTTCGTTATTTAATGTTTGTTAAAAATAGTTCCTCATTAGAATATAGGCAATAAGCCAAGTTAAAATTGGTCGGCTTTAAGAATCAAATAAATCTTGCTTGAAATACAGCGGTAGCTTAGTTGTTAGGTTGCCAGATGGTTTTAAGTTTCTAAATCTCAGAAGTAAAAAGAACATGTGAGTGGCTGAGGCCGTAGTTTGACGAGTATGAGTTCACAAAACAGTATGTCATCAGGTGGTCAAATGCAAAAAAGAAGAAGAAGAAAAAATAGATTGAAAACTGTATCAATATGACGTAAAAAGAACGCGAAAGGAAATAAACAATTTTTGGAATAGAAACTCACCTCATGCACCACATACCAGCAGAAGGTTAAAGAGGAACTAATGCGGGATACTAGCGAGCGATGCGTCAGGCAGCAAGCCGCAAGTACTAGCAGGGAATCGGGGCGTGTCATGTAGGAAATCCACGCCCTCCCGACCCCTACTCGCCTCTGCTTGCAACCACTCCCCCTCCACCTACATTGTCATTGTAGACGGAACATAAGAGAAACTAAAAGAGAGAGAGCGCGAAACGTCTGTAAGTGTATGACCGTGTACGTGTGTAAGTTGTAAGCTCGGCTATCATCTGTGTGTGTGTGTAAATCTGTAATTGCAGTGCGTAGTTAATAAATCTTAGAAATAGGACGCTACCAGGTGCTGTACTCATTTATTTGCTTATTTACCCCGCCAATACGTTACAATATTATACTCCCCATGAAAGTACAATGACAGTCAAGTCTTTCATAACTGCATATTGAAATATTACAGTAATTTTGGGTTATTAGGACATGAGCATGTGCAGCATTTTGCCCAGCGTATGCCATTTGGACTCATCAGTTGAACTGGCAAAGCCATTTCTAAATTTGTTAAGGAAGCCTTACTTTCCAGTGTCGACTCACTTAAATGTAACTTATAAGATTTTCAGTCTGTCAAACACACAAATTCAGTATAAATATTACACTATGGACCGAATTCATAGATAGCACTTATACATAATTGCCAGGTTTCATTTCATATTACCTACTTAAGTGACTCACTTATGTTGCAGCAAGATGGAGGATAATTATTTTGCCGAATATGTTGCATTTCATTCACAGAATGCTTTCTGTGCACACAGTAGAGGTGGAAAATCCTGTTGAAATGTAATATGACCAACAATTTAAAGAAGGTTTTGTTTTAGTAAAGTGAGAGTTATGAATATTCTTGTTCCTTTGATTGAGAGAGTGAACATAACCTCTAGAAGACTCACTATCTCACCAGTAATGAAGATATTGTTTTGAGATTTTATTCCACCTCTTAATTTCAGGTTATTATTATTATTATTATTATTATTATTATTATTATTATTATTATTATTATTATTATTACCAGCATCATTACCAGTATTTTGTTTAATTAATTGGAAAGGTGTTACAAGTTGATAAGTTATCAAGACTGTAGGCCTATGGAATAGTAAAGTAAAACAAATGAACGTGTTGCACTACCACCAATTATTTTAAGGTCGATTTGTGCTAATTATATCAGGTTAGTCAACCAAAAATTCACGCTCAAGATCTTGTTACTCGTAATTTTTCAAACCTTATTGGCATCGTTGTTCAACCATCGTCCTTTGTACACTTGTTTCATGTGCTGTTTTCATATTTACGTTTTGCACATCTGATCGGGAAGTTACGGGGAACGCGCCAATTATACGCTGCCTGGCTGCTGGCGCAGCCCGGTTGGTTCATGTCCGCTGCTTCGCTCCTCCCTATCTCTCCGCCACACCCCGATACTCCCGCGGCACTTCTAATTTTACGACTATCTATTTGTTCAATTTTGGCATTTAAACTTGCGTTGGGCACATGCAGTTTTCACCTTAGCATTCTACTGCCTCCCACGAATATTCCTACCAAATTTCAACCGAATCCGAGTGTAACACATGTATTTGTTCCCTCGTAATAAGATTCATTAAACTGATAAATAGTATAACCTAATAGCCTACCTACAGTACTTACTAGCTACTTCAGAATTATGTTTTGACTACCTTTTTAACACTGCAAACAAATCCATCTATTATTTAAACCTCCCTGTACGAAGAGGACAGTGAATGCAAATGGGTATTATTTTCAAATGAGCTGAGCTCGGGAGTCCATTATAGCATACAATTCTTTCAGTATACCATGGCTCACTGTATGTCTCGCTGCAGCGGAAGCTCGATTCTCCACCAGTGTCCAGTGAGCCGATAAGGAGCCGTGTGTATCTTGTGTCTCACTGAGCCGTGCTAATTCACGATTCTTTCGGGTGTGCTATGGCTCACTGTATGTCTTGCTGCAGCGGAAGCTCGGCTCTCCGCCAGTGTTCAGTGAGCCGATAAGGAGCCATGTGAATCTTGTGTCCCACTGAGCCACGGTCGTTCACGATTCTTTCGATGTGCCATGATTCACTGTTTCGCTGCAGCGGAAGCTCAGCTCCCCGTAAACGTCCAGTGAGTGTGCCACTCAGCACTGTCCGCTGGGAGTAAGCTGAATCGTGTGCTCGTCATTCCTGTGAATCGATTCACTCGGACACTTGAATGAATCGATACACTGCTTCGAATCATGCATTCAGTACGTAACACTAATGTTCCATCTGCAGTTCATGAAGAACTTAATTATATAACTTGTAGAGAACATCTGAAACACTCAGAACCAGAAAAGAGGCAGGCCTTTCACTTCACATGACAAAAGTGTGACTGAATTTCAAGCTACATATGCTTTATCCCCATCCCCCAAGAAAAACGTAGGATTTGCAAGGTCTGCAGAGTAGGAAAGTTGCTGTTGGGAAGTGAGAGATGGTTCACTTCTTAAAAACATGTGAGAAGCAACCAGAAATTCACCCAGGACTGTGCTTCGAACAGTATCATTCTCTCCAGAAATACTGATGAAAATATGTAAATAAAAATTTAATGATGAATCCTTATTGATGCTTTTTATGTCTTTATGTCCATTATTTTTGCATTTTCAACCTATATTTTTTTTTAAATTGAAATATGTTACTAAGTGCTTTGTAATACATCATTATACGAAAACTGACAAAAATACTTACTAGTTGAGTAGGTCTAGGAAAAGTATTTGAGGGGAAAGGATTAATAAGGAATGTATTAGTGACTGCAATAGGTGAAGGGAGCCTTTCAGAGCCAGTAAGGCAACTTCCTACCCGTTTTTCAGGCCGAAATGTCAGAGAATATTTTTGGAATGGTGCCTTTACACCTTACCAGCAGCCCTGTAACCATTACATCGTCGACATTGTACAATATTATAATAAACTAATAAATCAAGAGACATTGTACAAGTCGTAAAGTAGTTTGATGTTGGCTTATGAAGATCTCCTTTTCTCGATCAACTGTCATCGGCTAATCTTTATTATATTCAAAGCGTACAGTAGGATCAATAATAAATCCAATTCTATTTTTCGTATCGATCATTATGATGTTAATTCTTGGCTGAAGTTTTGACTGACTGCAGATACCTAGCTCTGAAAGACACGTTTCTCTGTCATTCTTGGGCTCTTGGACTGTATTAATGTAGTCATTCTTAGATCTTTCTTGGACTCTACAAGCATTAAACTGTTGGATAAGTGATTCCAAGTACTCCAGTTTCTTCCTAAACATATACATCAAGGCATCTGGTGAACTAATAGGAAACTGTAGTATGTTTTATCATTTTATCCAAATTAATGAGAGAAGCTTTGCAAACTTTCAATTTATTGTTCTTTTAAAAATGGTATACCAGTGTTGGCAAGATGAATTCATACATATTTATTTACTTAGTAACACTTCCTCAATTTGCCTAAAAAGACAAAGTATACTTAATACCAACTGATATTGTGTAACAGAGAAAAATACATAGAAGTCTATTGAGTGTTATTGATGATTTCAAAGCAAAAAGTCCAATATCAGTACTCAAGGATTTTGACAGGTGGAATGCCTTGCAAAACTCAACAAATTTTCTAGGTATCGTGCCCCTACTCCTGATTAGCAGGCTCATGACTTCCATCTTTTTTAGCTAGTATTCTTCTTTGTAAAAAGGAACTGTGAGCTTGTATATTTTCTTTTCACAATCAATATCTTCAGGCTGACTCGCGAAGGATTTGAAGTGGACCGTTGGATCGATTATATATCCTACATTGTTGTCTTTGTAAGCAATTATATCAATCCTTCGAGTGCTTCCATTCTCCACCAAGCCATGAATCTCTTAATGGACGGTGAATCCGGTTCTTCTGAGGCCCTGGGTGATGGTAGTTCTTATTTGATGATGTTTAGCGATGCGCAGAGTTTCACTGTGCTGGCAGGTACCAAGGACGTGTGCAAGTGTTTCAATGTCGTTGAGGCATCGCCCGCAACGATTACTGTCCATGGACCTACCGGGCACAGCACGAACTGCTGCTACATTCCCCGTCATCTTCAGGGCGTCTCTCAATTTGCTGTGCGATAAACCTTTGTCGTGGCTGACCCATTTATTGGAAGCTGGATGTTCTTTAAAAAGGATAACTCCTTTACCTTTGTGAGGGAGATCGCACCACTTCTTAAATTCCAGGTCTCTTATTATCTCCCTGATCTTCTGAGAGTTTAGAAAACTAACTTTGGGATTCACCAGGTTGTCATCAGATAATAGATTGAATCTTGTTAGGCAAGTTTTACTTTCTTCTTCTAGGTTTCTTGTACTGAGTATGTAAGGGTTCCAATATATTTTCAGAATCCGCAGACCATTTATTTGCTGTAGGAATGCCTCCCATTGTGTACAGAATAGACCAAGTCTCTTAAATTTTCTCTGACAGTATATCATGCCATCTGGGAGATCGGCTGGTAACTGAAGGATTTCCTTCAAGTACGATTTTATGAATATGTCTGTGTCGAGGAATTTCACAGGGATTACATTAATAGGAACAATTTGAAAAGAGTACATGAGTGTTGGACAGATAAAAGGGTTGATAATGCAAATTTCTGCCTGCAATGATTGCCTGATACTTTGGAATAAGTTACAACTCCTCTGAACAGAAATGAGGGATAAAGTTTATCTGCCGCAAGTAAGAGAAAGATTATCAGTATTTCCAAAGTATCCCTTTTAAGCTGCTGTGCCTGAAAAATTTTTTTTTTTCTATATTTGCCTTTCTCTTACACAACAAAATGTTATTAGATAAAAAATTATTTTAATTATGATTTCTCTATTTTAGGGCTTGGAAGTTTATTGTGATAACAGCAGTCATGTAACTCATCTGTTCCTGTCTCTGAAGTCTCCAGCAGATCGAGATACACTCTACCACAGTCTGCTCAGTCAGTCAGCTCTACGCCTAGAAAATACGGAACAGGAGATGATGACACTCCAGTGGCAGAATGGAGTAATTTCTAATTATGATTATCTTCTTTACCTAAACAGGTAAATCCTGAGGCTGTCGAGAGTGCCCAATGCTCTTCTAAAATGTGTATATTTTCATTGCTTATATTCCCTCAGAGGAAATAGTTTCCTCTAGTATAAATTTCAATCCCTGTAGAAAATTGAAAGGTTGTAGGTACAGTTCAAGGCTAGTATAGAACAGGTTGTCTTGTACCCTGCACATGTACCACTGCCGCATTTGCTGATGTATTCATAAGACCTGGTGACAGCCTGAGGTCGCTGAAGACTCATGCAATAATATTGACAGTCGTTTCTTGTGGTGCCAGTAATCGCTCACACTCTTTCTAAAAAATATGTTAGTGGAAGCCTTCTGTTTAGGACCAGTGGGTTATTAAATATTTTTGGTCACACTTGTCAATGAATTGGAGGTTATGGCTCGACCGTGTGAAACTGCGAGATACTTTGGCCGCCATTTTGAATCCGACAAAACTTTGACCAACTCGAGTGATTGAGTTGAAACTTGAAGTGCCTGTGGTTTTTATTTATTTCGTATGGCGTGTAGAGGGTACAGAGAAACTATATATATAATATACACTTAAAATAGATAGAACAACAATTGGACAAAGGATCCATGGATGGTAATTAACTTATAATTTAATGTCCAGAGAATTTAGCCAATTCACTGCCTCATCGCTTGCCACATGAAGTTCGTGGTATCCTCCTTGGAAGCTCCGAAGTGGGCACATCATTACAACATGGTGGACTGTCTGAGCCACGTCACCACAGTCGCAATGAGGGCTGGAAATTTTTCCCCACTTGTGGAGCCAGAAGTTGCATCTTCCAAGACTGGTCCGCACCCTGTTCAGTGAAGTCCAGATTCTTCTTGGCAAGTTGAACCCAGCAAGTTTCCTACAAGTGTCAGATATCAACCCTAGCTGGTCAGGGTTTGAAGCAGCCCACTCTTCCCTCCAGGCATTATTCATGTTGTACTGTCATTCAACCAGCCTCTTTCCTAGTTGCCATAATGGATGTCGAGATTTTAATCTTCCATTCTTCTGATGGTTGCAGTCCTGATGAATCGGCAAGAGTGTATTTGCAGTACATTTTAACCATGCCTTCTTCAGAGCAGTTAGCCTTCGGAGGTGAAGAGGATGGATGTTAGTTAATACTAGCAGCCATTTAAGTGGTGTGGAGTTCAGTGTGCCAGACACTGTCCTCATGGTATCATTCAGCTGGACATCAACTTTTCCTGTGTGTGCGCTGTTGATCCATACAGGGCTGCAGGTGCCTGGGGTAATTGGTGAAGACTTAGTTGATGGGCAACACCACTCAACTGATTTTCAACCTTTGACTACTTTAGGTGGAAAGGAGGGAGATATAACAAGTCAATCCCTTTTACCTACGTACTGTATCCTGTACATTAATTCAGGGAGACCTATCTTCATTCCTGTCCTCCATTACAAGTCTATTTATCTCTCTCAAACTCGCTCTCTCTTCCCTGATCTTTCTCAGTCCCCACTCACAACTGCAATCCTTACACCTACCTCTGGCATCCACTCTTTTATCTGTTCAAAGAAATAATGTATTCTACGAATAGAAGTGTATATGTCAGAGGAAGGTGGAAAGGATAAAGGATACTACACAAAGATTTCATAACAATAAAGCAAGCAGAAACTAACTGATAAAATAACTACACTACAATTCTGTGGTACTAAGGCAAAAGCTGATAAGTAAAAAAAATAAAAAATAAAAATAAAATTTTAAAAAAATTTTAAAAAAAGTTCTAATTGAATTTTGCGACGAAGAGTATAATAGCAAAACCCTGCATGATTCTGGTGTCATTAGAATACGCTGTTTCCAAATTAAAATATTCCATAACGTTCAATACATAGATTTGAGGAAACCAAGTGATTTGTTCCCAGAATTTGCTGAATATAAGAATAAAACTTGTTCCTTCTTTTTATTACTTTCACAAATGTATAACACTTCAATTTAGAGGTCATTGAAATACAATATGAATTTCATCAACCTTACCATCTTTTAAAAGCACCTCCTGAATAATCAAGTTCTTTGACATATCATGTTCTGCCTTAGTCCCACAGAATTATTCTACTTAGATGTATCCTAATCATAAAATACCAGGAATAAGATGCTAACTACAGAAATGAGTAGCTACACCACTGTAAATGCCTATTGGTATAAACAGATTATTATTATACTTGCAAACGGAAAAAGAAGCAAGATTCTATCTAATAAGAATAGTTACGCTACCATTCTATACTGGAGTTAAGCCTATCTTAAATACAACAATAGAATTCTAGTAATAGCTAAATATCTAGAGAGATTTTCTCCTACTGCATAAATTGATTAATTGTCCATTGTTGGATGTGCTAGCGAGTGGTTGGCTGTTACAAGAGCTCTGTGTTATCTGAGTGATAAAGTAGTTAATAGTTGTGTGTGATACATTTAGTTCTACAAATATTGGTGTTTAGTGTTTGTTTGTAGTAATTGAGATTAGTGGTATTTATTTACAATTTTTACACTGGATAGTTCCGTAGGCGTTCGCTAGATTACAAGCTGTAATTTAGGACTGTGTGAAAGAAGAAATATCTTTTTTTATATTTATTCATCTCACATTGACCATCGAGCAGATCGTAAGCATCCTGGAGGAATCACAGGACATCCTAGATGCTAATATATACATCATACCTGCCAACTTTCCCGATTTAGGCGGAAGACTCCCGATTTTCGCGAGTTTTACCTGCCTCCCGATTATTCTATTATTTCTCCGGATTTTAGCTTATTTTTTGTGAACTTCAAACATTTGTTTTCACATCCCGCCATTTCAGCTTTTTTACGCCAGTGGCCGGAAGTCCTTCACTCATTGGCTGCTTTCAGATGAAATATCGACGTTTATTAATGCGAGAAATGTGCGCGTATATGCGATGTTTATTGAAACCTGTATATCGCGACGCGTATATCGATTGTCAATCTCTCGTTCTCGTGTACTCTGTTCATGTTCATTTGCATCAGTCTAGTCGATTCCATTCTCTTTGGTCAATTCCAGAGACTAGTCGCTAGATATT
This sequence comes from Anabrus simplex, assembly GCF_040414725.1. Taxonomy (NCBI): domain Eukaryota; kingdom Metazoa; phylum Arthropoda; class Insecta; order Orthoptera; family Tettigoniidae; genus Anabrus; species Anabrus simplex. Next base: position 83,453,824 of record NC_090271.1, on the reverse strand, counting down.
GAGTCTTACCAAATACAGTACTGTATTTGGTCTTACTTAGTAATTTCAATGATAACGACTACTGACTTTTCTAGAGATTTAAGGAGCCATTTGGAGACAATTTGGACTAATTTTAATTTCTCAATATAAATAAAATAAGAGTTTTGTCTGTACATTGCTCAGAATTTTTAAAAAAAGATACTTCCGTACCGGTCGTGACCACAGTATCAAGGGGAAATGCACGTTTTAATTTTCTGCAATTTCTGTCTGTCTGTATGTATGTACGTACGTACGCACGCTCATCACAAGAAAACGGCTGAAGAGAATTTAATGAAACTCGGTATATAACGTTGCGGAATAAGTTGCTACAATCTAGGCCATAAATAATTTTATTCACGCTGAGTGAAATGGTAGTTTAGGGGAAGGCCTAAAATTTATTTCTCAAATATGTATGTTGTTATTGGCCATATCGATAAATACTGCATAATTAAAGTTATATATTATTAAATTTCCTATCAATTATGTCTTATACATTTTTTACCGTACTGGCTATGGAGAGATATTCATGAATTTGGATTTTTTTTTTTTTCTAAGTCCATATCAGCGCCTAGGTACGAGAAAAGGTGTGAACAGAATTTTATGTAAAGTTGGGGAATATGGAACTACAGTCTACACTATAAATAATTTTATTCACTCTGTTCGAAATGGTAGTTTAGGAGAAGGTGCCAAAAATTTAATTTTTAATTACCTGCCTTACTGGTCATATTGAAAAGTACTACATAACAAAATTTATTGAGAATACAATTACCGATTATTTATGTCTTATTCAGTTTTGCAAGAGACAGTTGTTATGATTGATCCGTATTGAAACTGACTTAAGCAAATTATCACAAAAATAATTTATTCTATTATCACCACCTATTCAGTAGAAGCCGCGTGCTTCGTGGATGAAATCTCCATAATACTGTATACACTTCTCAGGGACATGTTCACCCCTTGTTAAGGGCATCAGCCTGTAGGTAACCTTAAGGTCAAATGTCTGAAACATTATCTATTCATACATGGATTACAATGAAAAATATGTTGCACATTAATGAGAAAAAAGTCATGAAGGAACGATCGCTTGAATAATAACACAACAGGGAGTTATAAAAGAAAGGACGGCTCACTTTACATTAGATGCTCTGATATCACAGATTCGGAAGAAAACTAAATGTGAAGGCCTCCAATATATAAAGCTCATAACATTGATCAACAAGAACATTACATTGACCATAGTTTGTTGTGATGTGCTTTGTTAATTCTGCTGCCATTTATCTCTGATAGATGGGATTACTGCTGTGTATCGAGTATAACAGCCTGCCTGAATATTGGCGGGAAGTAGCTGGGGAGTGGGGAGTTAGATCTCTCTCTTCTGTAGTATGCCATTCCTCTGGTTCATAAATTTTCTGATACTGCTGGTACATAATACACTGGATCATCATAGTATTCCAGCTATTCGATCCCTACTCTGAGGCAGTGATTAGAATGAGCAGTGTGCACACTTAAATGGAATAATTACACAGGAGTGTTCGTGACTGTCTGCAGTCTGGTCATTCAAGCTCTGAAACTTTGAACTGTTAAATCGACAACATAGTACTTTTTGCTAAAAGTGAGAAAATGTGCTGTTTTCATTTGATCGAAAATATCATATGACAGCATTGCTTTTAATCGCGACATTCATACTGGTGGCATTGTAATGATCTATGTTGAATTCAGTTGGGAAAACTATAAGGGCAGTCTTTCTGAGAATTCCGTGGCAAAGCAAAGGGTACATCAGCTAGTTATTTGATACAAACAGCATTGCGCTTCGCTTAATCGCACGGGTGCTTGATGCAATATATATGCATTTGCTAAGTGATGGCATGTAAGTGCATGAGTTCATACTATTTTCGGTAGGCTTATCAGAGACCGATCATCTCACTCGCATACTTTCTGTGAGGGAATAGAGATGTGTAATTTTTAGCCTTGTAGCCTTGTCGGGCTTTGAGACAATAAGTATTATCGTAGTACTGTATTGCACAAGACGTGTAGAATGAGCAGTTTTGACCAATTGTATCTCCTGATTTCTCCTGATTTTTCCTGATTTTCATATCAAAATCTCCTGATTTTTGGTTTTGTAAAGTTGGCAGATATGATACATAGAACCACCTGGAAAATGCTTTCCATAGTGGCGGGGGTGGCGATGATGATGAGTCATGTGGAGATATAAACAGACTCTCTGGTAATCAACTCCGGGCTGGTGCTAACTAGTGTGTACAAAAATAAATTAACTTTACCGTTTGACTCCAAAGGGCAAAGAGGAAAATTTAGACCTTTTCGGCTTCACACTGTACATTGTTTGAGCATATATCCGATCTTGTGCCGCTACGTGTCCTAACGCGGGAAGACCGAGTACGAAAGTATCTTCACGCATGTTGCCAGAAGTGCGTTTCGATGGGGTATTCCACTACCTCGAAACAAGAGAGAAGCAAGTGTGGTGCACTCAATGTGGTAAAGTTGCCAGGAAACAGTGCAAAAAAGTAACGTTGGCTGCCACGTCCTCTGCTTCGAGGCATTTCACTCACGCTAAACCAGACTGGATGACGAAAAGCAGATTGTAACCTCAAAACACAGAGACTAAATTGTTTTCAAGTTCTACTCATAGTTTTCCTTATATTTTTTTATTATAGAGTGATCATACTTGTTCAAAATTTGGTATTGACCAAGCTGGGTAGCTGCAGTCGCTTAAGTGCGGCCAGTATCTAGTTAATATGGGAAGGGTAGCTGATTCAGAAAGTGACGGAACCAACTAGAGGGAAGAATATTTTGGATGTGGTGTTGGTAAGACCAGATCATCTCTATAGAGAAACGGAAGTAATAGATGGTATTAGTGATCATGAAGCTGCTTTTTTTGTAGTTAAAAATAAATGTGAAAAAAGGAAGGTACTAAAATTAGCACTATTAGGCAGTATCATATGGCTGATAAAACGGGCATGAGGTAGTTGTTAAAAAGTATGTATGATCGCTGGAAAACGGTAAATAAAAATTTAAACAGACTCTGGGATGGGTTTAAAGCAATTGTTGAGGAATGTGAAAATAGGTTTGTACTTCTAAAGGTGGTAAGGAATGGTAAAGACCCACCTTATTATAATAGAGAAATAAAGAGACTAGGAAGGAGCTGCAGACTGGAAAGAAATAGAGTTAGAAATGGCTGTGGAAGTAAGGAGAAATTGAAGGAACTTACTAGAAAATTGAATCTAACAAAGAAGGCAGCTAAGGATAACATGATGGCAAGCATAACTGGCAGTCATGCAAATTTTAGTGAAAAACGAAGGGTATGTATAGGTATTTTAAGGCAGAAACGGGTTCCAAGAAGGACATTCCAAGAATAATTAATGAACAAGGGGAGTGTATATGTGAAGATTTTCAAAAGGCAGAAGTATTCAGTCAGCAGTATGTAAAGATTGTTGGTTACAGGGATAATGTCCAGATAGAGGAGAAGACTAAGGCTAAAGAAGTGTTAAAATTGAAATATGATAACAGTGACATTTACAATAAGATACAAAAGTTGAAAACTAGAAAAGCGGCCGGAATTGATAAGATTTCTGGGGATATACTATGTCGTAGGACAGGTATCCTAATTATGATAAAACCTTCAATACTCGTATTTTGAAGGTTTACATTGAGCCGAAAGTATTACGTTATTATATTTATGTTTCGTGTCCATGGACGTATAACGTGCATATGCTTATCCTGGTTAACATAGCAACGGACGTACGGACACACAGACTTCCAATATGGCGTCAAGGAACAGCACCATTAGATCTCTGATGTGAAACATGTATAAATTCTATGTAGATGGTTTTGAGAGCGATCGTTTTGTATTCTCAGAGAGGCACTGAATGGTTTTTTTCTTCTTCTGACAGGATAAGTTTCGTAGTGATAATAAAGTTGTTTTAGAAATATGAAAAAGTGTTCTCGTGTGATATTTTTATTGCGTAAAATAGAAAATCGCATATAGAGAACGATAACTAAAGACAATGGGTTGGGATATAGTACCATATCTGAAGTACTTATTTGATTACTGTTTGGTCGGAGGAGCTATACCAGTTCAATGGAGAGTTGCTATAGTAGCCCCCGTGTATAAAGGAAAGGGTGATAGACATAAAGCTGAAAATTACAGGCCAGTCAGTTTGACATGCTTTGCATGTAAGCTTTGGGAAAGCATTCTTTCTGATTATATGAGACATGTTTGCAAAATTAACTGGCTTGACAGAAGGCAGTTTGTGTTTAGGAAAGGTTATTCCACTGAAGCTCAACTTGTAGGATTCCAGCAAGATATGGCAGATATTCTGGATTCAAGAGATCAAGTGGACTGTATTGCGATAGACCTATTTAAGGCATTTGATAGGGTAGATCATGGGAGACTACTGGCAAAAATGAGTGCAATTGGACTAGAAAAAAGAGTGACTGAATGGGTGGCTATATTTCTAGAAAATAGAACTCACAGAATTAGAGTAGGTGAAGCTTTATCTGACCCTGTAATAATTAAAGGGGGAATTCCTCAAGGCAGTATTATTGGACCATTATGTTTTCATATATATAAGATATATTAATGATATGTGTGAAGAAGTGGAATCAGAGATAAAGCTTTTTGCAGATGATGTTATTCTGTACAGAGTAATAAATAAATTACATGGTTGTGAGCAACTGCAAAATGACCTGGATAGTGTTGTGAGGTGGACAGTAGGCAATGGTATGATGATAAACGGTGTTAAAAGTCAGGTTGTGAGTTTCACAAATAGGAAAAGTACTTGCGTTTTTAATTACTGTGTTAATGGGGGGAAAGTTCTGTTTGGGGATCATTGTAAGTACCCAGGTGTTAATATAAGGAAAGATTTTCATTGGGGTGATCACATAAATATGATTGTTAGTACAGGGTACAGATCTCTACACATGGTTATCAGGGTATTTAGGGGTTGTAGTAAGGATGTAAAGGAGAGGGCATATAAGTCTCTGGTAAGACCCCAACTAGAGTATGGTTCCAGTGTATGGGATCCTCAAACAGATTATTTGATTCAAGAACTGGAAATAATCCAAAGAAAATCAGCTCAATTTGTTCTGGGTGATTTCCTTCAAAAGAGTAGCGTTACAAAAATGTTGCAAAGTTTGGGCTGGGAAGACTTGGGAAAAAGGAGATGAGCTGCTCGACTAAGTGGTATGTTACAAGTAACTATTCTCATTTTGGTTCCGTATTGAAGATGACGTAAATCACAAATATTATAATAATTATTTATAGATCAACCTGTTCAATGTAATACAATCCACTATTTCATATGGTTAAAATTTATACATAATACTTAAAATTCATAGGTACATGTTTCACCCTTTTTAATGGCCAACATCAGCTTATATCAATCTTAAAGTTATTGGACAAGGGATCTTTCTAATCTTGTAAACTATAGAATAAAATGTTGAACAATGACTTCATAAAATGTTATACAATAACATCTAAAATGTTTGTTAAAAATACTGTATATTAACAGTTTTGAAAACTGCATTGTATTGAATAACAACTTTTTTTCCTTTAATGGAAAGATTTACCAGCAAACCGGCTTAGCCATGGGTGACCCTTTATCCGGCATCTTAGCTGACATTTACATGGATTCAATAGAGCATACGAAAATCAAAGCACAAATAAAAGGTATATGTTTATGGCTAAGATTCGTGAATGACACTTTTGTGGTTATTGACTAAAATGTTACTAACAGCAACAAAGGTTTAGAGAGTTTAAGTAAAATTGACTCTAATGTAAAATTCACTAAGGATGACGAAGTTAAACAGTCCTTAAATTTTCTAGATATAACGATCACTTACATCAATAATACTTTTGATTTTCAAATCTATAGGAAACCCACACAATCTCCTATAACCATAAATAATTCCTCTTTACATCCCAGGCGTCATTCTATAGTTTAACCCTTTGGATGCCGACCCATAATAGGTCATCATATGCATAGAATGCCAAGCATGTTTCAATGGATTTTGCACCACTGTATAAAATATTTTATTTACATCTCATTTTAAAAGATATGGAGGTAAAATTCGGTAAGTGAGCTTGATATACTCCAAGGAATATAAACATATGACTTGCATTTCAAAAAAAAATTTCGTGGAATAATGTGCACAAAAATATTATTACTTTTTATTTAAAAAATGGAACAACATAATTTGAAATTAATTAGCACATTTTACACTAAACCCAAAGTGACTAAGTGAAGATATTTAATCTTAACTCATATCTGGGATCATATATACCAATTTATGTTGTTAATGTAGGTCTACTTTACAATTTATAAACTAACTTCCAAAAACATTGAACATGTGGAGAGAAAGACACGAACAGTGTAACCTGTCAACGATTGAATATTTTATGAATTTTGAGAGAGTAATAGTTATCATTTGAGAGAACTGTGTCTAGTAGCAGTATTTGTTACTACAGAACAGTTCAGAGGATCAGAACAACATACATCATCAACTAATAGTGTCAGAAATGAAAGTGTAAAGAACAGATTGAAATATTCTATGGGCGGAGCATCAGATTGAGGGAGGCCTACGTGTTTAGGCCCTGGGATTTGATAAAAATGGTGGGGATGGACAACATTACTTTCAGGGAATATGCATTCAGTCCAAAAATCATCTAATTCACTGTCACTGTCATTTTCATTAGCACTGTCACTATAACTCTTTGACACTGCACGAAATGTTGTAAGCCCATTAGCCAATGGCACGGCTCCATCATTCTCTGGTGCGCTACCTGAAGACCCCAAAAATATCATAATCATCACTTTCGATAAAATTAGAGTCGCTTACATCTTCAAAGTAACCCAAAAGTTCCTCAATTTCTTCTCCCGAATTAGGCCTACGTGACGACATGCCTTGTTGTGATAATTGTATTATTTATAACTTTACTACAACTTAAATAAATTGCTAGGTAATTATAACTGCAGTAGAAATAATAATAAACGTAATAGATTACGATAAATAACTCAAATGCGTCAATTAGAACGTAAAATTATTGAAAACAAGTCACAACAAGCGGACATAAACAAACAAGGAGGCTGCCATATTGGATCATAGATTTCAAGCGCTCACATATCATACACTCGCAATCGACGAGTAAATTAGCAAAAATGAAGCTATATCAGTGCCATCTAATGACATAAGAAGGAATTATAAACATTCTACCTTCTTTCTACTTGATTTGTGACGCAATCAAGCGCCTTACTACATAACTACACCACTTATAAGAGGGTGCCGATGGAATCGGCATTCTGGCATTTTTCGTACAGAATGTAAGTGCCGATGCATCGGCATCTTGGCACTGTAAGAGTTAATACACATAGCATTGAAAATCCCACTCTCCCCTCACAACTTAAAAATTGAATTAAACTATGTAGGGAACTTGGCTAAACTTAATGGGTTCAAAGTTGAAATGATTAACCGGTTAATTGATAAAGTTAAATATAAGTTATCCACAAATCTCATTCGGATAAACTTAAAACCTAGTTACGCAACGTTTACTTACAATAACCCAGCCATCCACCAGATCGCGAACACACTGAAGAAATATGATATCAATATTGCCTTCAGAACAGTAAATAGAGATCAAAGTATATTTTTTAACCATAATAAAGTCAATTATATAAACAGCCGTTTTTCGAGATCTGGTATTTACAAACTAACTTGCGCTCAGTGTGGATTTAGTTATGTTGGTCAAACTGGACGGAGCTTCTATACGAGATATATGGAGATCAATGCCTTCAAGCATAACAAATATTCAGCGATGAGCTCACACATGAGTGAAACAGGACACCAGTTTACATCTATTGAAAAGGATCTCACCATTTCAAAATGTACAGGCAAAGGGAAACTTATGAATGAATTAGAAAGTCTTTACATCCTTTTAGACCAAGACTATAACAAAGACCACAATCTTAATGATGCCACTGAGGCAAATAATCCTTTATGTGAGTTAACTCCAAAGTTATTAGGTATGGTGAATTCAAAACATAACACAATTCCGCAGACTTTTAGAACTTTTTACTAAAGCTCCCACCATCTCGCCAAATGTAGGCCCACCCATCCCGCCCCTAACAGCCCTGTAACAACAACACCTGCGTGCAAGGATTCCCCCCCCCCACTCTCCGTGTCCTTCACCGCCTCAGCCACATCGTTATAATACTAGAAGTAGAAAGGTCAGTCAAGCTAGCGCTGTTGGAGTAGTCCGACGTACCTAACAAGCACTGTACGAGTAAGTACCGCCTTAGGCATTTTTGACTATGGGAAGTCTCTTGCACAATACCATTTAACTATCTCTCTTTAACATTTTGTTTCAGGTAAAACCTCGATCATTCTTCGAATAAACATTTCAACGGGGTAACAATACCCACTTGACCGTCTTTTGGATCCAATTGATTACCGTACTAACATAATAATTATTAAGCATTGACATCAGCTAGCTTTGACACCTCAACATTTTATCATTAGCAACGTCTCCAACAAGAAGTCCCATCTTCTTTTTTACGACTTTCTGATAAATCAACCGCATATATTTTAACACACTTGATACGTTCACACTTCTATTTTAATATATTTGACATTGGTCTCATTATCTTGAACTCATGTTATGGGAATGGAACAAATATCCCCCTTGGATGACTGTGCTTTCATACTTAAGGCCGTCATAGTCCTAATGGTGTATAAGAAGAGGATCCATTTTGGTTTTAAACGTTCACATATTTGAGATTAACCACATTATAGTTTTCAAAACAGTTAATATACAGTATTTTTAACAAACTTGCTGTGCATTGTCCTCATTTTAGATGTTATTGTATAACATTTTACGAAGTCATTGTTCAACATTTTATTCTATAGTTTATAAGATTAGAAAGATCCCATATCCAATAACCTTAAGATTAATATAGGCTGATGATGCCCATAAGAAAGGGTGAAACATGTACCTATGAATTTTAAGTATTGTGTATAAATTTTAACCACATGAAATAGTGGATTGTATTGTATTGAACAGGTGGATCTATAAATGATTATTATAATATTTGTGATTTAAGTGGTATGTTCCGAGCTGTCAGTGGAGAGATGGCGTGGAATGACATTAGTAGACGAATAAGTTTGAATGGTGTCTTTAAAAGTAGGAAAGATCACAATATGAAGATAAAGTTGGAATTCAAGAGGACAAATTGGGGCAAATACTCATTTATAGGAAGGGGAGTTAGGGATTGGAATAACTTACCATGGGAGATGTTCAATAAATTTCCAATTTCTTTGTGATCGTTTAAGAAAAAGCTAGGAAAACAACAGATAGGTAATCTGCCACCTGGGCGACTGCCCTAAATGCAGATAGGTAGGGATTGATGATTAAATATTTTGCAATAATAAAATAAACACACTAATTTCTAATAAAATAACTACTGGCACAGTACAATAATTCTAGGCTATGTTTAGACATATCCTAATATTACAATAGGTTATTACTATGCGCAAACAGAAATGAACCCATGAATTCCCAGTGGAAGTTTCTCACTATAAGGCAGTACCCATTACTTACCTTGAAAGTGATTTAAATGTAAAGAAAATGCACAAACTTTTCTAGGAGAAACGTCCCGATTTGGCAATGGTATGGACAAATTTCTACTGAAATCTTTCGAGCCACTGCTTCGCAAATATCAAGAGGATCGCAAACCTTCATAGGAAGACGTTGTTCTATGTTGATGATGGTGGTGGTGGTGGTGGTGGTGGTGGTGGTGGTGGTGGTGGTGGTGGTGGTGGTGGTGGTGGTGGTGGTGGTGGTGGTGGTGGTGGTGGTGGTGAGGGTGATGAAAAAGAAGAACATACAAGTGGAATCTGCTCACAGGAATAACTTTTTTTGTTTTACGTTGCACCAACATAGACAGGTCTTATGGCGATGATGGGACAGGAAAGGGCTAGGACTGGGAAAGAAATTAAGGTACAGTCCTAGCATTTGCCTGGTGTAAGAATGAGAAACAGGAAACAATCTTCAGAGCAGCCAACAGTGGGGTATGAACCCATTATCTCCCGAATGCAAGTTAACAACTATGTGATCCAAACAGTGTAACCAACTCACTTGGTAACAAAATATAATTAAGTACATAAAAATATAGAGAAATTATGTCAAAAATGTGGCCAAAAGAAAGAAAGAAATTACATTTATAATATCACAGTTATCCTACACACTTCTCGAACACTCCAACCCAATGAGAATCTTCTTCCAAAATCTCCACATAACTGTCACAGTAATTTATAACACTTTCCTGTAATAGGTCTCTTTCTATAAGACCATCGACAGACAATCGAAACTCGTCTCCTACAACATAAAATTCGGGAGAGGAGTCCCCTATCTTCAAAATAACACTACCTTTAGTATGAGCAGTTCGGTCAGTCACTCCATGCAATTCTGTCATTGGTTTATGGTAGTTTATTTCTCCTTTTCACACAGCCCTCTCTTGTATGAGGCTCACTGAGCTCGATAGCTGTAGTCGCTTAAGTGCGGCCAGTATCCAGTATTCGGGAGATGTCGGTGCGACGTAAAGCAGCTTGTATGAGACTCATATCAGCCCCGTATCCACAAGAAAACGATAGGGCCTTTTCGTCTTTTAATACAGACCTCGATGGAACCAGTCCGGTCATATTCCCTTCGGGACTGCTCCAGATTACTTGCTAACCGAGTGTTCTAGGGACAACTCTAGCTTTTACATGTATTATGCCTCTCATAGGCATTGCCCTTACTCTGGGGTGGGGTACGCGACTTTCCCTTCACTGGAATAGCTGCACCCCTCCACGGGCCTCCTATTTCTTAGGACTCGCTCTTCAGCCCAACCTGGCGATCCCTCTTTCGTTTAACCCCTTGTTACTAGCTTTTCTCCCTTTCTGCTCTTCCATATGTTTAGAGGTTTGGGAGGACGCCCCATTCTCTATCGAGTAGTTACCGTGTCTATTTCGAGAGACACTCTCTGTCCTATTGAACCAGCAATTACGCTGCAGGTGGCCCATACGGCCACAGGTAAAACACTTCCTTTCACCTGTCGACTTTTGCCATCCCCAGCATTCTGACTGTTTGTGACCCATTTTGTTGCAATTATAGCAACGAATTATAGCACAAACTTTCACTTTGTATAATCCATCTTTTCCCTTTTCTCGGCACTTATTTCTACACTCTTTCTGCATATGGCCTGCCCTATGCAGTTTCTGCACAAGGGAGGCTTCTTTTCTCGAACTTTCGAAGCCTTACAGTCTCATGCTATGTGCCCTTCCTTGCCACAGTTATAATAAATCACCTGCACTTTAGCCCTTCCATAACCGGGCGAGTTGGCCATGTGGTTAGGGGCGCGCAGCTGTGAGCTTGCATCCGGGAGATAATGGGTTCGTATCCCACTGTTGCCAGCCCTGAAGATGGTTTTCCATGATTTCCCATTTTCACACCAGACAAAGGCTGGGGCTGTACCTTACTTAAGGCTACGGCCGCTTCCTTCCAACTCCTAGGCCTTTCCTATCCCATCGTCGCCATAAGACCCATCTGTTTCAGTGTGACGTAAAGCCACTAGCAAAAAAGCCCTTCCATGAAATTTCTGGTTAGTAGACCTGTGCACTGGTTGACACCTGAGGTCTTGGCTTCGGTAGAATTCCGGATGATCTGGCCGGTCTTCTAGCTCGGCCTCTCATTTGCTGTTTAGCCCTTCTAGACAATATAGCAGTCTCTTCTTCTCATGCAATATCTGTAGCCTGCTCAAGGGTTTGTGTATTTCAGCTTTTGATTAAGCTTTGAATTCGTTCATCATGCAGACCCTGCACAATACTGGCTTTCACAAGTTTTCGGATTAAACGTGCCTAATGTTCCTTTGCTACTGGCGTTTTCCCACGTACTGCGGTATTCCGCAAATCTGTTCCCATGTGATCTATTGAAACGGGAACGCCCTACGAGCATTCACGTTTCATTCTTTTATTATGAGGAGCTCGCTAACACCCGGCCGTAAGCATTTAAAACTTGCGCCGAGCGCACAGGCATAGTGGGAGCTGCAAACAAGCTCGCGATGTTCTAGAACACCGGCCAAGGACAAGTGACGTCACGCAGAAGGTTCCTTCGTGTTCCATAGCGTTGCTGCATGATTGAAATATAATATCAATATTTCAATAACGTCACCTTGCAGGCAGGAATAATGAACGCTGCTAGCCGAAATTTCGTGTCAATCGGTGTGAAGATGGCCAAGATATAAAATTTTCTTGGGGCCCACATGTGTAGCCACGCCCACCGGCCTTCGGCAATATAAGCGAGTCGCCAGCCTGGGGTAAGGCAGAGAGAGAGTGTGCGGTACGCAGCGGCAATGTGCTGTAGGCAGTAAGTGAATGGAGTCGGCAGTAAGCCGTGAGTTCAGTGAGTGTGTGCAAGCAAGCACGTCGCGACATAATTCGTCACTCGGTCCGGCTGTATACTTGAGTTCAGAACGTTCGTGTTAAAAGCTTTCTCCGTAGCCTTGATTTCGTTCTCGCATAAACTGTGCCAGCCTTGCTTTCATTTAAAGACTGTGTGAAAACAGCGGTAGTGTTTCTAGCCAGCCTTGATTTCATTTAAAGACTGTGTTCTCGCATAAACTGTGCCAGCCTTGATTTCATTTAAAGACTGTGTGAAAACAGCGGTAGTGTTTCTAGCCAGCCTTGATTTCATTTAAAGGCTGTGTTCTCGCATAAACTGTGCCAACATTCCCTCTTAAAGACAGTGGAATGCAGTATCGTGATTTCTTTCCGAGGAACCATGTCAATTCCCATCATAACCTGTTTAGAATCACGTATGATCTTAAGTGCCAGTGATAATCTTCTAAAATTTACGACGTAGTGGAACTTGGACTGTCATTTATTTCAACAAGTGTATTGTGCTGATGGAGTACAGTGCAGAGACTGTACCCGGTAAATTTAATTTTCTTTTGAAGTGCTTAATCACTGCACCTCGGAAGGTCCTAGATTGTTTTCGTTTGTTTATTATTCCAAATACGATAATTCCTTCCATCTTATCCTCGTGGAACTGTGACTCTAACTTTATCCTTGCTGCTAAAGTGCGTTCAACATCATTGACTGTGGGCACTATTTCGGCGTGCTTCGCCTTAGAGAAGTGTCACACCAGTGCCCCATGACGTCCAATGTGGAAGCTCCACATTTCCCCGTTCCTGCCTCAGGTTCGAGTCATCAACACTAATACAGAGAAAACCCCAACGACGGAAGACAACGCCGACGCCGACCGCAAGACGATGCAGCCGCCGCAGGACGACGTCCTCTCAACGCCTTCAGGGATAACTCCACGATTCAGCTGTAAAAGGTGACATAATTCTTTGCATATCTATTGAATAAACTGAAGGATCCACTTAATCATGAATTTTTTTTTTTTTCACTACCCTTCTCTCTCTCTCTCTTAGCATGGGCCGTACACGCCTTGTCGTTCCTCATGCTCTCCGACAAACTGAAGTACGGGCGTTCCTGTTACACTATTCTATGCGCCCAGTGGGCTACCGTTTTGCCTACCCCTTGCCTAGCGGCAAACAATTGATAAGCATAAAAATTGACTGTCCTTTTCTCACTATAATACTCCTCTAAGGCATCTTTTATCTCTTTCCAAGTACGTACGTCAAGTCGCACTAATAATTTACTATGGGCTTCCTTAGTGATTTTAGTTAAAATCAATTTGTAGAATAAATCATAGTTATTTGGCCTAACCAGCTGTAAAGCAGTTTCTACATTCTCACAAAACTCACGTAATCTTTCTGGTTGCATCCCATCAAATTCTGTACCTATCAATTTAAGAGCCGCTGTTACAGATAAATAATGGTCTTCATGCACTACTTCAGCATGCTCTTCAACTTTATTAGGAGCTGGACTATTTGATCTTGTAGACCCATCCATTATGAACTGTTCAACTCTCCCTACTGTTTACCACTGGACTCGGGAACTGGGTCTGACTCTACTATCTGCTGCTGTGACTGTACAATACCACAGAGTGACGCTGAAACTCTCCTTTCTTCTCCCACGCCAGCGAGGTGTTCTTGATTACAGTTTGCTGCTCTGTAACATAACTCAAAATAATCAACAGTCAGCTTAAAATAGCGGATCACGGTGTAATATACTTTGGTGATCACAAATAAGTAACACAAATTATTGCTAAATGCAAATACACTCTCTTGCAATCTGACACCAATGATCTTTGCTATTTTTTCACAAATTAATTATGCAAATTACCCCACATCTGACACCACGCATTTCAAGTCCACCTGTCGTGATCCTAACGATTTGGCAGGCTAAGGACCTGGGTTCGGATTTTTCGGGAGCTAAAGTTAAAATTGACAAGATCAACTTTACAACACACATAACTCCCACACCACAAATTTCAAGTCCACCTGTCGTGATCCTAAGGATTCAACAGGCTAAGGACTTATGTTCAGATTTTTCGGGAGCTAAAGTTATAATTGGCAAGATCAACTTTACAGCACACTCAATTCCCTTCACCTGTATTATCTCAAATAGACACACACTGTACAAATACAAAATATACAGATATGACTCTTGAAAAACTTTGTGCATGTACAAAAATTGTTATAGCTCTTGGTTAGATAGTCCCTCTCAAGTCCTTTTACTATACCGTTCATTTACACTGCAATACAATAAGATCAAACCCTACAAAACTTGGTAATTACTTAGCTTGATATTGAAGACTTCTTCTTCCATCAGCAAATGTCTTCTTTCTTGACTTTCTTCTCCACCCGTGATGCTGTAGTCGTCCAGCGTGACACAACATTTAGTAGAAGCGGATATGTAACTCCAAGACTCGAACTCAACGCCCATGAATTCCGTCGTCCATCAAAATAGTTATCTCCCAACAGTTCTGACTACTGATAGGATAGGCACAATATATCACACACCTTCCTAGTGAACAGTTCGATGTTCGTTCCCAGCCTTTAGGTTCACAGCTATGACAAGTAACTTAAGTCTTTCTATAGCAACCTGCTATCTATGCTGTACACATTGATATCCTCACTGCCTCGCATAACCCTTTCCAATAACTGGACTGTTTTGCCTAGCCACATATAACTAGTTCTGCGGCTCACTGCCACACACATAACCTACAAATTATGTACTATTCTGGCTCACAGCCCCACACGCGTTGCTTTCACGGTAGTTAGACAGATTCTCCCTGATCTGTCAGAGTATCATTCCCTATATCTCCAGTTCGAAGCCTCTCAAAGCTTTTTCCCCTCTACTTCCCCAGAAGTCTGTAGTTTTAAGTCTGATTGGTTCATTCATGTAGTGTAGGAGTGTCATCGAATTTACTCAAATAACTCTCTTGTTACTGCATCAGAAATTCTATGTACTACTTCCTTCTAGAAGCAGTTTCAGAACTTTCTTTTGTGTTTTCCGTTTTACACTGACGCTGTGTTGTCGGCTATTATACAACCTTACACATGCACTATCTTTATGTTGCAGCAGCTTGCTTCAAGTAAAATTTGTATGAAATTTTATGCTTGAACAATCATAATTTTTCACTTAATAAAGTTATCACTCAAACATTTGAAGCACTATAACTTCTTCCCACTGTTACATGATCATATAAACTCTAGATCAATACTCACTATCCTTGGTCTTGGAGGTCATGGATTCAAGACTTGCTCAAGTCCGTTCGCTCGGCACTGAGACATGAAAGGGGGTGTGTCGCGACATGCGGTCGTGACAGGCCTTTGTTTCTACCAAGGATATTCAAAACAATTTTTCTGTACAAGTACATTTTGAAAATTTCAGTCCACCTCTCCAACAAAGGCCTGAACGTCCAGCCTTTGAAACCATACAGAACGACAGGTGAACCGTAGCATTTCAACACCCAAACTCAGAGCTAAAGTTTGATATCTGTACTGGTTAATGTTGAACATAATGTTGAACACATTTTGGGCTTGCCCAATCCTGGATAAGATTTTGATCCTGGGATCACAGTGATCATTGACTATAGTCCCAAAATAATTAATGGGGCCGATGACCTTCGATGTTAGGCCCCTTTAAACAAGAAGCATCATCAAGAAGCAAAATAATTAATAGACACTTGCTGAGCAATTATTGTATTGTTGATGTGCAAAGAGGCCTGCTTTGGTCTTTTCAGAAATATATTCAGTTTAGTCTTACCAGTATTCATGAACAGGCCGAATGCTGTTCTGATCCTTACAATGCTATTAATGATTTGAAATCGCACATGGGTATGGTATGTATGTATGTCCAGTCTTCAGCCCTAAGGCTGGATGGATCCTCAACAGCTCTGCCATCAGCTGTCATAGATGGCCTAGGCATCACTGAAGAGGCGTACTAGGGAAATGAGAAGTGACGTTGCTTTCCTCACCGAGCCAGAAGTTGCTATTACATATCAGTCTGCCAAGCCCACTGAAATGCATACACCAACCGACCCTATGAGCAACATTTTCACAAGGAATGGCATTACTAGTATCACTCATACCTCAAGTCACTTTCATATTGTCAAAGCCAAGGATAAGACAGAGACAGATCAATGAAAGTAACAAAATTGCTCTAGCCCATACCAGAAGACATAGTGCACTGTAAACACTAGGTCCTGCCAGCAAAGGCATAAGGGTATGGATAGTACCATATTTACGCTAATAATCCCCGCATATTTAAAAAAAAAATTAAGGCATGAAATTGAGGTGCAGGTTTTATTTGCATTAAGGTTGGCAACACGCTCCTTGCTCACCTAATTTTTTATGTTGGGTGTACAGTTATGCTTTGTATAACTGCAGATGGAATAAAACTGGCTCCATATGTCAATTTGACAGAACACTATTCAGACTTTTAATTCTAAACTGCCTTTACATTTTTTAAAAGTAGTATTTTACAGAGTAATTTAAATTCAAAATGTTGCCGCGTCACGATAGAACGCGTCTTCCGGAACATGCTGGGGTAGCTTTCCGCTCTTTCACTCATTTCGGTGTGTCTATATTTTTTTCATAGTTGCTGCATTCGAGTGAAATCGTGATTCTTTTGTATCTGTTTTTAAAGGAACGCCACATCACATACCAAACAGTGTGTGGAGAAACAGAATCCTCAAACACTGGTGATAATACCAATATAAATGGCCCGTTATTGGACATTATAAATTTTGCAGCTAACTCATTTGTGGTTGCCAGCGTTTCGCCCCAGTGTGCTAAGTGTGGCTCATTAGTTGGTAAATAGCACACCCACCAAGACGCATGGCTAGTGCATACTGTGGAGGCCACTGTGTAGGCTACTTGGAGCCAGCACCAGTGCCAATGCACTATGAGAAACTTTGTCTCATGCCTGCCTGGCCAATATAGACAGGTTCCCCATGGGAATCAACATCTGTATCAACACTGGTGATGCCGATGATTGGCAAAAAAGTGTGTCTCATAATTATAATCAATTCGTACTCACCAAACAATACTGTCCATGCCGATGAAACTGCCGTTTTTATTTTTATTTTTTATTGCCGAGTCCAGATGGACTTTTGGTTGTAAAGGAGATGGAGTCACTGTACTATCTTCATTTTAGGGGTGTTGAGAAGTAAGGAGGGAGCTACAATGGTTCCAGTAATATTGCCAGCTGAACGGAAATGAAATCTGAATGGAATCAATGGTATGATCAATCGATATAAATTTTCTAAACCGTTGTTCCATGTAGCAGTTCTAGGTTGTTCCTGTGATGTACTTTGATTTTCCTCACTCATGTTCAAGCTTAATCTATATTTTGACTTCGCTGTGTAAATAACAACAGTATTTAAACTGTTGCAATTATACCGCCAGATGCCTCATGGCATTGAATAATTAATTCATATTTTGTGTGTCAGAGGTTGCCAATACGAATCTCGAAGATAATCGAGGTCTACCGATTCAGCACTAGGGAGCCGAAGTATCACTGAAAGTTTCGTGGACAGTACTGTACTGTGTTACAATGCACATGGAAGTGAGAGACTTCCCCCCTTTGTCATCGAAATGTTCATACAATAAAGGGAAATTTGATTGATCCACCTTTTTTCAATACATAATATGTTGTTAATATAATCACAACATTTTTTAATATTTTATTATAATCACATTTTTTATTATATTAACAACATATTATGTATTGAAAAAAGGTGAATCAATCAAATTTCCCTTTATTGTATGTTATCTCCTTACAATACGGACCAGATATGTTTTTAATGTTGAATAGGAATGTTCAATAAGCCATGATGTTTTAAGGGCATCGGGCACTTTCCATGCAAGTACGAGGCATCTAAAAATGCGAACAGTACAGTAAACAAAATAACAAAGCACTTACAAACAGGATCAAGCATAATTTGGCCTCGTCTTTAAATCCTGTTTTTTTCTTTCGTTGCATGAGGCTATGTTTGCCAATGATTTATCCAAGTTCATTATGTAGCTAAGGAAGAAGGTTTGCACCTTGTTGGATACATTTTGTAAATAGTTTTTTCCATGACATTTGTAAGATTTAAACTGTGAATCAATGTTAATTGTATGCAGTAGTGGGTATCAGAATAATTTGTGTTGCAGTAAGGGTTGGCATTTCTGAATTATGAGTTGGCGGTTAATTCGAAATCACATAATAGCGTGATTTTACTGTATCGCAAAACTAACATCCAAGTTCACCGGTGTGTCCGTTTCAAGTGTTTACATTGCACGAAAAGAATTATCCACCACCAGATGTGTTACTATACGAGTGAAAAGAGACCGTGTGTGAGAAGTGTTTTATACGTGGAGTGTGACGAATTTGTAAGTAATTTAGGAGAGGATTGTAGTGATGCAAGAGACAGCAAATTTTCCTATCTATATGGAATCAAGCCTATCGCAAGTTCAGATTAATGAAATACCTGCCAGGCCTACTTGCTAATTTTCATGGCATTTTATGTAGCAGTGAAAATGTATTTTTATCATTTCAGGCAAAGCAGCTATATCTGTACATTTACATGTTCATATTTGCGTAAAGACCACGTGGACTTCGAGGAATGACATGAGGTGTTTGTTTATGCCTACATTACTCTTTCGATGGAAGGAATTTTAGTTGAGTTCTTTTTTTCTTTCAAAAAGAGCCTTCCTAACATTTGGGTGCGGGGATTATTTGGGTAGGTACGGTATGTAGGAATACCTTTAAGACACATGACATTAGACTGATCATACTATAATCATCACAGTGGATGCACTAGCTTTTTTTTTTAGGTATGGTAACAAAACTTGATCTTAACCAGTCAGATAGATTTGTATACTGTATTAAATAGTGCAGTTAGGAAGTCTAGGCCTCTACCATCACCTTGAATGGTGAGTTTGAGAGTTTCTACATATTTCTGATCCGTACCCACAGCTTTATATTTCTTCAGGAGTGTGATTGCATACAATACTTCCTCTTCTGGTATGTCAGGACTTGCTTTATTACATTAATCAATACAGGGTGGTTTGTTTGGCTGCACATCGTTAAATAGATTCTCAACATAGGTACTCCTTTCAGCCTTTCTTCAACTCCCACCAAAATGATGCTGTTGGCATCCCTCAGTGTATGTAGCTTCATATGGCTTTGCAATATTTCTATAGTTAAAAATTCTTAGCAAGAATTTACAAACATTTGTCCACCCATTCAATACACTAAATTACACCACTTAAATTAAAACAAACACAGTGTCTAAAGAACATGTTTCGATCTATGTTAAGGTCATCTTAAGCTTATGATACAGGAGATGAGACATACACATAAAAGCAATATGTACATATGAATAAAACTAAAAGAAATAATTTTGTCAGTATACCATAAAAGCTCAGTTTTTCAAGGAAGAAGTTTTAAAATATTTAACATAGGTTTACAATCTTGCTGTGATTAATATTGCTGATGATTTGACTAGAAATAACAGTCCAAAGTTGAATAAAAATTACTTGGCTGGAGACTATTGTATCAGTAGACTATTTACAATAGAAATGTCTGGTGTGATCAATCGTCAGTGTCGGAACAGAGTGTGAAATTTTTTTATTTTTTTTTTCAAATGAGGATTAAATATGTTCAGCAGGTATTCTCTCACCCAGCCCCATTGGGTAAGTTGTTCAGGTTGAGTTGCATGTGTATGTTTTACATTTTGTTTACTAATTTGATTTAAGTTACATCTTTTATCTTATTTTACAATACTTTTATCACAAAATTATACATATTGATGTTTAGTTTTTAAATTGAGCTTGGTTACTGGACCTTTTGAATAACCGTGAGTTGATTTTTCCATTTAAAACTGACACAAATTGTACAATATTAGACTAATGTATGTATGTATGTATGTATGTATGTATGTATGTATGTATGTATGTACCATCTTAACCAACCTTTAAAATGAAATATGGATTTTAACCTTGTGATGACTTTCAGGTTATTTGTGCAGTATAGTATAAAATTTAGAATACTTATGCGATGGGGGTGTGTTTGCATTGAGTAGTTTGCCTACTTATTGCTGTATAATCTGCTCCTGCATTTTGTCTTTTCTATCTCAATCATCAAAACTTCAGTCGTCCTTAAGTAATCGTCTTGTGATTTTTGTTGTTTTTCCTTTATCGTTCATTTTGTACCAAGCAGAGTGGACGCATGTGTTAACACGTTGCAGATATGGAGCCAAACTCTGCATATGGGAGATGAGTGGGCTCAAACCCCACTTTTGGATGTCCTGAGAATGGTTTTTTGTGGTTTCCCATTTTCACTTCCAGGTAAATGCCAGGATAGTTCCTGTTCATAGGCCACAGCTGATTCCTTCCACCTCCTTACCCAGTTTCACTCACCATCATTCATTTCATCTTCATTACCTCTTCAACTAAGGTTGGCATGAGGAAGATCATTCAGCCATAAAAACTTGCCTTATAATTTCCTCTCGCGTCATTCCCGACCCCGTATCAGGAAAAAGGACTAATAATAATAATAATATTAATAATAATGTTATTGGCTTTACGTCCCACTAACTACTAGGAAATAGGACTAGGGGTAGACATAGACCCTTCATTTTCTCCTGTCACAAACCTACTACACTGGCGTAGCAGGGGGAGATGTGATACTCCCACGTGGCACGACCCAGGTGGCAGATAAGGGGGTCCTAACCGGCTTGCCGGCGGACTTGAAGGAAATAAAATACCTCTCGCGGACCAAACACACAACCCCCTGTGGGTGGGGGATGCAGACAAAGAATACACCCACGGTATCCCCTGCCTGTCATAAGAGACGACTAAAAGAGGCGACCAAGGGATGATTGAATTAGAACCATGAAACTACTTGTGATTAGTACCACCACACGGGGAACACCATGGCTCGCTTTTACTTGTGTGTAGTACCACTATGTTAGGTACCAAATAGGTTTGTGATTAGTAGCAAAAGAGTACGGTGCCGGCTTTTACAGTACCTGTGATTAGCACCACTATATGAGCGACACCATGGTTCTGGCTTGCCTATGATTGCTACCCACTATATGAGGAACACCACGGGATAGCGCGAGTCCCTGTGCTTAGTACATTTATGTGATGAACATCATAGGTTTGCATTGCCTGTAAATGGCGCCGCAATGTGCGAAACACCATAGGTCGTATTACAAGTCCGAATTTCATTACCTATGAGTAGTGCCATACTGTGTGAAATACCATGAGTCTACGCTACTTTTGATTAGTACCGCACCATCACAAATACCATGGTTCTACTTTCCTAGTGATAAGTACCATTATGAGGGGCCAATGACTAGGATTTTGGACCCCTTTAGACTAAAAGCATCATCGATTCACTATTATGCTATAGACGCAGTCCTTTGGTCAGTAATACTAATATTTCACGTCAGTTTCTGTGAATGCAAGACATTGCGGGTTGGATCCACTGATTGTTTTAAATTCATATCCATCCACTCATTCTTCATCTTCACGTTTTGTATTCTGGTCAGTGGAGGATTTTGGACTTTTAATTTGTCATTCCATTTCGTCTCATTTCGTACCATTAGGGGCCGATGACCTGGATGTTAGGCCCCTTTAAACAACAATCATCATCATCATCATCATCATCATCATCATCATCATTGCTTGCCTCTCACTCATGCGTTCACATGTACATGCCTTCTACTTGTGTTGCTCTGTCATCCCTCTTGTTCTTTATTCATATGCCATAGGATATGAAAATACTGTTCTGTATTTTAAAATACTGGTATTGTATAATATCGCATACTATTAGATAGGTTGTAACAATTCATTATGACATAACATTCTTCTCTATCTGTTTTCCTTTCAACTAAACTTGCTACTATAAAATTAGTCACAGATGTAAAATTGTAACTTAATACTGTCCAAGGTTCAGTGTATATAGGATGTCATCTTCAGTGAATTTTCAATTTTTGCTGCAATATATATATATATATATTTCTCTGATAAAATAATAATAATAATAATAATAATAATAATAATAATAATAATAATAATAATAATAATAATAATAATAATATGGTCTCAGCTACCGTGTGCAGACATTTCAATTTGATGCCATCTGGCTGTCTGCTCGTTAATTTCGACGTTCTGTTTAACTCTCGGCCTTCTAGATGGCAGACCAAGTAAACCGAAACTCTCTTGGGCGTCTATGGCTGAGATTTGATGAATTTTGTCGGGTAAACACCAAATGTGTCTCCAGAGATCGTTTACATGCAGACATCGTACGACGTGGAGTGTCGAATGGACTTTTTTCCGCCCTTCAAAAATCCAACTGCCTCTGCGACATTTGAACCTGCTATCTTGGGATCCAGGGGCCAACACTCTACCACTGATCCACAGAGGCAGCTGATGATTGAATGCCATATTTAGTCAAAACTTCAAACCTGTTTATACTCGCCTCTTTTCTGGCTTTTTTCCACTGTCCCAACATTCTAAACTAGCATGCATGTTGCCAGGCTGTAGCTCTCCAGTAAAACTATAAATTGGTGATTTAGTGTTGTGAAACAGAAAATGGAAAGAGCAAATGTCCACTTGAAAGTAGGCAAGTTCCTGAATTTCTCAAATATGTATTTTTCTTATAATAACTGTCATCCACTTGTAAAGTAGGCACGTTCCCAAGCTCCTCAAATGTGTATTTTTCTTGCAATAGCTGTATCAATGTTCAGCAAGAATTTTCCAAATACATTGAAACCTCATTAGTGCGTTCCTCATTAACACGTTTTCCCGCTTAGCACGTCATAAATTTGGAGTCCCAATTCTCATCTTATTAAATCTATATTATCGCATGACAACTTCTTGCATCATCATCTTCATTTCCCGTTTCCAGCTTCGCGGGTCGGGTTGTGAATCAAGGACCTCCATCGCTGCCTGTCTCTCCACCACTCTTCTTCTTTTTAAGTACATCTTCTGGTTTTCCTCCCCTCTTCTCTATGCATTCCCACAGTGAATCTGTTCACCTCTTTCGGAGTCTTCCTCGTGGTCTCTTTCCTGTTACCTTCTCCGAAAAGCTTTTTTGGCACTCTCTCTTCTCCCATTCTCATCATATGCCCATACCACTTTACCTTTGTTGTTTCTATCCTGTCTTGAAGTTTCAAGATTCCTGTCCTTTTCCTTATCTCTTCCTTTCTAATTCTCTTCTCGTCTTGCCCTCGATACCTCTTAGGAATTTCATCTCAGCTGCATGTATTCTACTCTCCTCTCGTTTTGTTGTAGTCCACGATTCAGCTCCATAGGTTAGTATGGGTTCATAATAGGTTGAATATAATACCAAATTGCTAAACTTTTCAATACAATTTATGATACTGGAATAATCCCAGAGGACTGGTTGCAATCGACATTCATCGCAATACCTAAAAAGTCTCATCCAAAGAAATGCAGTGACTACCATCTCATAAGTCTGATGAGTCATATGCTAAAAGCATTCTTACGTATAATACACGCACGCATTAGAACGAGTGCGAAATAGACTTGGATGACAACCAAATGGGTTTCAGAAATGCCTTTGGCACACGAGAAGCCTTATTCAGCGTCAATGTCCTGCTCTAAAAATGCTGCGAACTACACAAAGATGTATTTGCATGTTTCATTGACTATGAGAAAGCTTTTGATAGAGTGAAACATGAAAAACTGATAGAGATTCTCCAACGAAAACATCTCGATGGAAAAGACATACGCATCATACAAAATCTCTACTGGGGCCAACAAGCAACAGTCAAAATAAACCAAACCAAAACATCAGATGTGAAAATCAGAAGGGGGGTATGCCAAGGTTGTACACTCTCGCTGCTCCTTTTTAATATCTATTCTGACATCATTTTTAAAGAAGTCTTGCATGATGTTGAACTGGGTGTGAAAGTAAATGGTGTTTTGATCAATAATATTGGATATGCAGATGACACTCTGATTCTGTGCAACACTATAGTAGGCCTTCAAGAACTCCTGAACAGAATTCATGTCAAAGGTTTACAGTATGGTCTCAATATAAATGTAGCAAAAACTAAGTGAATGGTATTTAACAGAAATAGTAATGTAAATGTCACCTTGTCATTAAACAACCGTAAAATAGAACAAGTCCACCAGTTCAAGTACCTCGGCAGCATATTAACAGACAGTATGGATCCAGATAAGGAAATCATATGCAGAATTGAGAACGCTAGAGCTCCATTTCGCAGGATGAGCTCTTTGTTCTGTAATAATCATCTGAATATGAAGCTCAGACAGAGATTAATGAAGTGCTACATCTGGTCAGTACTGTTATATGGATCAGAAACATGGACCTTAAAAGCCACAAGTATCAAACGACTTGCCGCCTTTGAAATGTGGTTGCACAGAAGAATGCTTAGAATACCCTGGACAGATATGATAACAAACGATGAAGTCCTAAGGAGAGCTAGGACGAAGCAAGAACTAATAACAACTATAAAAGTTCGCAAAATAGCTTATCTAGGCTGCATATTAAGAGGAAAGAAATATGGCCTCATAAAACTCATTCTCCAGGATAAAATAGAGGGAAAACGGCGAGTTGGCAGACCAGAGATAACATGGTCACACAACATCAAGCAGTGGACCGGTAATGAGACAACTGAGAGACTCTTCCGACTGGCAGAAGACAGAAAAACTTTCTCCTCAGCCATGACTATCTATGATGAATAGTGTGGGGGATAGTATACTTCCCTGTTGGAGACCAGTTTCAACTTTAAACCAATTTGTTTTTCCTATACTAGTCTTCACACTACTAACACAATTTTTGTACATAGCTTTTATCATTAGTTTGCACTTAGTATTTGCGCTTAGTACGGTCACATTTTTCCTAGACCTGAAAATGTTACTGTATTTGTCATCCCTTCTGTAAGAAACTTGATTTCCAACTTGGGTAAGAGCCATCGCAATAGTTGCGTGATTACAGTAAAAAAGCCTTCCTGATCTTCGGGGAGCCATTAACCTCAGGAAGCCATTAACCTCAGGAATGTTCAGTTTTGCTTGCCGGTTAGCAGCGAGATTGCTGAATAGCAGAGTGAGCCTGTTTGTGCTTGTATTTCACATTCCATTCAGAAGGTAGAAATGTATTTTGTGTTGAGTGGTACAGTGAAGTGTAGCTAATATTTGTCATGTGATACAGTATCCTATATCTGGATTGGGAACATAATCATGTGAAATTGACTAGCATAGTGCATATTTGTCTTGTGATAGCCCATAGACACGGAAAATTTGAAATTCCTTAATAACTTAATGAAGACAAAATCTGTCAGAATTTTTACTGGCATAAGCACGCAGAGGTCACGATTGTTGAAACGCACATCTTCAAATTTCGACTTGATCACTCAAGTTGGTCGAAGCCAAAATCATTCCTCGCCGTTACACATGGTCGAATGTAACCTCCAGTTCACTGTCTAAGAATGTGACCAGAAAATAAGTGAAACGTGGACGATAACTAGCTCAGAAAGAAAGAGAATAGAAGCTTTTGAAATGTGGTGTTACAGAAGAATGCTGAAGGTGAGATGGATAGATTGAATCACGAATGAAGAGATACTGAATCGAATTGGTGAGAGGAGATCGATTTGGCTCAATCTGACGAGAAGAAGAGTTAGAATGATAGGACACATCTTAAGAAACCCAGGACTTGTTCAGTTGGTTTTTGAAGGAAGTGTAGGTGGTAAGAACGGTAGGGGTAGACCAAGGTATGAATATGACAAGCAGATTAGAGCAGATGTAGGATGCAATAGTTACGTAGAAATGAAAAGGTTAGCGCAGGATAGGGTGGCGTGGAGAGCTGCATCAAACCAGTATATGGACTGATGACTCAAACAACAACAACAACCCACTGCTCCGAAATAAAAGGCTTCTACTACCATTTGCTTTAGAAAGAGTTTGATCCGCAATAATACTTCGATATTTTTGTTGACCCCTTTTGTTGTCTGGTGTTTTTCGTACCTTTTAGCGTACCGGGTACTTGTTATTTTATAATCCCCAGCAGAAAAGGTTTCCTTATTTGTTCTCTCATGTTTTTTAAATCTTTTAATACTTTTCTCTCATCTTTAGAAATGGGAGAGAGGCCCACGGATACACGATGTAAAATGCCCTCATGTCAGACACAATTGTATCTGGTGTTTTCATATCCCTTTTGGATTGTCTTTATTTGTATATATTCATTAGTACATTTTCTCGCTTAACACGTTCTTTTTCCTTGTCCCCTGCAGAAACGTCTTAACTAGGTTTCAATGTATTTTGGACTGCTGGATGTATGAATTTATGTGCAGAAATTAGTCCCATTGTTGAAGGATTTATTCTTAATTTACTAGCACTGTGAATTACTGTATCCTCTTCGATGATTCTCGCCAAAGCCTCAAACTGGTTCACACATATACTTTCTTTGCAAGTTCCCTGGTGGTAAGATTTATTTACTTTATATGTGGCCAGCTGTTACACTCTCTCTTTCTCTCTCTCTCTCACACACACACACACACACACACACACACACACACACACACACACACACACACATTGTATTTATGTTTGCTGTGTACTCTGAGAACCATGTTTGATTTCAGGCCTGCTGGTTCAAGGTCCATTTAGCGTACGTGATTATAATTGGGGAGCTATCTGATGGTAAGATAGCAACCCCAGTCTAGAAAGCCAAGAATAATGGCCAAGAGGATTTTTTGCTTCTAGTACATGTCAGTTCATAATTTTCAGGCCTTGGGACTTAGCAGCATTGGGTTGGTAGTCCATGGTCCATTACAGCTGTGGCACCATATACTGTACTTTGTTGATCAGTATTGACTAGTTCTAGTGATTTGATCGTAAATCACTTGACAACCTTCAGAACAAATGTAGTTTAAAACTCCATCTCAACTATCCAAGAGTGGGTTTACATTGGACTCTCCCTTCTACTCATATGTCATATGCCAGGCTAATAACTAACCCATAGGCCATGGGTACTTTCTTCCTGGTTGTAGCCCAGACCTCAAATACAGCAGGACAGAGGCTGTCACACTAATTATCACAGATTTCATATGCTGTAAGCACTCAAGCACCATGCTGTCCCAAGCCCCACACATGTAGCAACAACAACAACAAAATTAAATATGAAAACTTGAAAACTCTATTATCTTGTAAAGTTCTCAGATATTCATTTTAAGAGATATTAATTGTGTCCATTTACACTGAAAGTAACTCTCATAATTCTAGTTTTTATTTAGGTGAAGTGAAAAAAATCAATCCAGTAAATCTGAAAGTTAAGACTGCAATAGTTTGATGAAAGGGAATTATAATATTGATGAAAATATTTTCCAATGAATTGTTTTCTATAGTAGCCACTTGTCTTTGCAGTTTGGCTGATCGCACTTTCAACGATTTGACGCAGTATCCTGTTTTTCCTTGGGTTATATCTGATTACCATTCACCTAAACTCAACTTGGAGGATCCCAAGTCATACAGAGATCTATCAAAACCAGTTGGTGCTTTGAATGAAATCAGATTACAACGTCTGAAGGTATAGTAAATGGAGCATTGATTTGGTTTGCATAATTAAGTCAGATTATATTGAATTGGACAGTAACTTGTTAGTAATATATTAGAATAGTGTTTTGACATAATACTTAAAGAATCCCTTTTCAGGGTCAAATTCATGCAATCTATCATCTCTTAACACTGAAGGTACTGGACTTTGCATTATTTATGAAATTATGTGCTAAAACTCTAGTTCATTCATCAAAAGCACTTGACAGGAAAAGTTGCTAGTGAGAATGAGGGATGACCTATAGAATCATGTTTTAAAACCTTGACGACTAAAATGATTAGTAGACCTGGGATTTTAGGCTCTAAAAAAATTAGTTTTAGGCGCCTAAAATAGGCTTTTAAAACAAGTAAATAGGCTTTTAAAAGGGAAAATAGGCACTTAAAATATGTTTTAGAAATGTGTGGATAGGCAGGAAATAGACTTTAAAATATTACAATATACACCTAAACTGTAACGTGATACTTTTTTACTTTAACAAACGTGGTATCCCTATTCTTAACCGAAATAACTGCAAAATTAAGACAGAATAAAAAAGATATTTATCAAAAACAATATAAAAAAGTCATGTGTCAAAAAAGTTATGGATTAAATGATATATCATTATCAGTACTGATCTAAAACCTTAATACTAAAATCACTGTACACAATTACAGCACTGTAGGCATCCAATAACGGTGTAAACACGAATGGAGTATGTGTTTATTATTTGTGAGGAACATTCCTACAGTACTTTCATTCGTAGTTTGCTCTACAGTACATAACAATAATCTTCTCCAAATTTTCCACAGTCAGGCTGTGTCTTTTGTCTATTAAAATCATTTCGAAAGCAGAAAAGGAGCGCTCCACACTCACAGATGTTAGAGGGGCATAGGAACATTTATCTACATTTTTCAATTCAATTTCACTTGGTACGTCTCCCTTTTCCCCATCCATTACCTGATGTACCCTTTTCAGCACTGAATAACCTGGGTTCTCTGCAGTACACTAGACCACTTGTCTCTTATTTTATCCCCTACCTTGTCCCTAGCACTTTGTATGTTATTCTCAGCTTCCTCAATTACAGAAAATTGCTGTTTGAGACTGTTTCCTTTTTCCTCCATTTTTGTAATGGTGACTGGAAGAAATGAAAATTTGCCTGATTATACGCAATGTCTCTCTGAACACTGGAACAATCATTTAACAGCTCGTTGACAGACGACACACATGCAGAGTTGTCCGTTAAAGGCAAATTGTCTATCACAGTCATGATTTCCTCGAGATGTTCTGCATAATACAGGGCATTTTCCATCCAGGAACCCCAACGGGTGATGATTGGCTATGGTGGAAGGGAAATAGAGGAGAGTTTCTCTCGAAATATGGCTATTCTTGATGGAGCCTTACAGAACACTTTCTTCATTGTTGAAATGAGAGTATTTACTGCAGGAAACTCGGCCCTAACTGTTTCTGCGAGTCTATGCAAGGCATGGGCCATTCAAGTAACATGAATTAAAGAAGGATAAAAAGTTTTCAGGAGAGGTGCAGTGGCAATCATGTAGGAAGCAGCATCGGAGACAAGGAGAAGGACTTTAGAGTCATCAACACTCCCAGGATACAACAACTGCAACCCCTTGTTGATGAAGTATGCAGTGCTTTAACTATTGACTTTTCAAGTTGTTTAGAGCACAGAAGGTGAGCAGTAGATGTCTGATTCGGTTCCAGTTTTCCTACTATAAAGTTAGCAATGTACCTGCCCACAGAGTTGGTGGTTTTGTCCACACACAACCATATGCAAGACTCCCCAATATCCTCCCTGATTGACAAAATGACCTCATTGTAACAAATACCTGTAGTTTTTCTTTAATGTAGATGCTGATGGGATGTGCTGCTTGGTGTATTTCTGTAAAAATCTCTGAAAACCGGATTATGCACAGCATTCCAGGGGATATTGCTGCAACTAGGGCTTTACACATATCAGCATAGAAACCATTATGGCTTGTAGGACATATAGTTTGTGTGAGCAGAGTCTGTCTAATGTTACTTGTCATGGCTGCTTTCGATTTGTGACTGGCAGTATCTGCATGCTGCTGAAGGTGGCATTTTTTCTCATGTGAAATCCAAAACACAATAAAGTGATGTCAATTAGAGACTAAGATGAGGAATAGAAAAGGTGATCTATTGAATAAAATTTGTAATTTTGAACTATTTAAATTAAGCCATTATTACTCTAAAGTTAATTAAGAACAAGAACACTACAGTCCCCGAAAGGCCTTGGCTTTCAATAACGGTTGCTGCCCAGCTCATGGCCTGCAGATATTGGGTGGCGTGTGGTCAGCACAATACATCCCTCAGCCGTATTGCCTTGCCTCCGTGACCCCTGCCCACTGTAGCTTCCCAATTGTCCTCATGATGCTGGGTCAACACCGTTCCAGACCTCATAGATTTCTAAATTATTGCCGGTACTGGAAATCGAACCCAGTTCGCCTGGACTAGGTCTCTAAAATTAATTAGAGGACCCAATATCAAAACCTTAATTTTAGATTAATATGAATTTTAAGATATATGCACATACCTGTTTATTGCAGTACTGGCAGAAAATAATCTCGACATCAAAAGTCATCCCTGGAAATTGTACAAGCCATTGTTGTATAAGCGCACTCTTAGATGATTTCGTTTTAGGCATGATTAACTAAATTCACTTAAACAGATGTTCTTTCACTGGCGACTTGACACAGTATGTCCCTTCTTACTACCTGCTACTTGTTCTTCCTAGATAATCCTCCCCCTCACCCCGTCACTCGGCACAGTACATCCTTTACTACCTGCTCGTTGTTCTTCTGAGCTAATCCTCCACCTCCACCCTTCACTCAGCATTCCTTTGGTGACAGTTGTCGGCGAAGAGCACATTTCTGTGAAAAACCCACCCTCTGCTGTTCTGCTCGTTGTGTGATTGCAAAAATTACAGAAATTGAATTTTATTTTAAATGTAGAAAATAGGCAGTTTTAGGCACTAAAATAGTAAAATAGGCTCGAAAGGTCCAAATAGGCATTTTAGGGCACTATAAAACTCTATTAGTGTAAGGGATTTATCATGAAACGTCAACATTTAAAAAAAATCACGTTATTTCGTAAGGGAC
Source organism: Anabrus simplex (assembly GCF_040414725.1). Taxonomy (NCBI): domain Eukaryota; kingdom Metazoa; phylum Arthropoda; class Insecta; order Orthoptera; family Tettigoniidae; genus Anabrus; species Anabrus simplex. The sequence goes on along the minus strand of NC_090271.1, from coordinate 83,422,631 downwards.
GAAATAGGCATTTGCCTTAAAATCCCAGGTCTAATGATTAGTCTCTAATATGAAGATGAAAGGAACTATTCAGAACAGCAGTTAGAGCAACAAGGCTTCAAGTGGAATGAATGAATAATAAAAAAATAAAAAAGATGAAACCAAAAATGAAACCTCAACACCATTCCAATGCTGCCCATTATGTCAGACATGAAATTATGAACTCTGTGTTATTTTGTAGGATCTAATGTTAGAAGAAGTCACAGTTACAGTAATTCTTTTTAACTTCATTTATGAGATATGTACACATTACAAAAGCAATATGTACACGGAAAACTTGCCTGAAGTTCGAAGAAATAACTGCTAAAGATATTCTATTTATCAACAGTCAGATGATACATTTGGATTACCATCCATCCTTGTTCCCAGAAATTTTTTTTTCTGTTGCCATTGATGCTTTCATGACCCGTACTTACAGACATGATATAGGCTTTTGGGCTTATACCGTGTCAAGAAAATAGAGTGAAATTCTTTACGTTCCGCAGAGAACTTTGCTCTGCATCATCAGAAGAAAATCTCAACTGTCCACGAGAAAGGCTTTTTAAACAATGAGGTTTGAATTAGACGTTATAATAGAAGTGGAAATGGTACGTTCATTCCTCACCAGATGGCTCCGTGGATGCGGTACAGCGCTACCGTTCGAAGCGGAAGCTGACCGAACCATCAGAATTGATTCACAATTAAGTATTTATTTATTTTCCACCTAGTCGATACAATGATTGCTTAAGGCAATTATTAATGGTCAAAAGTGGTACATGTTTCGTATATTATCAACATCTTCAGCCATATAACACTGTTTAGATGAAAAATATATAAAATTGACAGTGTTATATGGCTGAAGATGTTGATAATATACGAAACATGTACCACTTTTGACCATTAAAAATTGCCTTAAGCAATCATTGTATCGACTAGGTGGAAAATAAATAAATACTTAATTGTGAATCTATTGAAGTGTGATACGGACCATGAAGCTGAATTTATGTAATCCATCAGAATTGGTCTGATAGGATCACATAACATAACACGTGTTCGCACATATGAAGGTATGACATTGACGCAAGCCTGGAATGAAACATCGAGTGATGAGGAACGTACAAATTTGGAAAACACCGAAACAAAATAACAATAGTGAAGGATCAGGGAAGGGAAGTGTCCCTGGGACACTGGCTATCACTTGAGTCATACCTGGTTGCCAGCCATTCGGGATTTACGTAGTAGTGATTACGGGAAAAGGTCTTCCTGAACTTCAAAGAATAAGTTGCACTTTCGGTATGTTCAGTATCGCTTCCCGGTTAACAGCAAGATTGCTGAATAACACAGTGAGCCTGTTTGTGCTTGTATTGTGCATTCCATACAGAAATTAGAAATTGATTTTGTGTTGAGTGGTTCGGTAAATGGTAGCATATATTTGTCACCTGGATTAGGAACTTAATCGTGTGAAATTGACTAGCGTAATGCATATTTGTCTTGTGATAGCCTAGTTATGGACCCGGAAAATGTGAAATTCCTTAATAAATCATCATCATCATCATCATCATCATCATCCTTTCATGTATTAGTCCTATAGAAGAACTGTTACGGTCTCTACAAAAGATTTGCATTTTCACGCCATCTCTTCCTGGGGTGTTTATGACTGCTTTAGGGATCCTGCTTCTGTCCATCGTGTTTAGGTGTTCTAGTCAATTTCTCTGGTATTCATAGATGTATTCCAATATAGGTCTGCTTTTAAGGTCATTCAGCACATCTGTATTTCTTTTGTGTTCCCACTTAGTAACTCCCGGCTGTTCGCCGCATGTATTTCATTTCAGCTGTAATTATTCTTCTCTCCTCGCATTTCCTCAGGGTCCATGCTTCACTTCCATAGCAAAGTACAGGTCTTGCCAAGGTTTTGTAGATTCTTGTATGGGTGTGTTTTTGAACTAATGATGGTCTAAAAACTTTATTGATGATTCCCAAACATCTGTTCTTCAAAGAAAGACAGTTTGTAGCCGAGGTGTTTAAAATCATTTACTCTATCCAAAATGTTGTTATTTAATCAGATCTTGCTTCTTACTAGTTTACTTGCCACAGAAAGCCATTATCTTAGTTTTCTCAGGTGATATTTCCATTGGGTACTTTTCTGAGACTAGGTTTAGGTTATACATTGAAAGCTGTAAATCATCTTCTGAGGTGGCGACCAGCACTAAGTCATCTGCAGATAATATTGTGTCCAGCTGTAGATTTCTGTTAATGCTGATGGAACCATGTGTTGTTTCTCTAAATTCTCATATGAGAGCTTTCATATAAATTATGAACAGGAGAGGGGAATGACCACAACCCTGTCTTACTCCTGTGTTTATTGTTTTCCACTCTGATAGTTTATCGTTGACCTTTACAGAAATCAGGTTATGTTTGTAAAGGTTACTTATGTTCTGTACCATTTGTTGTGGGGTGTGGTCAGATATTAAAATATTAAGTAAGGTATTGCGGTTTACTTTGTCAAAAGCTTTTTTTTTGGAAGTCCAAAAAGGCAATATGTGTTTCTACATTAAATTCCCTGTATTTTTCTAGAAGGATTTTCATTGTGAAATAGCCATCGCAGAAAGATCTTCCCTTTCTGAAGCCGAATTGTTCTTCTCCCAGAATGTTTTCATAGTGTTTGTACAGTTTATTTTTAATGATGTTGGCGTATATTTTATAACCAGAATTTAATAAGCTTATGCCTCTGTAGTTTTCACAATCATTTTTGTCACCTTTCTTAAAAATGGGTATAATTATTGCTTTATTCCAGTTTTCAGGTGAGTTTTCTCCTTTCCAAATTGTATTTTGGAACTGGATGAATCTTTTTTGGAAAGATTTGCATGAATAAATTTCGAAAGTGATTTGTCCAAGTGTTGCTGGAGATTGTGTTGATTCTGAGTGTGTCTTTAGTTTCCCTTTTTAAATTTTTCTAAATTTTGTAAGTCTGTGGTTGAGGTCTGATGGTCATTTCCTAAATGGTATACAAATTCTTCCCAGTTCCTCCTATGGTATTTGTGCACTTCTCTCTTTGCAATTGCTCGCTTTCTGTAGTATTCTATTTTATCCTCATCTTCCTTAGTACATAAGGACTTCCTGTAAGGCCTTCTGTTTGTCTTGGATAATTTCCGTGATGTTTTCATCCCATATTCTGAGTCCCCTGTTCCTCTGCCATTTCATTTTGGTGCCAAGGCTTTCTTTGGCTGCTTGTTTTAAGATGGTTGTTAAGGTGTTTCCATTCCACTTCAACATTTTCTACTGTTGTAGTTAATTGCGTTAATTCAGCTAAGAAGTAAGAATAAATAACCACCTAATCGATACTTTATTAATAAAGTACTTTTTAGTATGACATACTAATGTAATGAATTAACTAATTTCTTCATCAGAAGTTGGTGTTAATTACTATAAAATGGTTTAAGAGACCAGTACTTACTTTCAGTCATCTGATGATGAATTTATTATGTTATTGATTCATTTAATAAATGAGTTAATATTAATTCTTTCAATTACAATGGGCATAAAGCTATGATTAGCCCCGCAGATTTCTGAACATTGACCATAAAATAATCCAGGTTGATTTATAAAAAAACTTGTTTGGTTTAATCGACCTGGGGTTGCAAGTACTTATTAATAAAGTATCGATTAGGTGGTTATTTATTCTTATTTCTTGATTAAACATCGATACGGTCATGAAATGGACAACTTGTAATTAATTCAGCTAGTCGTCGTTAGTAGAGCCATCTAATACTAGGATCATGAAGAAGTTGTACCTTGTAGAGAGAGGTTGTATTTGATTTTGTTGGTTTCTTCATCTTGCTGTACCATCAAGGTTTTATTCTAATGGGACAAATTAATAGGTAGTGATCTGTTTCTAATTCTGGGCTTCAAAAAACTCTTGTATCTGAAACCATCTCTGCTAATTTGAAATTTTAAATAATCTAGTATTGATTTCGTGCCTCTTGCCTCCCATATGTATTAATGGCTGTCTGTATGATTGAAAAAAAAAAAAAAAAAAAAAAACATTCATTACCTTTAACTGATTGTAAGTGGAGAAGTCTATTAATCTAATCCCGTTGTTGTTGTTGTTGTTGTTGTTATAGACTTGTTCACCAAATGTGCCAATCGACTCTCCAACTTTCGCATTACCTACTCTTGCATTGAAGTCACCCATCAATAAGAGATAATCATTCCTATTAATTTTATTCAAAAACTGTTGCAGTTTGTTGTAGAAATCTTCATTTTTGTCTTCTTCACCTTCTACTGGGGCATATACTCCAATTACAGACAGGTATCCCCTAGATATTTTCAGACGTATCCCTGTTATTTGTTCATTCCAGAAGGTGTAATTTGTAATGGCAGATTTAAACCATTTCTCATAATCATTATTCCTGCTTGTGCTCGATTTTCGGAAGTTACACCAGCGTAAAACTGGTGTACCTTGTAGTTTCTTTTTGGTCTCTGATATTACAGCAATTGAGATATCCTTTTTTTACCAAAATGTCGTCTAGCTGTTCCTTTTTATTAGCTATACCTCGTACATTCCATGTGGCAAACTTCAGGATGTTTTCTTTCTTCCACGTATTAGCCGTATTCATGCTGCAATACGTAGGTCGAGTCATAAGTCATGGCAACAATTTTTTTCTCGCGAACAGGAGACAGCACGGAAAATCTAAAATATGCATTTGGAAACAAGCGGTATGTACTTGTGTATGATGCCACTAGATGGTGTATGTAAACAACATTGTCGGTCTAAGCATGCCCCCAAGTTCATTGTGTGAGCGAGAGCGTCACAAAATGGAAGTCAACAAGCAGGAGCAACGATCGTATATTAAAATAGCAGTTCTTCATGGCAGAAATGTACGCCAATGCCATGCAGAGCTGCGGGAAGCATTAGGTGTGCATGCCATGCCCTATAGAACAGTGGCGAGGTGGGTGGAAATGTTCAAACAGGGTAGAGTATCAACTTATTATTTATAAGTTTCATATTCCGTATTGATTGGATTCAATGTAATAGATAAGAAAAATGTTCCACCGATCAATACATTTATTGTGGATGAATTATTACACTAGTACCGGTTTCGACCTATCTTGGCCATCATCAGCTAGCACACAAATTTACAGTCATGGGATAAATTACAAAGAAGTTACTTGAGAGCATCCGGATGTCTGATAAAAAATGGAAGTAAAATATATTGCAGTATGTTGCGTTAAAATAGCTCTGATTAAAAGTAGTGATGGTTAGAATAAACTAAAACCTATTGATTGATCGCTTTACAGAAAATTCTGTACGATATACGAGATGAAGTTAGACACGAAATCAGTAGAAAGATTCTGCAATATATCAATAATGTTCACAATAATAACCTAAACATGAATACCCCCAATAAATCGAACCTAAACAAACTCAAAAACAAAATAAAACAGAACAATCTACTAATAACAAAAGCCGACAAAGGCAACACTACGGTCATTATGGATAAGAATGAATACATAACTAAGACTAAAGAATGTTTCCAGGACAACACTTTTTCAATTAAACGCCGAGATCCAACCAATAATATACAAAGAAATTTAAAAAATCTACTCAAGAACACACACTTTATTCTCACCGAAACAGAATCTGCTAAACTTATAACTATGAACCCCCAATTACCATCCGCAAGGGCCTACCCTAAAATACACAAAGAAAATGTACCCATGAGGCCGATTATAAATTATAAAGCCAGTCCAACCTATAAGTTATCACAATTCATTCAGAAATTTTTGAAAAAGCATTATTCATTTTTAGCAAACAAAACAATACAAAACTCAATAGATTTTTGCAATAGAACCAAAGAACTAAAGATTGAAAAACATCATACCCTTACTTCATTTGATATAACAAACATGTACCCTAACATTCCTATTAAACAAACAGTCAAAATAATTGAATCTAACCTAAAAAACCATAGTAACTTGAGCACCTTAGAAATAGAAGAATTCGTGATTCTGCTTAAATTTGCCTTAAACAATAACTACTTCAAATTTCATGATACCATATATCAGCAACAAGGATTACCAATGGGATCTCCTGCTTCCGGAATATTAGCAGAAATATATATCGACCACCTAGAACACACGTCACTTAATAAAATAGATAATATATATTTTTGGTGTAGATATGTCGACGATATCTTCGTAATTATAGATAATAGATTCACTGATGCAGATACTATACTAGACAAACTTAACAATTTAGACCCCCAAATTAAATTCACTAAAGAAACAGAAAATAATCGTACCTTGAATTACTTGGACTTAACAATAACCAGACATGACACTCACTTATCTTACAAGATCTATAGGAAACCCACACACACTTTAAATACCATGAAGAATGACACCGTTCATCCCAACACACATAAAAAAGCAGCCTATTATAGTATGATACATAGAGCTTTCAATATCCCAATGACAATACAAGATCGAAATAATGAATTAAAATTAATCCACGACATAGCCAAATACAATGGATACAGCAAAGAAATGGTCAACAAAATCATCCACAAAATAAAATCCCAACCCAAAACTAAATTAATCAAAACAGCCAAACCGAAAAAAGATTATGTTCTATTTACCTTCAACAACACCAATATATATACTATAACTAATATCTTTAAGAAGCACAACCTGAAAATAGCATTCAAAACCACACACAACAGCACCAACACTATACACAACACCAAAACAGTCAATAATAATAATAATAATAAATACAACCAATCAGGTGTCTACCGCATCAAGTGTAACAACTGCGACACAAGCTACATTGGGCGTACAGGTAGAAACTTCACCGTCCGTTATAATGAACATGTAAATGCAGTAAAGCACAACCATTTCTCATCAATAGGCCAACATGTAGAAGAATCTAAGCACAACTTCACAGACATCAATAATGACATGATGATATTAAACATAAACTCTAAGGGCCCCCTGCTCAACATAACCGAAGATTTCTATATTACTTTGGATCAATACGCTAACCCCAATCATAACATTAACGACATTACAGAGAAAACCAGTATCATTTTTGACAAAGTCATTCCTGCAATAAAAAACGACTATCTCAAATTAGTAAACACACGTCATAACAAACCGACGAATCACAAACCTAACCCCGCCCCTACCTTCACAATAGCCACTCCTCCATCCCCTCCACCAACATCCATCCACACAGCTCACATGAGCCCCAGACGTACTCGCAGCAGAGCACAACAAATATCCAAACATATCGGTACACAACCTCCACAGCAACAACAGTAAGTACTTTTTTCATTTCACACACACATCCAGGCATTCCTTCATACATACGCTATACTCATATTAGCTTTTCTTTACAGATAACGACCATATAACGTGCATAGACGAGAGAAGTGTCACCACCAACTACTCTGATATTAAAACCTATCTTGCTACATCAACTTAATTTTCAAATTTTACTGACAAGAGTTCTTATAACATACCAATACAAAGTATATCAACCATAGAACATTCTCGATATTCAACTTAATCAACACAAGAACTACAAGAGGATTGAAGAATGAATGCAACGCAACATGAACTCAAATTTTAATAGACGTTTTATAACATACCATGTTTTAATGTGTTTAATGGTCTATATATTTTTAGTGTCTTATGATGTGGCATATATATTTTAATGTGTTTATGTACTCATGTCCATGCTCAATCAATAGGCTTTAGTTTATTCTAACCATCACTACTTTTAATCAGAGCTATTTTAACACAACATACTGCAATATATTTTACTTCCATTTTTTTATCAGACATCCGGATGCTCTCAAGTAACTTCTTTGTAATTTATCCCATGACTGTAAATTTGTGTGCTAGCTGATGATGGCCAAGATAGGTCGAAACCGGTACTAGTGTAATAATTCATCCACAATAAATGTATTGATCGGTGAAACATTTTTCTTATCTATTACATAGAGTATCAACTGCCAATTTGCCCCGCCCAGGCCGTCCAGTGTCCATCGTTCAGCGTCGCTTACAGTGGTGGGGATGGGGGTTCTTCCACACCCGCCTTATTCGCCTGATCTGAGCCCATGTGACTATGATCTAATCCCCAAAGTCAAGAAGTCATTACGTGGACAACGGTTTGCTAACAAAGAGGACATCGTAACAGCATTTCGGAGAGAGGTGTCGCACATTAGCGATACACATGCAGCGAATGGTATTCAGCGCCTGCCCCACCGCTGGCAACGCACAGTGGAAACCTTGGGTGTTTATTTCGAAGGTCTGCAACCAGTGGAGACCTGTCCTTTGTACATAGTCTTGTGTATTTGCTGTCTATACCATAATAAAATAATGTTTACTAATGGCCTGTGTTCTGTCACTTTCCTACAAGAATCTCCTGAAGTCATAATTTGTCTTCAGGCACTATACATGCCCTATATTTCCAAATGCATATCTTAGATTTTCTGTGTTGTCTCCTGTTCGCGAGAAAAAAATAGTAGCCATGACTTATGACTCGACCCTCGTACTTCTGTTCAATCTCCACTGTAGAAGGATTCCAAGGACGCTCTGACTCATCCTTATTGCAAATGTTGGGACTCGCCAGAACCCTAGGTCCCGATGCATTGCATAACGCAATGGTCAATTTCTCTTCCGAGCTACCATGTGGGGTAGTGCTTTCTTTAAGCGGTTTTTCCATTCTGCAATTTTATCTTTGATAGACTTGAAAGCAAGGAAATGTCCACCCAACTAGTCGCTGGCAAGAAGGAGGTAAGTTCAGTGGTGGGTCTGTTACCTTTCAGTTTCTGAACCAGCTGCATGGTACTCCATTTCCTCAGTACAGAGATGGAATGGTTATACTGCCATGACTCGGTTCCCAGAGCCTCGTCTGTAAAAGCAGGTTACTGCACAATAATTGAAATTAGGGGTCCTCCTATTCAGTACACAGACATTTATTAATGTGAATCAATCACATGTCGTTCACATGAGGTACTAGTTTCGGCACTATACTTGTGCCATCATCAGCCAACAAGTCAAATCAGGCAAACATAATAACCAAAAACAACTTTAAAACACACTGTAATACCTTCATAGATGAATATTAAATAAAATATGGTACATGATGATATTGCACTTCAGTATAAAATCCTTTTAAAATGACGACTCCGTTGTTTTGTACATATGGTGGTTTGTCCAGCTTGTATGTGTCTTTAGTTCTTTGATCTTGTTGAAATTACGCTGCACAGTTTAAAGTTATTTGAAGTTAACACTTTGTTTGATCTGTGGTTTGGTTCCAAAAATAAACATGCATATGATGGACTTGGTTGGACCCAAAGAATTAATTCTCACTTCAATATGGGGTTTTTGGAACCTGGAGAAGAAATTAAAAGCCGAATTAGGAAGAAATTAAAAGCCGAATTAGGCAAAAAGATAGGAAGGAAAGACTAAAAAGAAGAACGAAAGATTAAAAAGAAAAATCTAGAAATGACGAGAAACGACTAGAAACGAACTCACCTTGAGCAGCCTGTTTGATCGGCGGACAGAGCTGGTCTGATGGATGGAATCATGTCTGTGTATTTAATAGGAGGACCCCAATTAATTTCAATTATTGTATTCCCACTTCAATATGGATCATGAAATTTCCAAATATCAAAGATTACTGCACCACGGGCAGGTGAGGTTGAGATTTGGGTAGGAGAGGTTATGGAATGCACATCACTACCCATTACAGACCCTAATAACTTAAAATTAAAAATTAAAATATGTCAGAAAGTGGACTGGCATACGCACTCAGAGGTTGTGAATGTTGAAACTCGCACCTTCGAGTTTCAACTCGATCACTCAAGTTGGTTGAAGTTTTGTTTGATTCAAAATGGCGGCCAAAGTCATTCCTCGCAGTTGCACATGGTCGAATGTAACCTCCAATTCATTGTCTAAGAGTGTGTCCAGAAAATAATGTTTAATACAGACTGCTCTGAAATAAGGCTTCTACTAACATTTGTTTTAGAAAGAGTGTGATCCGCAATAATACTTCGATATTTTTGTTGGCCTTTGTGCACATGTTTTCCTATTTGTTATCTGGTTTTTTCACACCTATCAGTGTACCGGTACTTGTTATTTTATAATTCCCATCAGAAAAGGTCTTCATATTTTTTCTCTCTTGTTTTTCACACATTTTAATACTTTTCTCTCATCTTTAGAAATGGTAGACAAGCCTATAGTTTTCAATGTACCCGCTGGTACACGGTGTAAAATGCCCTCATGTCGGAAAAGATCTTATTTAGTGTTTCCATATCTCTGTTGGATGGCTTTTATTCGAATATTCATTAGTACATTTTCTTGCTTAACACGCCCTTTTTTCCTTGTCCCCTGCAGAAAGGTCTTAACGAGGTTTCACTGTATATATGACAAAAGGTCAATACCATTAACATTTATTTTTAAATAATAATGATAATTATAGTAGACATGTTAATTATTGATCCAATCACAGGAAACAATGTTGAATACAAATATTCTAAAATAATATTCAGTGTGAGAATAAAAAATAAAAAAATATTTCTCTCAAGGAAGGAGAGTAAGCAAATGTCCCCATGACACTTGAGCAGCATTCCCTCTCTGAATAGCAACACAAACACATTCATAATTTTGTAGAAAAATGGCATTGGCATCATTCTTCCTTCAGAATTTTAGGCTGCACAATTTGAAATTTAGAAGGAATTTGTTGTATGGTAATACTTTGTTACGAGTAACAGCATTTTATCATAATATTCTCTCTTGCAATTCATAAGGTAAGACATAAAGCTCTCAACAATAAAAATCCACGTTCCCCGAGAATACAAGATCATTAAGTCAAAGAGCTAAAAACAGAAGAAGAGGGAAGGGTGCACCAAGCTCACAAAATTAAAGTGAAAAGAAAAGAGAAAAGGGGAGTTATAATGGTTTCACGCCAAACAACTAAGATAAAATGAAAAGGCGTCCCGCAAAGAATAAAACATATTAAAATAGAATATAGGTAAAGAAAGCCAATGACGGCAATGTGAAACGAACAATAAATAATTAAATTAGACTCAAAAGGTATCACGGATCCAAGGGTCAGAACCACCCACACTCACACAGAGACCATAGAGGTCAGGTCGCCGAATAAAGTGATGTATAAGAACGTCAACACACAGCACATAACAGAATAAACAACCGCTCTCGAGCTCAGTCAATACGAACCAGATAGTGGTCCATCTTGGAGAGGCAAAGTGTGTCCAACACCAAAACACACAGAAACAGGCCAATCGCGTTGTTAGCTTGTATTCATACCACGTAAATGTAGTGGACATGAAATATACAGAGCACGCGATAAAATAAAACATGAGCTCAAGTGGTGTGTTAAAGAAGTGACGTGAGTGAAAGGTCTCGGATGGCGCACAGCAAACAATCTCATACACACATGAATCCATGTCACATTCTGTTCTCAAAACAAACATAGTGGATCAGTAAAGGAAAATACCGAAAGAAGCGTGTAAAAGCAAAGTTAACACACAAATAAATTAGAAACACATGTAATGAGGGAAACCTTTCTAACCCAACCATGGTGAACACAGAACAAAGCAATAATAAAACCAAGAGAAGATTAAAGAAAAATAAATACCTCAATTACATGAGCCATTAACATTCTCGAAAGGTCGAGATATGTACAAAGACATCTTGTATCTGTTAAAATATCTTTTATACACCACAAAGGCGACTTGGAAATCCAATGCTTCCATCTTCTCAAATCAAAACGCCCCACACAACCAACCAGAAAGATAACCCAACAAGGCGGAGCAGAAAAGAAATGCTTTGACCTATGCTAACGTATGAGATGCCATCTACCAGAATAAGGAAAGATTACTTATGGTAACAACACATGATGGGAAAGATTAACAGTTCACAATAGATACAAGAGTTCGCTAGAAACATGAAGACTTCCGAACAGGCAAGTACCATAAAATGATATGGTGCGGTTGAACTTTAAACTACCTCTCAACGTAAGTTCCAGGCATATTAAGGCATTTGTCATATCGTGAAGCCAGCTTCTGAATTCCATCCGCATAGTAATCTGCCGCCTGATGTGCCAGCCACTGCCGCACTGTCCTTTTTAGGTCATCATCGTCGTCAGGCGTTGACTTCCTAAATGCTTTTTCAAGCGCAGGAACGAGTAGTAGACACTAGACCAGGGCCTCTCTGGGTGCATGCGCTTGGTGCATGCACTGTGCATGGTGCAAAAGACAACTTCGCTTGGTTGACCAGAGTGCAGACCCCCACTCCTCGATTTGGATCAATAGTGCTGTCTCTCTCTTTCCCCACGCCTGTCTCACTCGCTCCCCGTGTCTCCCTCTTCCTCACTTGCTCCTTAGCGCTCCAAATCCGAGCCGAGTAGCCCAGAGACAAAGCGTTGGTACGAGCCGAGCGGGACCGATGCACAGTGCACAGAGCTCTTTCATCTCGATTTGCACGCATGAGATTTTGGGCGTTTGAGAGGCCCTGCACTAGACAATAGGTCACGACTATACGGAGGATGATCTAATTGTGCCCAACCAAATGAAGCGATGAGGTCTCGGGTGAGCTGTGTGAGCTGATAAACTTAACTATGATAGGTATTTTATTTCATCCTGTATTGACTTCTCTAAACCTATCAAAGAAACTATTTAAAATATTTTATGTTGGGTCCACACTTTTCATGATTGAAAATTTGACTTCACTGATGAAGGGAATGGATATCGTTCCTGAAACATGTATGATAAAATAATTTTCAATCATTAACACGTTCACTACATATTAGCACAGCGTGACATACCCACCAACCTCAGCGAACTATTTGTGTGGGACTCTTTCAAAGTTGTAATTATCAAAGTTTTGTACGTTGGTAGGACGAGTTCTATCGAACTCGTGGACTTATCCCATTCATGCGCCTGGTGCGTGACTCGCACGGTGCTTGAAATCGAGAAGTGATACTTGTCAGCAGACAGATCACGCGCCACGCGCGTTGGTAGATTACTGTGCATTTTTTACCGCGGATAGGAAACAAATGCATAAAGAATATTACATACATGAATACATTCATATTTACACTTCTCTATTACAGAATTTGACAAACAAAAATGAAACATTTTGACTAATTGGGTGGGTCTTGTGATGTTGAAGGAAACACATTGTCGGCCATCTGAAAAAATATAAATAAAATTATAACATAAGCATCACGACGCAGTCAAAAAACGATTACTGCACGTTCTTTCAAGTTACTTATAAATATGTTGCAGGAATAAATTACAATTAGAAGTTCCTTCATGTTATACATGTATATGATGCAAGAATAAATGACAATTACAAGTTCAGTTCTTTTACTGAACATATTGCAGTAGTGGAAGTTATTTATTTCAAAAGCGGAATCACTCTTAATTCTCTTGAAGTAATGATAAACAGAAAATGCAGTGTTTAACCTTGCATTGAAGTGGTCTTGCTGCTCAAATATCCCATAAATGAATGATGAAGTATGACGACAACTCTGGAGAGGAAATATGCGGGAAATGGAATATGCATGCGCAAATATGGCTACGGATGAATCTGCTAGTAGACTGGACTTACACGATGTGCGGAATGACACTCAGAGCCTTTCTTACCATGCGGGAAACCTGTGATTCACATTTCCTAGAAACCGTCCCATGATACGCTAGGCACGTGCTCCGCACGTGCTTGTAAAGTAAGCGTCACGCCCGATCCACACTGAACGTCTTAAGTGTACTGACAAGGTGGACCCAACATAAACTATTTTAAACAGTTTCTTTAATAGATTTAGCTGTGTGAGATCGCACGTTGTCATGAAGCAAGAGAATCTCGCTTGTGAGCATGACAAGCCCTTTGGTTTGGATTGCGTGAGCACAACTTCCAATAATCTAAGCATCCTGACACAGTTTCATAAAGAATACTCCTTGAAATTTCAGGCAAGTCATAACGAAATCTTAAAGCATCTTTTTTCTCGAACCTTTGCATCAACTTTTTTGCACCAAGTCTTCAGTATTGACAGACAATTTATTAAAATTTGTATCCACCTTATTCAATACATTAAAATGTTGTTAAGATGAAATTACAACATATATTTTATCAGAACTAGTTTCAACGCCTTATTTTGCGTCATCAGCTGATGTACATTTTAGGAAACATTGGCAAATACATAAGTTTATCTACGTCACATAAAACAAATTTAAAAAAACATATTGATGATCTAAAAACTGTATAACAATTATATTGTTTCCATATTATCTGAGATTTGCGAGTATTAAACTTTAAGTTGATGAGGTCCGATGTAAGTTGGTTTGCTTCCTCATAAATTAACGTGGGTTTAACAAGAACAACCACTGAAAACACAATCTTCTTAAAGAAACATTAGCTCAGTTTTAACAGTTCTTAAACCATGATGTATTAAAATTTTTCAATAAAATCTTCAAACCGTTATAATGGAGCAATCATAGTGGAAACGAGCAGTCGGTGCTTTAAGATGTTAACAATTATCTCATTCCCAGTTCAATGCGGACCTGAAATAATAGGAATCTAGTAAACTATCGCTTCACTGAAAAGGCAGGAATATGAAATTTACGTCTTATAACGCAAACATTTATGTGACTCACCTCAAAAGATCGTTGTCCTTGCGAAGCACCGAGTAGCTTAGGGAGCCCTGTTGTGTTAGCAATCAAGTGTCCAATGTTGGTTTGGGCCGAAGAGGGGAACTAGGGGAAAGAGAGAGGAGCAACTGAGGGGCGGCAACCTGTTGGAGCTCCGGTGGGCGTGATCGTAAAAGGCAACAAGTAAAGCTATTGCGCATAATATGAAACACCGTCTTATTGTCTGGGATGTGTACATTTTTAAAAAACTCAATAAGGAAATCAAAAAGAATATTTGATTTTTTGGAAATTTCATTTAAATTAAGGTTTGGATTAAAATACTGATCCAGGTGTATATAGCAGCCCTCCGTAACATCCAGCAAACCTCCTTTTCCTAAGTTCTCCAAAATCTCAATGTCCTGTTCTATAGATGTGAATTTATGTTTTAGATCATGTACATGCTGGCCTACCGCAGAATATCTGTTATATTTTATTGCATTGGTATGTTCCATGTATCTAATTTTAATACTTCGTCCTGTTTGACCTAGAAATGTGCACCCACAGTCATTACGTTTAAATCTATATACTCCCGATTTGGTATATGGGTTCGATCTATTAACTGAAGTTGAATTATGCAATACAACTGTATTATTATTATCAGTACGAAATGAAACAGATAGTATCAGTTGGGAAATCCACCATTGCTGCCACCAGGAAACGCTTCAAACCTTCTAGCGAAAGGTGTCTCTTTCTTGCAGATCATTCCCTTTAGCACTGATCACAGTTTGAAGTCCGGGGGTTAAGATCAGGGCTACCAGAAGGCCACTCAGCAGTTGAGATGAAGTCTGGTACATTGGCCTGCAACCACACTTCAGTCATCCTTGCCTTCTGAGATGCTGCAAAATCTTACTGAAAAGTCCAGGACTCACTATGGAACATGCTTTTACTTCAAGTCCTTTACGAGGGGGTCCAGAACAGTTTCCGTATACACTCTGGCACTCGTTTTCACACCTTTTACACAAAAATGAAGCCTGGTGGGGCCCTCACAGACCTCCCACCAAACCATGACTGAGGATGGGTGGAGACTTCTTTGGACCTAAGAAACTCTCACACGAGCTTCCCAAGCACTTGCCGCTTAACCCACAAAGTGTTCAGCAAGTAAAGCGTGAGGAGTGGTGTGTTCTATAGTTCACATATATGCAATATTTTATTATTTATAAATTAAAAATATATAATACAGTAGTAGTATAATGAAATATTCCTGAAACAATACAGTTTGTGTCCTAAATGGTGTGTCTTAACATGTCACGATGTGTCCTGATTTTTTTACTTTTGAAAGTAACCAGATATTATTTTTAAATGTTTAGAGTCAAAACATGCAGTGTAACACCTAGTTCTATCATTTATCACATTCATAGTTGAATCTATTTTTGTGTTTTTACTCAACCCATAAACAAATTTTCGGAATTTTATGTAGGAACGGTATGATGAGATGTCTGAACCAAAGTTCCTGTATGGGTCACATTATTCAGCTCCTGGCTTTGTCTTATTCTACTTGGTGCGTAAATTTCCTCACTACATGCTCTGTCTGCAGAATGGGAGATTTGATCATCCGGACAGAATGTTTAACAGGTATGCAAGAAACTCATCAGTATAATCTTACAGAACAACAATAGCTTCTAGTGATTCTAGATTAGTTTGATAGCTTGTATCATAAATCAGTGCATGTGTGTGTGTTTTGTTTTTGTTTTTGTTTTTTAAATCAAAGAATGCATTTGTGTAAAGCTTGCTTGACAATTTTCATGTCAAAATTTTAACTGGCCTCTTGTACCAATCTAAAAGTTACTCTTCTTTATGTATTATTTTTATTATAAAGTAATACTTTCCCCTTGGTATTTAACATGTCTTAGAAAGTTTGAGATATACTGGGCTGAGTAGCTCGGACAGTAGAGAGCTGGCCTTCTGAGCACATCTTGGCAGGTTCGATCCTGACTCAGTCCGGTGGTATTTGAAGATACGCAAATATGTCAGCCTCGTGTTGATAGAGTTACTGGCACATAAAAGAACTTCTGTATGACAAAATTCTGGCACCTCAGCATCTCTAAAAGCCATAAAAATGTAATTAGTGGGATGTAAAACATATAAAATATTAAAGATTATAAAGTTTGAGATGTGTTTGATTCAGTTGAAAAATCATATCGCGTTGATGGCAGTAATGCGTGATCTTTCACACTTGCATTCACTTTTCTCTTCATCCTCATTTTCACTATCAGTGTCAGTACATTCATTATCAGTTTCTACTGTGACCACATAGTCCATAAACTGATTATCTGAAGAACTTCACCATACCATGATGCATTAACCAGTAATGTAACTTCTGGTTGGGCGATGCTGCACTCTGAGTGGTGTCATTCTGGCTTAAGGTGATTCATTTATCTGAGATAACCTCGTGTGAATGTTAGTTTCCTTTTATAATTACCGAATGGTTTTGTATGATGTTAGATTTATGGCTTAGTGGCTAACTGTTGAACAGCATGTCTTTCATGTACTGTAGATTCTCATAGCGAAAATACAGCGAAGAATTAGAGCAGCTCTCGAAAATTGCACTCACCAAATTACCAGAGGTGAGTTAGTTTTTACTGGAAAACGAAAAAAAAGGAAAATAATCACTAATCTACACCTGCCAAATGTTATGGTTTGTCCATAAAATTTATGGAAACACAGTGTGTTTTACGGTTTTAGGGATAAACTATATTATTTTACGATTTTACGTACCAAGATCTTCTTTTTAAAATTCGCGCCAGAACAAGCTTCCTCAAGCCGCCGATACATGCTGTGTGACCAGCGAATATTTGATACATCGCTCTGATTTATATTCATCCGATTGTTACAGTCGTTGACTGGGAATACGGGATGCGTCCTGAATCCCAGTCGATCAATATCGATTTGTTTGTGTTGAAAGAGACAGATTCTTGGATAACCGTATGCTTGTTCTTTGCAATGATTTGTTCGATAATAACATTTACTGTCCTGTATAAAAAATAGTTTGTTTGTTTTTCACAACAAATTACAAAGCATAGGTTATGTTGTAGTTACGAAAAAAAACATGTGAATTATGTTTGTCGCTTAATTTTCTTCATATTTTTTGCCACGTATTGCGAAGCTGAGATTATATAGTTGTGGAGTAAGATGAATTGGGTTCGTTGCTTATTTTGTCTTATGATCGTTATCAGTAATCCTGAGTAAATCTATGATAAAACATCATCAAGTGTTTGATTTTCCCATGTATACTGAAATCAAGAAAAAGTTATATTAACCCATTGCCATACTTTGTCGGAACCTTCCGTCCTGTGATCGTAAGGCGGTAACATACTTTGACGGACATTTCCGTCCTGGTGCACGGAGCATTTATAAGTTCATTATCGCGGTTAGCTTGTCAGTGAGATTTATTCTGTTTGTTTTGCAGCCTACCCGATCGATGTCAGATGATACCTGAAGCTATTTTCTCTGTGTAAATAGTAACTCTGGGCTGAAATACGGAAAATAAAAAGCACCTCAGTTTGCCGCTCGTTGTAAACAATCATGGTGGCATCAAAGTGCGGGATGGATGAGATTATTCGTAACTGGCTTGAAAATAGTGATGTTGAAAGTGGAAATGATTCTCTGGAGAGTGAAAATTCTTCTTCTTCTTCTTCAACTCACAGTGATGAAAGTGATTCCGATTTCAGTTCCGAGGTGATAGTGCCAATTGAAACTACATGACAAAACCAGAATGCAACGAGAGCAGGTGAGAAGTCTAGTAAAATGATACTTGGAATTGTGATCTTGTTTCAATAAGCCTGTTTCTGTAACAAGCAAAGCAGTTTCTGAAATTCACTCTGTAGTGAGGAGGGAGTTGGGAAATAATCCAAAAGAAATGGACGTAGTGAATGAATTTCTAATCCCACAGTTCTGCGATCACGTTACTAAGGAAACCAATGCCTATGCCTCTACATTTCTTGCTAATTTATCTCCTTCCCTTGAAACCAGTAATACTTACGAACAAAAACATTGGTTTCCTGTTACTGTAGACGAGCTAAAAGCTCACTTTGCTTTGTGTATTCGTGTGTATGTTGTGATTAATCAAATTTATGTTAAAGTGACCAAAAAATAAATGTATGTAAGGGAATATTTCCTTTCACAAGTAATGGTAGGCCAAAGAGTTAACATAGCACATGGCAGCCAAAACAACCTGACTAATCATGTAAAGTGTGTTAAAGATCTTGGTAATTTGAAATCTAAGGAAGAAAATCAGAAAATAATTAATTTTTTGGCAAAGCTGGAGATAATGTTTACGATGTAATAAAGGCTGAGTGTTTGTTTACTTCTTTTTTTAGTGGAACACAGCATCCCATTGAGTGCAGCTGATTATGCACGAGCTTTGTTCAGATAGATGTTTCCTATGTCGGAAATCACAAAAATGTATGTTTATGGTCACACAAAAATGTGTGTCCTAAACGAAATGGCACGTACTGCAACACAGGACATAGTTACTTGTTTACAGAACAGTCCAATTTCTTTGTCAACAGATGGAAGCAATGATACAGATGATTCGAAGTTGTATCCCATACATACATACAGTACCTGGCCACATTATTAGACTCAAGGACCTTTTTAGCAATTCTTTTCACTTGACACCCTCATTCTTGGATTTATGTGACAGCAAACCCATTGTTGACACTTGCATTGTAGGACATGGTATTCTTGACGATAATAATAATGTGAGTTTTGGAACTTATTATCTTTACAAATTCCCGCCTTTTTCACTTTATTAAGTACCTACCTTGCTATAAACATATGAGGTAATAATTCCCACGGTTTTTGTGTCAGATGTGTGTTTGGTTTACTGATAATTAACTTTAACAGTTTGTCTTGCTGTATTTTAGATATTTACGCTAAATCTGCGTTGATAACAGGAACTTTATGAGGTAGCAGTGGTTTTAAATTTGTTACTTTGGAAATTACACAATTTCTTGATAACAGAGTTATGGGGAAGTCTCAGGACCTTTCTCCTCGCAAAATTGAGTTTGTGAAGGGACTTTTGGAGCATGGAAATCTGACACAACGAGAAATTGTTGCCCATTCAGGAATATCGCAGACTTCTGTGCGTCGTATAAGCAATAAAAAAAAAAAAACTGGGAGAGATTACCTGAAGAACAGAAGAGGGAAATGCGGTAGGGAGAGAATTCTGACTACAAGAGCAGAACGTTTGCTCGTCAAGATTGTGAAAGGAAACAGAAGGGCATCTTATGCTACTATAACCCAATAACTGAACAACAGTGGTATCAAGGTTTCTGTGCGTCGACGTACTTGCAGCTTGGGGTACCGATGTCGTCGACCAGCTAAGAAAGCCAAACTTACTGAGCGAATGATGAAACGGAGGCTACAGTGGGCAAGAAAACACCAACATTTCACAGCAGAAGACTGGAAAAGGCTAAGTTCTGTAGCAAAATGATGTTTTAGCTAGGAACATTCTAACGAGTATTTACAACTTTAAATTTCATACACAGCTTAATTTCTTGGTTCACTTCAGTGATGAATCAACTTTTGAGGTGTCAAGCGAGAAATCCCGGTTTGTAAGAAGATTGTCTAGTGAAAAGTATGAGAAGAATTGCGTCCAGCAAACAGTAAAACATCCTACCAAGGTCATGATTTGGTCAGTGATAAGTGGAAAGGGAATGGGATGTCTTCAGATTGTGGAGGGTATGATGAGTCAGGATCAGTACAGACAAATACTTGAAAAGGGACTGATCCCGCAATTGAAGGACTGGTTTAGTGAAGGTGAAAACAAGATTTTAATGCAAGATAGGGCTCCATGCCACACAGCAAAATCTATTAAAGCTTTTCTCAAAGATAAAGTTATTCCTCTTTTGGATTAGTCTGGTAATTCACCCGATTTAGAATGTGTGGCAATGTCTGAAACGTGAAATTGGTAAAGAGTGTATCACTACCAAGCTTCAACTACTTGAAAATATCATACTTCATTGGAACCATAATGAAAAGTTGTCAGCAGCAGCTTCATCTTGCATTACAAGTATGCCTCGCAGGGTGCAAGCAGTCATGAAAGCTAAGGGTGGACTGACTAAATATTAGAATTGTAGTCTTAAAACTGCGCTTGACATCGTAAATTAAACATTCTGTAATGCTATCCATTGGTGAATGTGTAATATTCCATTAAAAGTCTGTTAAATACATCATTTTGTTAGAAAAATGAAGATTTTTATGTTGAGTCTAATAAAGTGGCCTGGTGTACATACATACATACATACATACATACATACATACATACATACATTATCATTATAGACTGTTATGCCTTTCAGCGTTCAGTCTGCAAGCCCCTGAGAATTTACTAAACGTTGCCACAATCCTCGATTTGCAACTAGTGTTGTGGCCCCATTTAGTTCTATACCTCTTATCTTTAAATCGTTAGAAACTGAGTCTAACCATTGTCGTCTTGGTCTCTCTCTTACCCTCCATAGCAGAGTTCATTATTCTCCTAGGTAACCTACCCTCCTCCATTCGCCTCACATGACCCCACCACCGAAGCCCGTTTATGCATACAGCTTCATCCATCGAGTTCATTCCTAAATTAGTCTTTATCTCCTCATTCCGAGTACCTTCCTGCCATTGTTCCCACCTGTTTGTACCAGCAATCATTCTCGCTACTTTCATGTCTGTTACTTCTAACTTATGAATAAGATATCCTGAGTCCACCCAGCTTTCGCTCCCTTAAAGCAAAGTTGGTCTGAAAACAGACCGATGTAAAGATAGTTTCGTCTGGGAGCTGACTTCCTTCTTACAGAATACTGCTGATCGCAACTGTGAGCGCACTGCGTTAGCTTTACTACACCTTGATTCAATCTCACTTACTATATTACCATCCTGGGAGAGCACACAACCTAAATACTTGAAATTATCGACCTGTTCTAGCTTTGTATCACCAATCTGACATTCAATAGGGAACATGCATGATCCGGGGTTCTAATTAAAAATATGCTAATCTGATTCAAACTTTCATGCAGAATTCAAAAATGTGATCAGAATGTACAAATAATAACTCCAAACATGATAAAAATCTAAATTAAAGTACGAAAATGTCACGTGACGCAAATACGCGATCTCACTGGTCTGACGTCATCGTACAGGTTGACTGAATTAGCAGACGAAATAACACATAGTGTGCTGTGAGAAGCAGGACACACTTTGCATATTTATACTTTATGTTAGTGTCTGGTATAGTTAAATTCGAGGTCTATACATTGGATAATAATCTGAGTGGTATATTTTAGACTTAAAATGAATCCTGCGCAGACAGTGAGGCAGAAAACTTATAAAAGGTGTAAAGTTCCGATGTGCAATCGTACATCGCATACCATCCCAAACAAATTGTTTATAAATGTTCCAAAGACGCTAAAACTAGGGAGAAATGGGTTTTGGCGAGCCGGAGAAATGCTGGTGATATAACAGAACTTCTACAGTTTATTTTTTAGATCATTTTAACGTAAGTTGAATTTGTTTGAATTTTCATCACGTTTCCATGTCAGCTGTTCTAGTGGTAAAACTTTAAATTTTAATGCATGATGCTTTAACTAAATGCTTCATATACACCTTGGAATATGAAAGTAATACACAGTGCATTAATTAATGCTGATTATTAAAGTATTCTCCAAACCTAACGTATGTTTTGGGTGATCCATGTCAAGGTAATAAATCAAAGGGATTATAAACCATATTGACAGCTCTAATTATACCAATTTATCTTGGCATGCGATAGTTATTTATGTCTTTATTGAAGAGCTTACATTTGTAAAGAAATTTAGGCTATAGCTAAATACTCTATAATATAGCAAAAAATAGGCGTGTACATCATGAAAGAAAACAACGTGAATTTAACAAATGTATATCTCTACACAAAATCAATGCTTGCCTGTTGGGGTCTTATAAGTTAACAATGCTCAATTATAATAAGATTAAAGAAATCAATAATATAATTGCACACCGGTGATATTGGTGTTTAAAATATTATCCAGCTTAGCCTAAGTTTTAGGTTATACAAGCCAAGTCAATAAACCAAAGGGTAAAAATACCGGGCGAGTTGGCCATGCAGTTAGGAGCGCGCAGCTGTGAGCTCGCAACCGGGAGATAGTGGGTTCGAACCCCACTGTCGGTAGCCCTGAAGATGGTTTTCCGTGGTTTCCCATTTTCACACCAGGCAGATGCTGGGGTTGTAGATTACTTGAGGCCACGGCCATTTCCTTCCCATTCCTAGGCCTTTCCTGTCCCATCGTCGCCATAAGACTTATCTGTAACGGTGCGACGTAAAGCAAAAAAAA
Source organism: Anabrus simplex (assembly GCF_040414725.1). NCBI lineage: Eukaryota > Metazoa > Arthropoda > Insecta > Orthoptera > Tettigoniidae > Anabrus > Anabrus simplex. The sequence goes on along the minus strand of NC_090271.1, from coordinate 83,399,578 downwards.
ATTTCACATTTCCCAAAGACATTCCTGTATTGAACAACTAAAATGTCACCAAGACATTTTTCTTGCATGATATGCTCAGCTTGTTAAAAGCCAAATGTAATTAATGTTATTGGCTTTACGCCCCGCAAACTACTTGTATGGCTTTCGGAGACACCGATGTGCAGGAATTTATTCCTGCAGGAGTTCTTTTACGTGCCAGTAAATCTAACGACACGAGGCTGACGAATTTGAGCACCTTCAACTACCACCGGACTGAACCACGATCGAGCCTGCTAAGTTGGGGTCAGAAGGCCAGCACCTCAATCGTCTGAACCACTCAACCCGACTTGTGAAAACTAGATGAAGTCATATTTATCTTTATCATGTTTAACTTTTTCCCTCCACAAAGATATTTAATGTTTCTCTTTCATGGGCCCCGGAAGTGGGTAGGCCAGTTACCCCAACCATAAATATATATTTTTTCGGAAATGATAGGTTAAAGACCTATTGTACTATGATCTTTCTTTCCTTCTTTCTTTCTTTCTTTCATTCTTTCTTTCTTAATCAGTTTATCCTTCAGGTTTGGTTTCTCCCTCGGACTCAGTGAGGGATTCACCTCTATCGCTTCAAGGGCAATGTCCTGGAGCGTGAGACTTTGGGTATGATGATACAGCTGGTGAGGAGGGCCATTATCTCGCCCAGGTGGTCTCACCTGCTATCCTCAACAGGGGCCTTGTTGGAGGATGGGAAGATCGGAAGGGATAGACAAGAGGGAAGGAAACGGCCGTGGCCTTAGGTGCCTGGAGTGGAAGTGGGAAAATACGAAAAACCACTTCGAGGATGGCTGAGGTGGGATTCGAAACCCCTCTACTCAGTTGACCTCCCGAGGCTGAGTAGACCCCGTTCCAGCTCTCATACTATTTGTTGTCAACTTTCATGGCAGAGCCGGGAATCTAAACCGGGCCTTCGGGATGGCAGCTAATCACATTAACCACTACACCACAGAGGCGGACTAGTACTTTGTTTATGTTAGTGCTGAAATCCGATTTCTTACTTTTACTAATGCTGAAAGCCCGAAAATGTAATGTTATCTTTAATATGGGAATCATTCTAGAAGGAAATGTTGAAAGTGATGTGATTTCTATCCGGGTTCGTTGTTATCATAATACTGTGAGTTACAGTACATTGCACGTATATAAAAGATGCCACTTACAAACTTGCTTTTTATCTGCGAATTTCTGCGGCCACAAAAGTCACTATTTTTCAAGAATGATGACATCTACACATGGTAGATTGTCTGACTGTGCTGTTTTGAACCTTTCTTCTGTCATTTTGAAGTTATTCGCGATCACGTATAATAAACAATCGGCTTTTAGTAACGGCTGATGCACAATGGTTGGTAGAGCTGTATGCGATACTGGATAGTGTCGTCACAGCACGCCGCTTCCGTCAGAGGCCGTTTCACTCGCCTTTCGAAAAGGCACTTTTAAACATTTTTTTTAAATGGTAGAAAACAAGGCAACTTACCACATTGTAATACGTTTACATACTATTTCATTGGTGTACTTTTCAAAAAAAATATTTTTGAAAATTATGCATGTTTCCTATTCTGTTGAATTTCTTACCCACTGACATAAATTTAGTCTTCGAGAGGCTAATTTTCATACCATATTCATTGCACCTATTTTCAAATTCCAAGATATTAGACTGCAGGCTTTCGGCACAATCTGCCATTAAGACCAAGTCGTCAGCATAGGCCAAACTGCTTACTACATTTCCACCTAACTGAATCCCTCCCTGCCATTTCATACCTTTCAGCAGATGATCCATGCAAACTACGAACAGCAAAGTTGAAAGATTACAGCCTTGTCTAACCCCTGTAAGTACCCTGAACCAAGAACTCATTCTACCATCAATTCTCACTCAAGCCCAATTGTCAACATAAATGCCTTTGATTGATTCTAATAATCTACCTTTAATTCCATAGTCCTCCAGTATAGTGAACATCTTTTCCCTCGGTACCCTTTCATATGATTTCTCTAGACCTACGAAACATAAACACAACTGCCTATTCTTCTCTTAGCATTTTTCAATTACCTGGCGCATACTGAAAATCTGATCCTGACAGCCTCTCTGTATTTTCATCCAACTTCCTCTCAATCACTGATCGCACCCTCCCTTCCAAGATGCCAGTGAATACTTACCCTGGTATGCTAATCAATGAGATACCTCGATAGTTGTTGCAATCGTTCCTGTTCCCTTGCTTATAGATAGGTGCAATTACTGCTTTTGTCCAATCTGAAGGTACCTTACCAACACTCCACGCTAATTTTACTACTCTATGAAGCCATTTCATCCCTGCCTTCCCACTATACTTCACCATTTCAGGTCTAATTTCATCTATTCCTGCTGCCTTATGACAGTGGAATTTTTTTTACCATCCTTTCCACTTCCTCAAGCGTAATTTCACCTACATCATTTTCCTCCTCCCCATGAGCTTGGCTGTTTGCAACACCACCAGGATGATTTCCTTTTACATTGAGAAGATGTTCAAAATATTCCCTCCACCTCTCCAGTGATTCCCTGGGATCTATTATGAGTTCACCTGAATTACTCAAAACACTGTTCATTTCCTTTTTTCCTCCCTTCCTAAGATTATTTATTACTGTCCAGAAAGGTTTCCCTGCTGCTTGACCTAGTCTTTCCAGGTTATTACCAAAATCTTCCTGTGACTTGTTTTTGGATTCAACAACTATTTGTTTCGCTCTGTTTCTTTCATCTACGTACAAATCCCTGTCTGCCTCGACCCTTGTTTGGAGCCATTTCTGATAAGCCTTCTTTTTACGTTTACAGACTGCTCTCACTTCATCATTCCACCAAGATGTTTGCCTACCGAGCTCGATAGCTGCAGTCGCTTAAGTGTGACCAGTATCCAGTAATCGGGAGATAGTGGGTTCGATCCCCACTGTCGGCAGCCCTGAAGATGGTTTTCCGTGGTTTCCCATTTTCACACCAGGCAAATGCCGGGGCTGTACCTTGAATAAGGCCACGGCTGCTTCCTTCCACTTCCTAGGCCTTCCCTATCCCATCATCGCCATAAGACATATCTGTGTCGGTGCGACGTAAAGCAAATAGCTAAAGATGTTTGCCTTTTCCCATCTTTACACACAGTTGTTCCTAGGCATTCCCTTGCTGTTTCTACTACAGCATCCCTGTATGCCACCCATTCACTTTCTATATCCTGAACCTGCTTACTGTCTACTGTTCGAAACTTCTCACTAATCATATCCATGTACTTCTGTCTAATTTCCTCGTCCTGGAGATTTTCTACCCTTATTCGTTTGCAGACAGATTTTACTTTCTCTACCCAAGCCTGGAGAAACTTTGATCACTACAGATCAGATAGTGGTCTGTATCATCGAAAAATCCGCGAAAAACTCGTACATTCCTAACAGATTTCCTGAATTCAAAGTTGGTTAAGATATAGTCTATTATGGATCTGGTACCCCTAGCCTCCCATGTGTAGCGGTGTATAGCCTTATGCTTGAAGAATGTATTCGTAACAGCTAAACCCATACTAGCACAGAAGTCCAGCAAACGCTTCCCATTCCCATTTGCTTCCATATCTTCCCCACATTTACCAATCACCCTTTCGTATCCTTCAGTTCTATTCCCAACTCTCGCATTGAAATCGCCCATTAGCACTATTCTATCCTTGCTGTTGACCCTGACCACGATGTCACTCAATGTTTCATAAAACTTGTCAACTTCATCCTCATCTGCACCCTCACATGGTGAATACACTGACACAATTCTTGTCCTAATTCCTCCAAATGACAAATCTACCCACATCATTCGCTCATTTACGTGCCTAACAGAAAATGTTGCGTGCAATGGTATTCCTGATAAAGAGCCCTACCCCAGACTCTACCCTTCCCTTTCTAACACCCGTCAAGTACACTTTATAATCTCCTATCTCTTCCTCGTTATCTCCCCTTACCCGAATATCACTTACTCCTAACACATCCAAATGCATCCTCTTTGCTGACTCAGCCAGTTCTACTTTCTTTCTCCCATAAGCCCCATTAATATTGATAGCTCCCCATCGAATTCCATTTCGTTCGCCAAGTTGTTTCCAAGGAGTCCCTCGCCTGTCAAATGGGAGTGGGACTCCATTACTCCCATAGGTCCGAGGAATGCTTAAAATATTCTGAGCTCGGTAAATTCATGAAGTAGGATGCTACCCTACTTGCACATAGTCCAAGTGAGGATCTCTCCTCTAACGGGTTATGGACCACCGGTGAATTGTATAGTCCTAGCCGCCTGAGCACAAGGAGCGCCATGACTCAGAATATGTCCGAGATGCCCACTCCCATTCCATAGCAACTGGTATCCCGACTCTCAGGACCACTTACTAGGCCACTCAGCCGTTGCCCATGGTTCACGAACTAGGACGTGACTACAGTAACCCACAAACATGAACCATTGCATCCCATAGTAGTTACTCTTTATGATGCTGCTTGAGAACTGCTTAATTGGCCAGCATTGGAAGAGACTTCGATAAGGCGCAACATAGGAAAGCTGCTATTGTCGCAGTTGGAATTAAATAAAGTGCCAATTAATCCAATCGCATCATTTGACGACCCTAGCTCGTCATAGTTATTCATGGCATATGAATCAAATGACAAGCTCTGCTCGTGGCGATGCACAGCTGTACATCAATCCATGTAGTTCAGTCACTGACCCACAGATGGCACTTGTGTGCATTCCGAGCTGAAGTTTACACATGTGGCTTCGGTTTCTTCACTTTCACCAGGTTCTCACACACTTTTGGAGCAAGAGATAAGAGAATCTTTTTTCATATTATTTCGCTCTTGTCAGTTGCCATCATGGCGTCAAGCAGATGTGCTGGTGTTGATGAAAAAGGAATACGGAAGCTAATAGATAGTTTTTTAGAGAGTGATATTGACGGCAGTGATGTTTGTGACGACGAAATAGACCCTGAAGTCCTTAGTTTGAGTACTAGCGATGTGTATAATAGTTCTGATGACACGGAAAGTGATGCAAATAACGACGGTGTGCCGAGTTTTTCAAAACAAGCTCATACCTCAGCACAGACTAACTTGACTGACTGGAACTGGACAAAAAGTGACAATAAACCTGTTGTACATAAGTTTAGTGAATACAGTGGGGTTAGTGAAAACTTATTTAAGAAGTTTGATATGCAGCCACTATCTGAACTCTCAGTTTTTTGTGAATACATGAACCCTTTGTTTGACAAAATATTTGTCGAGACAAATTCATATGCAGCAAAACAGTTGAGCAGTCCTGACAGAAAAAAAGTTGAAAGACGATGACAAATGGTTTGAGACTACACCTGACGAAATTAGGGCATATTTTGCGTTAGTTATACTAATGTCACAAGTGCGAAAGTCAAGAATACAGTTGTACTGGAGTAAAAACAGGTGTATAAACACTCCTATTTTTCGTGAAACCATGAGCAGAGGAAGATTTATTATAATTTCACGATTTTTACATTTTGTTGATGATGAACAAGTCGATAGTAGTGACAAACTAAGAAAGATTAGGCTTATAATACAACATTTCTGCTCCTAATTTTCAGAATTATATTTACCTTCACAAGACATTGCTCTGGATGAAAGTCTAATGAAATTCAGAGGCCGCCTTTCATATGTCCAGTGTAATAGGTCGTGGAATAAAAATTTACAACCGAGCTTGATAGCTGCAGTCGCTTAAGTGCGGCCAGTATCCAGTATTCGGGAGATAGTAGGTTCGAACCGCACTGTCGGCAGCCCTGAAAATGGTTTTCCGTGGTTTCCCATTTTCACACTAGGCAAATGCTGGGGCTGTACCTTAATTAAGGCCACGGCCGCTTCCTTCCCACTCCTAGCCCTTCCCTGTCCCATCGTCGCCACAAGACCTATCTGTGTCGGTGCGACGTAAAGCAACTAGCAAAAAAAAAAAAAAAAAAAAATTACAAAACTTGTGAATCAAGTTCTGGCTGCTGTCTGTCTTTCAAAATTTATGTAAGTGATGATGTAACGAATCCAAGTCTGCCAGCAAGTACAAACGTTGTGCTCAACATGTGTGAACCCTTGTTAGGCCGAGGGCATGCATTGTTTTTAGATAACTGGTATTCTTCCACAGATTTATTCAAAAGGCTACACGACAAGCAGATGAATGTAATTGGAAATGTTAGACAGAACCGAAAAGACATGCCTCGCAATATCAGTAAGACGAAACTAAAACGTGGAGAGTATGGGACGTGGGCTGCCAACAGTATGTTGTGTGTTAAGTGGAAAGATAACAAGGATGTTTGCTTTCTCACCACTAAACACAAATCAGCTGACATGACAGGGACAGGCAAATACAGACGAAAGAGAGGACAAACCCATAGGGAAGAAGTGATAAAGCCCAAGTGTGGCCTTGAATACCAGAAGGGGATGGGTGGTGTTGACCTTCAGGATCAGGTTACAGCTTTGTTCCCCATCATGCGACGCACAGTGAAAGGGTATGGGAAAATATTCTTTTACCTCCTAGATATGTGTATTTTCAATTCCTTCACTGTGTATCACAAGATCGCTGCTAACAGAAAGACGAGCTACATGGACTTCAGAATAGCATTGCACAGCAGCTACTGGAGACTGTTCAATTGCCGGAGTACTCGGTTCGAGGTCGACCTTCAGCGAGCACCACCCCCACCAGATTACAAGCTAAATCATGGGCCCACTTTCCCATATGTATTCCCACTACAGAGTACAAAGAAGAAATCAAAAGTCACAAGAAGGTGTGTTGTGTGCTACAGCCGGGGTAAAAGAAGTGTAAGTTGCTGGCAGTGCAAAAAGTGTAGTGTAGCTCTTCACTTAGAAGAATGTTTTGAGGTGTACCACATCCAGCAGACGTACTAAAATAGCGGCATTGGTAAGTTTATTACTTCGTTATCAAGCATGCAAATTTTCAGAAAGGAATATATATTGGTTGGTTTTGTATGATTTTCTAAATAATAGTGTGATGTCGACGGCCGCAGAGCGGTTTTTAAATGTGATTTCTTAGTGAACTCCTATGGTATTTAAATGTGAGGCGAATGGGTTAAGAACTGTCTGACATTCTGTTTTGACAATGCCTGTCATGATTGGACAGAAAAGTGGAGTTCTGCATGCTGTTCTGTATGCTTCCAAGTGCCTTGTAATGGCTAGCAAGGGCCCACTCAGAAAGCTGGAGTTAAAAGAGAGGAAGATCCTGAGGAGGATATTAGGACCAGTTAGAGAGGAAGAAGGCACTTTCAGAATCCGCCTTTATGATGAACTGTATGAACACCAGGAGGACATCGTCACGTCTATAAGGAAAAGGCGCCTGACCTTTTATGGACACTAGGCCTGTCTGGATTCCAAAAGACTCACCAACAGGATATTCATAGTAACAGGAAGAGGCAAGGCTTCTAAGAACAAATGGATCACATCAGTTAAGTCGGATATGGAACAACTAGATATTGCACTGGGACAAACTCATGACCGACTACTGTTCCGTCAAGCCATCTGACACGAAGTTTTCCCAACGTCCCTTACAAGCAAGAAGACTACAGGAACTAAGTGGACAGAGGAGAGAAAGCTGGCTCATAGCCAGCAAATGAAGGAGTATTGGAAGAAGAAGAAGAAAGCAACTACTTTACCAAAGAGTAGATACGAGCCCCGTGGTCCTCAGTAGGCCTAAACGACAAAGAAGAAGAAGAAGAAGTTCTACCAGTTTCGAAAGAAGCTCATCAGGATATTTTTGGTATTGGTTGCAGCTGCCATCTAATTAATTTAGCTGCTAAGAAAGCTGCTGCAACTTTACCAGTTAGAATTGATATGATTCTTGTAAGTAACCAAGCTACAAATGATTCAAAATGGGCACAGTTGTTGAATATCCCTGGAGCTGATGCTCATTATAAATATGACAGGATCTCTAGTTTCATGCTGTGTGTTCTTACCATATCACATAGTAATGCAGAATGTGAACAAATTTTTAGCTTGATTAAGAAGAACAGGACACAGTTTAGGTCATCGATGTCCAATAGAACTCTGGAAGCCATTTCCATTTTGAAGACCAGAAGTTCTGAAGCATGTTATACGAACACTTTCTGAAGAAAGCAAAGCAAGCCAGAACCTTAGCTGTTAAAATCAGAATGAAGCTGTGCGTGTGGTGGTGTAAATAATGTAAATAATTTGGGTGCATATAATTATATGCAGCAACATACTTTTTATTTCAAAGTTTTAATTAGTCGTGTGCATAAACAAATTATATTATGTAAGTAAATTTCATTGATGCATGTTTAGGATATTTGTGTTAGTTTAACTGAGGTGAAATATTTTGTTCCTTGTAATGTCCTTGCTTGCATATAGTGTTTTATATTAATGCTGTTAAACTCATAATTATCTGAAGTGAAGAAAATACATGAATTTTGTTGTGTTTTACCGCATTTTGGTGCGTTGGGTTCCCACGTTTTTTGATGTACGGGGATTTTACTGATAGGTTATTTGGAAAGTTGGCAGGTATGCCAATCGATTCATAAGAAGTTGAGCAGAATCTCAGTTCACTACTTTAACCACTATGCAACCGTAAGCGGACTGGTATGCTCTCGATTGGCTGGGCCAGGACTCAACAAGCGGACTGGTATGCCGGAATGCAAGGTCGCATATTGGAGACATTTGACATCTGTTGGCTTTTTCCGGAAACATTTCTAATTAAAATTTGTTCTTGGTGTCTCAAAGTGTCACCAGAGTGCTCTGGTATGCTTCCTTGGCAAAGAGAATTGATTAAAGTATCGATCAAGAAATCTGTATTCTGTTGTTGACAAGATGGCTGAGAAGGAAGTTGCTTGCTCGCGCAAAATGCTCAGTAATAGCAAAATTCTAAGCAAATTTGATGTCTTAGGTTCTGATTTCAGCAGTGTTGGTGAGGAAGAAGTTATTAGTGATCCTGTGCATGAATGAACACGAAATATATCACCAGAGATCTTTCGCATAATAATATCGTACGACATGGAATGCCGAATGAACTTTCTCCCGCCCGTCAAGATCCGATTGCAACTGCCGGATTTGAACCTACGATCTTGGTACCTGGATGTGAACACTTCACTACTGATCCTCAGACTGAATCTTAATAATAATAATAATAATAATAATAATAATAATAATAATAATAATAATACCGGGCGAGTTGGCCGTGCGCGTAGAGGCGCGCGGCTGTGAGCTTGCATCCGGGAGATAGTAGGTTCGAATCCCACTATCGGCAGCCCTGAAAATGGTTTTCCGTGGTTTCCCATTTTCACACCAGGCAAATGCTGGGACTGTACCTTAATCAAGGCCACGGCCGCTTCCTTCCAACTCCTAGGCCTTTCCTATCCCATCGTCGCCATAAGACCTATCTGTGTCGGTGCGGCGTAAAGCCCCTAGCAAAAAAAAAAAAATTATAATAATAATGCACCGAGTCATACGGCTGTAAGTTCGTATTTGGGATATAGGTTCGAATCTCATCATTCGCTTACTCGTGATTAGTTTCCCATTAGTTCCTTATTTCCAAATCAGGCAAATGTTAGGCTCATGTCGTATTGGTTTCCTATTATTTCCTTATTTCAATATCAGGCAAATGTTAGGCGCGTGTCGTATAATTAAGGCCCATAACACATACTAAAGAACTTCCGAGGTGAGATAAGTTAATGAAAAATTTAAGATTTCAAAGGGATTTTTAATGTGTTATATTTCTGTATTGTTCTGTTTTTTGTGTCATGAGCAATAGTGTGGAATTTCTCAATGATATAAAACAGGTCCCGTGATAATACGCACAGTCGATCACCCACTACACTGTTTTAACCGAAAGCTTGCAACACCCAGGTTGCATACTAAAAAGTTGGCAGATTCCTAGCAATGTCAGAGCAAAGGGCAGGTGGGTGCATATAGGTTAAGTACCACCTTGATACAGTTGAGAATGAAGTATGCACCAAGTGCCACGTTCTGGATTTCTTGTGCCTACCTCAAGATAACACCCTAACAGCATTTTATGGCAATGAGGTAATTCTTCAATTGTTGCATTTTTTATTGATGGTCATATAAATGAGGTTTTTTTGCTATCAGAATGGCTTTAACTAAATACTAAGGTTAAAGAAGGGCAAATATCTTCAAAGGGATTAGACGAGTTATTGAAAACTCTACACAAGTTTTCTGACCACTTAGATGAGCTGGAGAAAGTGTTTTACAGTTGTATGCACTGCAGTAACAACAGGATTCAGCTTCATTAACAGGATGAAAAGGAAACTAGAACTTTTCCTGAACATCACTAAGAGTTTAAAGGTAAAAATTATATATATATATATATATATATATACAATCTGGCAACACTGTAACCATATGTAGGGTAACTACCGCTGTCAGCACGTTCACGTCGTGCTGTACAGTTGGTGCAGTGGGTAGAGTTTTTGGTTGGCATGCAGGAGGTCGATGGTTCGATCCTGGGTTGAGGCGCATTTTTATTTGCTAATTTCCATCTGACATTACCTACTGTAATACAGTAGACACCGTTTCTGAGGTTACATGTATCCTACATTTACAACATAATAATAATAATAATAATAATAATAATAATAATAATAATAATAATAATAATAATAATAATGCATTGAGATACGTACTAAACAGCATGCGGTTACCAGACACAATGTTGAAAGGCAGAATTATTGGGACCATGGTGATAACACATACAAATTGTAACCGAGTTTGGACATTATTCGCAGAGCACGTTGCTAGGCCTACTGGTAACGTCAGGCCCTAACGAAATGTAATGGACCTGAACGAGGCAAGAATAATAGTTGGTACTAATCTATGGGACCATCGGAGGAGGGTACAAAGAAAACAGGTTTCCCATCTAGTAGATGAAGTGGTGCGCCTTTCAAAGCTGACCATTGAAAACGATTGTTCGTCCATTTCTAGGATCGTAGTATGTAAGTGCAAATGGTTTCTAGAGGAAACGCTGCAGTCGCTGTTGACGATTAAGGTGCCAGATACCATACCACCTGGACTACATTTACGAAATAAAAAACATACACCTCAACCCAGGATCGACCACTCGCCCTCCTGCGTGCTAACCCAAAATTTTATCCATTGCACCAACTGTACAGTACAACTAACTTCTGCTGACAGAGGTAGTTACCCTACATGTGGTTACAGTGTTGCCAGATTGCTACTCTTCAACGTTGTTTTTCTGCCGGATATACTCGCAAGATGCAATTTTGTATGAGACATTTTTTTATTGCTGGCATGTGAGGAGTCGCGCTGCGACGCCCGAGTGCGCGAATTACGCTTCACCCTGTATATACGTACATACATTTTCACAGCCAAAACAATTACGGACTGGATCATCAAGCTATTCACAGAGTTCCGTCGGCATTTGAAAGCACACTGCCGGACATTGATTGTGTTGCGCTGATCTTCAGGAGCTAGCAATTCGCTTCATTCAAGTGACTCGTCTTCGATTTGTACACTGTTTTGGACTTCATATTCATTAAATTATGTTGTGACTTTGTGCCTGACCTCTTCTCGTAAACATTTGGAGACAGTGCTGAACTTTGTGTGTGTTGTGCTACTATTCAGAAGATCGCACCTTAATTCATATAAGAGACTGACCTTCTACTTCTTCTAGTTTCACGATTTAAAATCGCACAGTGCCAATCCCCATCATCTTATTTTGCCTCTTCAACAGTTTTTGTGAAAGACTCATTCTTTAATTTCTTATTTACCTATGCATTGTTTTTGCATTTTATTCGGCTGATGATGACCCAGATTGGGGTCGAAACTGGTACCGCTTCCGCTTATAATTAAATAGAAATGTAACTCTACATTTCTTATTTATTTGTATTGAATAGGTTGAACTACGTTATTTGTTATTTCAATTTAATTATCACTAAGAGTTATCATATATCTGGCAGTGATTAACCCATTAGCAAATTGATTTTCTAGCCCTTCGCATGCCCTCAGTTACAAGATGGCGGATACCACAAAAGACGATGAGCAAAATGCTCTTCAAAATCTATTGAATGTGACTGAATTAAGTGGAAATTTAAAGAAAGAATTTCGGAACAGAATTCTAGAATCTGTAAGTACCGGGTTATTAATTTAAAAGTTCAGAGCAGAGTGCAGAGGACTAGGCACGCTGGGAAGGGAGACAGCGAGCGCAGTGCCCGCAATGACAAGCAGGCATAGTCGGCTCAAAGAAGCGGCATGATTATGTCTATAGAAACTATAGGTCTTTTCTGCTCTGATGACGGGCGGCCTACATGCTGTCAGGGGAAGTGGGATGCGGGCAGTATGTCACTGCCCAATCAGGCAAAAGATCACCTGGCGGTGGCGCTGAGAACTACTCAGTCTCCCGGGCAGTTTGCCGCGCTCAATTCGCTCTCCGAACTGCTGTGTTGCCAAGTAGCTTTGCAGTGTGCGTGTGGATATTACAAAGATCTTGTTTGACGAGTTTGTTTTAGGATAATGCTTGTTTTATGAGTAATTCTTGCCGCGTCCTTTACTGCATTCTTCAACTAGTGTTCGTGACATGTGATATGACATTAGTTTGTTTCTATTTGCATTGCTCTATGTTGTTATTGTATGTAATAACTGCACTATATATCTTACAATGGCAAAGAGGAAGGAGATAAGGAGCCAGGGTAGAAAAATGATCAGCAATGTTCATGAATATTTTCAAAACGAAGCAGAAAATAATGACCCTTTAGTGAGTGTGTATAAAGTGCATCAGAGTGTGTCGGAAGCTCGTCAAGTTAGTGTGCGAACCGTTCAGCGTATAGTAAAGAAAGGTAAAGACATTACCTACCCAGTCATCTGGTTCCATCTCATTTCAATCACCGTGCAAACGAATCGAAAGGAACTGTAGGCTATAATAAAGGCAATCGACGGATTCCATAAAGATGTAATAAGAAGAACTCTCCTAAGTTATGGTATTACGTAAAGGGTGGAATACCTGACACTGAACAAATATGTTGTGTAACTCTGTACTCTTGAACGAATTATTTTTCGGTCTGTTGTCAATGCACTTTTTATATGCATTATTAATTAACTCGTATCATACTACATCAAAGATATGATAAAATATTAAAAATAAAAAAATAAAAAAATAATAAAACTCATCCACAGGCCATACTCGTACTATAACATACGAAGCTCTGTATTTCAAAGTTATGTGGATTTTAACACAACTTTAACACGCGCGCGGGTGCTCCTGGCAACATTGTAATAGTGGCCTCTGTCTCTTTCCCTTAACGGCCTCTCACGTCGTGCTGGATTGGTCGGCCCCATGCTCCCCGCTTCCCCTGACAGCATGTAGGCCACCCGCCATCAGAGCAGAAAAGACCTATAAATGAAACTGAACTCACCGGCTACATAGATGCTCTGGACAAATAAGTAAATGAATAAACAAATAAATAAATCAACTAGGAAATTAAACTGAACTCACCAGTAATAAATAAATAAATAAATAAATAAATAAATCAACTAGGAAATTAACCTGAACTCGCCAGTATTTACAGACGATGCTGAAAGTGATCTTCAGCTGCAATGCAAGCTTCACATCTTGTAATGAGATTTCAAAACCCACTTTGTAGTTCATAGACACCGATAGAACGCACAATGTTCCTAATTTCAATTTTTAATTTTTCTGCAGTTCGAGGATTATACCTGTAAACTTTTCCTTTAAGATTTCCCCATAGATAAAAATCACATGTGCTTAAATCAGGCAAACGAGGGGGCCATAAGCCTTTACTGATGATCAGATCATCATCGAACATTTCCCGTAACCTAATGGAAACGAGAGGTCCACCTATTCAATACCATATAATGTTATAAGAAAAATTATAACATTTTATTATACTCGGTACCAGTTTCAATGCTGGTGTGCATCATCATCAGCCAAAAATAAGAAAAATATACATAGACAAAGTTACAATAAACAATGCATAAAGTACATACAAATTTTACAAAACCGACAAGACCAAATTAAAAACGGGATCCATAAACATTAACCTATGACCTAAACTTAAAAAATAGCACCAACTGTCTTAAAACTATGAATATACGTCCTCTTGATAAAAGTCCTCTGAATCTAAAAAACATTAAACCATGTGCGAGCAGATTAAATTTGAGGACAAAAACCAATGCTTCACTATCATAAAAGTCCAAGAGCATAATTTTAATTTTGTAAGAACATATGTATAAAAGGTTTTCTTGCTAAACATTCACTGAGTATTAGAGTAACCGGTGCAAGAATTAAGAAACCATTTTTCTATTGGTTAAAAATGGCTGTTATTAAAATAACACAACCAGTTAAAAGACGTAACAACTTCCTATTTTGCGTGATAAAACATATGTCTTCTCTAACTTAGCCACTTTCTTTAAGTATTAGATAGCAAGATCTTTTTAATGAAAAATTGGCGGACGCCGTGTTTCCAGGGTACTGTTCTCGGTTCAAATTAGGACCTGAAGCAAATAAAAAAGAAAATAATGTCAAGAAAGGCTCGGTTCAATACGGAATAAACATGAAGTTTTTAAACTTGGAATTTCCCGTAACCGTCGTGTAGAGCTACACGCCATATGGGCCGTTGCATTATCCTGCTGGAAATGGCCGTACCTTTTCTCTTCTTCAGTCAGTTCAGCAAAAAATGGTTCCAGAATGTTGTGAATATAATGGTCAGAAGTAATCGTGTCCTGAAAAAATATCGGACTGATAATTTGTCGGGCACTGATAACGCACCACACACCCACCTTCACATCGTGCAGAGGTCTCAGCTGTAAAATGTGCGGGTTGTCTGTATCCCAGATTCTATTGTTCTGTGGATTGACATATCCACTCAAATGAAACCAGGCTTTGTCGCTCGTAAAAAGAAAGTTCGGATCCACAATACTGTCATGGACACTATTCATTAGCCAATTGCAAAATCATATTCTTGCATTGAAATCTGTAGGCAGTATGTTATGGACTGAATGAGTCTGATAAGATCATAAATGTAACAATTTTGTTGCATTACGTGTTGAAGAAGGTGAAATACCACTTTCCTGAGCTACTCTCTGAAGCGACTTATGTGGACTGACTTGGTGTCTTGCCTGTATATCTTCTAACCTCTCCCGTATGAGAGCTGTTCTCCTTCGCTTCTTTTTCTTATTGCTTATGGAAACAGTACTACGCCACTTGTAAACGACAGTTGATGCATGTACCGTTTTGATGGTACTGTCGCACCAGGAAATTGTCTACGGAATTTTCTAAGGCACCTTTTAGCTGGTTTCTTCTTCTTGGTGCAAATAACACTCGACCAAAAATATTCTTTGCTCTATAGTGTATTTAACCATCGTGATAATAACCTCACAACACACCTTAAAAGTCCAATAGTTTCTAGTGAACTGAGGGACAGAGTGCTAAACAGCTGCGCGCTGGCAATGAACACTTCTTATCTCACCAGTGTTGACAGAAGCCATATGGTGCTCGCTCGGGAATTCCCACAGCATGCGGGCAGAAGTCTGAACGCTTAAATTATTCTCCCTATACCATAAAGACTTGAACTCAAGTCAAAGTGGAAAATATTGAGTTTGGAAATGAGGTTAAGAAACTGCGAGTTGAAGTAAATCAGTTACTTACCAGAAATCCAAGATCTTCTACGAGACACGTATTGACATCTGGTGACCAAATTACTAACGAAGGCCCTAGATATCAGATCAAAAATTAGATGGATGGCTTTTCCGGCGTTTGCTCTATTAACCAGCGTTTCGTCTTAGGTCTGACACTAGACTCTTCAGAGTGGGATGTGTCAGACCCTACCCACTGACGCTGGGGTGTATGCAGGTGAACTTATCAGAAGCTTATTTATGAAGCACAGTCTGATAACTGCATACGGGAGATAAAACTCCACAATGGAATTTTTGATATGCTCTATTGGTGGAAAAGAATCTAATTCCCTCCATGGGAACTTAGAATTTCCAGGCCCTAGATATGGACACATCATTACATCTAATGGCACATCACGGAAGCTCTATTCTGAGGTGACGGCGAATGATGAAACGAAGGAAAAACAACTTACCAATCAAACAGGGGAAGAAAAAATGAAACATTTACTGAAATCCAGTATAAATCCCACAAATATAAAAGTGGATGTTAATAGTACGAAGGCTCCGAGGGACAGAAGGATCATGATAGAAACAGAAAGCAAAGAGGAAGTAGAAATTCTGAGAGCTGCTGTCAAAGAGAAATGTTGTCAACAGCAGGAAGCTACAATTCCTAAGCTATGGAACCCAAACATGGTCATTTATAACATCCCAGAAAAATTTACATTAGAAAATGCTGAGGAAATTATTAACTTGCAAAACCCAGAATTGGAACTAAAGAATGGAGATATAAAATTTAAATTTATCTTTACTGTAAGGACAATATTTCATTGTCTGGTGGTCAAAGTAAATTCACAGATAAGGAAGGTGCTGTTGCATAAGAAACTGAAGATTGGCTGGCTCTTGGTGCTTCAAATGTTTCAGATACAATCACAGAGGGGAAGACATCTGTCTAAAATGCACGGGGAATCATAACATAAAAGACTGTCAAACCAGTGATAATGAAATGAAATGTATAAACTGCTTAAATTGGAACAAGTTTCACAAGAATGATGAAGTTAGTGTAAACCATACCGCAACAGACAAAAACTGCCCTTGCTTGATTGCTGCCATTAAGAAATATAAGCAAAACATTGATTATTAGAATGGAAACTCAAAACAACAAAGACAATAGTAAAACATTCCAAAGCAATGGGATATCAATTAACAATGTTCAGATTAACTTGAAACACTGTAAGGCTGCAACCTATAATTTAGACCAGATGATCATACAACGAGATGTAAACATCGTTTACTTACAAGAGCCCTATTTATAAAAATAAATTATCCAGTATTTCTAAAAGGCATCGAATTTATACCTCTAGATGTGGTGTAAAGAGGGCAGCAATAGTCGTATCTAATCAGCAAATTGATGCTGTTCAAATAAATCAGCTGTCGGAGGAAGATATTGTTGTAATTGAATTTTCAATTGGAAAGTTAACATTTGTGGCTGCCAGCATTTATCTGGATATCGACTATGACATAAATAGAGATCTACACAAATTGGAGGCCATAATACAACTGGCATATGGAAAAGGCCTGATTTTGGCTATGGACACAGTAATGCGAGATCCAAAACATGGCACGATAAATTAACAAATAAAAAAGGGAAAAAACTTGAAGAATTTGTTGTAGCTAATAACTAGGGCCTGGATTCATATGCACTAAAAACTCCAATAATATGCATGTACATATGCACTAAAAATAAAACAAAATACTCTTACCAAACATTTTTTTAAATTTCAACTCTGATAAATTAATAAACATGTTTCATTCCTTGCAAATGATGCATGGCAGTAGGTTATCTACAGTTTTTTCTATGTTTTCAGGGATTAGTGACTTTCTGTTTTCGGACAAAATTAATTTTTATGCTAAAAATTATTGTTCTACGTCGATGGACGTAACTGGGCAATACTTGTACACTGGCAACAACTGCTTGGAATATTATTCTGGAAAAGACTGCCTGATTCGACTTATGTAGTTGCTTATGGATTGAATCTTCTTCAGTGCTGGATTTGAGTCCAACACCGCACTGAGTTTCCTTTTAACTTTTTCTACAGTTTCGCCAGGGACACCATTTAAAGAAACAACGGGTGTTTTGAATTAACTGAAGGGATTCGTGTAGGGGTGCACCGCGAGTTTCTAGGCCCTTAATCGCCTTCGAAAGTGATGAATCATGCACATGGACGAAACTGATACATTTTGCATACAGTTTCAGATTTAAATGCGCACTTTGCTTCACGAACACACGCAATAAGACTATCATCAATACTTTTAACTACCCTTTTCACTTGATTAAAGTTCTCCTCGTAGAACGATATTGCGGATAACCAAGTTCCCCATCTTGCTAGAACAGGATCCGGCGGAAGAGAAACCTGAGGCAGATGAGTTTTGTAGAACTGTACACGAGCTGGTGCTTTTAGAACAGTTTTCTTTCCCACTTGAAAATACTTTGTTGAGAGATGGAAAGAGAGTACGTACCTTTTCTGCAATACAATGCTATCTATGGGCCAAACATGTGACAATGATGCGATTTGGAAAAATATACTCGAAGAGACTGACAAGCTTTCATCATATACGAAGCTGCATCTGTGACTAAAAGGCGCACTTCATAACAATCACTCTCCGATTCACTAGGCCACAGAAGTCACAGGGAATCGTTAACAAGTCTTACAACTATAGTGTGGTTGGATTTTTCTAGCACTTTGCACGAAAGTAAACAAGGTTTGCTGGATTCTTCTAGACATAATTTCCCCACTCTGAAGTTCACAATGTATCGACCACACGAATCGGTTGTTTCATCTACCGATATCCAGACACAGTTCTGTCCTATATCAGATCATATCGAATCCACGACAGAAGCGTGCATTGAAAGAAAATAGTCCTTCCTAAGGGTAGATTCATCTGATATCCTTTGAAAAGCACAATACTTTTCAAGAAACGAGCATAGATGTGGATTATTTAACCTTCATACAAAAGTTTTACAAATATCAGGGGAAAATATACTAACTTCACGCTGTGTTTCCACATCGGTTAAGAGTAGTGTTGCGTATTCTTACTCTCTTCTGTTGATCGGAGATGTGAAGTTGTTTTCGAATGCTGTTCAGTTTGAATTTTTTATCGCATTTTACACTCTTGTCTCACACATGGCAGTACACTACATCACCCTCACTTGTATAGTCACTATTGCCTGATATCTACAGTTTAATTAAAAAAGACCTAGAGCTCTTATCTTTAGGCATTTTTACATTTTAATTTCGTAAAAACACTTCAATAAACGAAGAGCAAGTTAACAGATGAATGCACTTGTTTAATCAAACCTTGGGAGGCTACTGTATGGAGGAAGGAATATCAGAAAGAAGGAAATAGCTGTTGTGAAAAGGATCATTACCCGTATACCTGCTTGTATTGCGATACTGAAAGCATTTTCCTTCATCAGGAAAGGCTTCTCGTGTTGCCAAGGGATGTACAGCATGAAGAGTTCATTAGATTTTCATTTCATTCAGAAATCTTAGATAACAGATCACACATAAGAGAAAAATTTATCTGTATATGCACTAACTTTCAAAATATGCATTTGTATATGCACATATGCATTTTTAAATAATCTGGCTCTACTAATAACCTTCATTTAATGAACAATAACACAGAAGTCACAACATTTGAGTCTAACGCAAGGTCTAGTAATGTGGACATAACTATTTTTAATCAAAACGTGTTAACATGGATGAGCTATTGGAATTGCTCTGATGAAGAAAGTTTTTCTGATCACAAACTGATTACATATAATTTGAAACACAATTGCAATAACACTCTGTATAATTTTCATGGAACTAGATACATTTTTAAAGCAAACTGATATGATGATTTCAAGGAAAACTTCATGGAAGAGATTAAATGTGAATTTGATTCACAAAATCTAAATATTGATTCCAGAAATAGAGAAGAAACTGATTTAGATGATATACTCAAGGTTATGGTGATGACAGAAATGAACATGGAACAAGTAGTAGCTGAATTTGAGAATGCAGTCTGTAAAGCATGTAAGAAGACATTCATGACTATATATGCCAATCCAAAAACATCTGAACATAAATCAGTTCCTTGGTCACAAGAACTAAGCATATTACGGAAAAAAGTTTGTGCATTTAGAAGGAAATATCAAAAGCCCAAAAATGACGAAACTCTCAGAAAAAATAGAAGAGACCACTATCTAGAATGGAAGAGAAAATGTTAGACTACAATTTAAAAAAACTAAATATGCGTCCTGGAAAAATTACTGTACTTTAACCGACTCATCCACTCCATGGAATGCAGCTTACAAAATCGTATTTGGTAAGTTAAAACCAAATATTACATTGGCAACTCTCCGTAAACTCGATGGCTCTTAACAACAGACTTGAAAGAAACCCTGAAATTAATGACGGACTCTTTTGCCCAAAAAGATGATGAAAGGGATGACAGTGACCAACATACGGAAACTAGAAAAGAAGCAGAGAAATCTTTTGACGCTCCGGATGACAGATGGTAATCAACTCAATGGATACAACCAAAGCACCAGGAGAAAGTGGAATTACAGTAGGAATCTTTCATCTGGTATTTAACTTATTGCCCAAATTCCTGACAGCAATATACAATGGATGTCGTAGGACCGGATGTGTTCCGAAAATGTGGAAACACGCCGAAATTGTACCCGTCATAAAGTCTGGAAAAGAAGATCATGATGATGTATCCAGATTTTGGCCTGTCATCCTGCTAGACATAGCAGCTAAGGTACTAGAAATGTTATTAATAGGTAGAATACTGCATCATATTTACTCTAACAATCTCATGAATGAATGACAGTTTGGATTTACACCTCAGACCAGTACAGTGGATGCAGTAATGTCATTAAAGAAAACAGTACAAGATAGCTTAAATAGAGGATACTACGTAGCTCTCATCAGTTTAGGCGTAAAAGGAGGCCTACGACGAAGCATGGTGGCCACGCATACTAGTATCTCTAAGAGAATTCATATGTCCCAGAAATATTTACAAGTTTTCCTCAAGTTACTTTAACGAAAGAACTGCGTCATTAACTCTAAACAGTTTGTCTGTTCAACGAACTACACTGAGCGGCACGAAAAATGCAACACCCAATAAATGGTGTGTAATTATTGTGTATTTATCTATTTAATCAAAGTGAGGCACTTCAGCCAGTTTTTTAAGACGCGGTATGTTATTGGCGTTCCTTTGCGAGCAAACAATGAAGTGTTGATTGTTTATAGCACTAGCCTTAATTATTTTCCCGCTTTCGTACCGCTTATTGTTGTACCTTTCATTGTTCCCCTTTCAATCACATGTGTTTATAGGATCTTTCTGTGATTGTCTTAATCAGCTTTCTGGAGGAAACATGCCGTTAAGCCCTGAACAAGCTGCAAAAGCTGTTGCTTTGCTAGAAGATGGTCGCAGCATGCATTACACTGCAGAAGTGTTCAGGACTACACCTTCCATGATTTCCGGAACCGTACAAAGGTACAGGGAAACTGGAGGCTTTGCAAGGAGACCAGGATCAGGTCCGAGAAGAGCAACATCAGAGACAGCTGACCGCTTCTTACAACTTCAAGTTCTCCGCAACCGTCACACCACCGCCGTTGAAGCATGAAATCGACTCCACTAAGTTCAACGGGTCAATGTTAGTGAGAGAACCGTTCGAAGAAGACTGGAAGAAACCAATCTTAAGTCCAAAAGACCTGCTACAGGTCTGAAACTCACCAGAGAGCATCGCACAGCTCGACTACGTTTCGCAAGATAACATCTTGGCTGGACAGTACAACAATGGGATCAAGTGTTTTCACGATGAGTCGCGATTTGGCCTCCAATCACCTGACGGAAGGGGAAAGTCTGGAGAAGGGCAGTGGAAAGGCATTTCCCTTGCACATTCTCATTCAGGATGCCTCTTTAGGGTGGTTATGTTATGGTGTGGGCAGGAATCAATACAGCTGCAAGGACAGATTTGATCTTCTTGGAGAATGGGAACCTTACCGCACATTGTTATGTCGAGGAAATCCTTCTTGAGCATGTTGTGCCTTCGCTCCATTTATTGGTAATGATTTTACACTAATGCACAACAATACATGCCCACATCTAGGCAGAGTTCTTGGGTGAAACAGGGATTCGTGCTAAGACTTGGCTCGCTCGAAGCCCTGATTTGAATCCTATTGAGCACGTTTGGGACCAGCTAAGCTGAAGAGCCTGTCAGCACTATCCAGAGATCCTACAGGACCTACGGAACGCCCTCCTGGAAGAATGGAAGATGATTCCTCAACAGGACATTAACACCTTATTCAGGAGCATGTCTGAAAGGTTGAATTCCATCATTGATGCAAGAGGTGGCAATACACGCTTTTGAAGATGCGAACAGAGGTCCCCGAGATCGTCTCCGAGGTCTGTGAAGTATATAACATCAAAACAGAAATGCATTACTTTTATGAGCTTACTCAATATTTCCTTGAAAGGTGCATCTCTGGCTTAACTTGTTCAATTTGTTTATAGTCGTCTTTTCATTTCATTGTTAGAAACTAAGATGAGACCGTACCACAACATTCTCTCATAAGATAGTGGATTAGTGTCATAAAATTATCATAAATTTAACATAAATTTCAGTTTTGAAAGAAATTGAAGTGTTGCGTTTTTCGTGCCGCTCAGTGTATTAGCAAAGGCTGCCCTCAGAGATCCTGCTGAGGCCTGGGATTTTGGAACATTCAATACAATTCACTTTCAAATATAGAATACAGCAAGTACATGAAGGTCTTAGCCTTTGCGGATCATTTTCTTATGATCGTCAAAGGAAGAAGCCTTCTTGAGTTGGAAAATTACTCTAACATGGACTTGTGTAAGGTGGAGAAATGGGCCAAAAATCACAAAATCACGTTCAGCAAGCAGAAATCAAGGATTTTGGTGATAACGAAGAAAAGATTGCAGGAAACACCAAATCTGAACAGCTATTTGAACAATAAATCTTTTCCACAGTCGGATAGTTTAAACCTGGGTATAATAATTTATTTTTTTTTTTTTTGCTAGGGGTTTTACGTCGCACCGACACAGATAGGTCTTATGGCGACGATGGGATGGGAAAGGCCTAGGAGTTGGAAGGAAGCGGCCGTGGCCTTAATTAAGGTACAGCCCCAGCATTTGCCTGGTGTGAAAATGGGAAACCACGGAAAACCATCTTCAGGGCTGCCGATAGTGGGATTCGAACCTACTATCTCCCGGATGCAAGCTCACAGCCGCGCGCCTCTACGCGCACGGCCAACTCGCCCGGTGGTATAATAATTGATAAAAAGTAACTTCAATGAACATATGGAACAAGTAACACAAAAATGTACTAATCTGATACACGCATTGGCTAAATTGGCAAAAACTAAATGGGGACTGAGTCATGATATAATGAGAATTATTTACAAAGGTGCTATCCTACCAATTATTTCATATGGAGTTCCGGTCTGGATTGAAGCCGTTAACAAACACAATGCAATTAAACTTAAACGAGTTCAAAGATTAATCAATATTAGAATAGCAAAGGCATTCCGAACCGCATCAAATGCAGCTTTATGTATTTTAACAAAAATCACTCCTATAATTATAGAACTTCAAAAGTTAGTAACTTTCTGTGAAATCAGAAAGGGAAATAATAAGAAAATAATTATGGATATTCCAAAGCACTACTCAAAGAGGCCACATCCTGCAGACATATGCACCATTAAAGGAAAGCAAGATAATATAGACTACAAATTTGAAATATATACTGACAGGGGTAAGGGGGACGTTGGAGTTGGGGTCACCATATTCATTGACGAAGAAGTAAGTACATCAACTACAGTATAGGCTACAAGACTACTGCTGAAATAACCAAGCAGAACAGTTAGCGATTTTAAAAGCGCTAGAGTATTTGGAAACTTGTCAAAATTTCCCTAACATCCAGAAAACAGCAGCACTTCACACAGACAGTAGGATAACTGTCATCATCATCATGAGCAGTGTAACTCATTACTGAGCATCGCGACCCCATTTGACTTCACACACTCTTCTTGATTAAGCTGCGCCAACTTTGACGACGTTCGGCTTCTCTTAAAGCCTGCTGAAGATTCAGACCGGTGGTACGCAGAACTTGATGAATCCACCTGCTCGATGTCCTTCCTCGTGGTCTTATACCAACAACTTTGCCTTCCATGATGCACTTCTCCAGATTTTCACTATGCCGTCTTATAATATGTTCAAAGAATTGGACGATTCTCCTTATGACGCAAGAAGAGAGAGGTTCGAAGATATTCAATTCTTGAATAATAGATGCATTAGTTCTTCCTTCCGTCCAAGTTACACGGAGCATCCGCCTCCAACACCACATCTGAAAGGCGTCGATACGGTGCTTATCTCTTGCCCTGAGGTTCCAGGTTTCGGAACCATAAAGGAAGACAGAGAACACAAAAGAATCAACTAGTCTAACCTTTGTACTGTTCGTTATTGCTCTGTTCTGCCATATTTTTGTGAGTTTGCTCATGGCAACATGCCCTAAGGTGATACGTCTCCTAATCTCTTTGTCAGAACTTCCAGTATCGGAGATGGTAGACCCAAGGTATATAAAGTCATTTACCATTTCCAGTTCCCTTAATCGACCTGTCAGCTGGATCTGTGCGCCTCTGTCAATTACCATTAGTTTGGACTTGCTCAGGTTGATCTGTAGCCCATATTCTAAACTTGCTTCTTTTACCCTTGCTAGTAATTCTGCAAGTTCATCTTCACTGCTGGCAAGGAGAGTGGTGTCATCAGCAAAGCACAGGTTACTGATTTTTTGTCCACCAATTGATATGTCTCCAGTCCAAACATTGAGGGCTTTCTTCATCACATATTCAGCATAGATGTTATATAAAATAGGTGATAATATGCAGCCCTGTCGGACACCCTGCGAAATACTAAAAAATTCTGAAATGTCACCATCTACTTTTAAAGTTGCAATGTTGTTTCCATACAGACTTTTCAGTAGTGATATTAGATGTTGTGGAATACCAAATTATCCAAGAACCTGCCAAAGTTTATTCCAGACAACACAATCAAAAGCTTTCTTGTAGTCAAGGAAGCATATTAGCACAGGAACACAGAACTCACGAGGTTTTATTTGCCTCATATTAAAAATCTATTCCCATGTTCCTTTTCCTGCAACAAATCCTGCTTGCTCAATGGATATGTGAGGCATTATGTAAGACTTGAGGCGCTGGTTTATGATGTACAATAAAATCTTACTTGCATGAGATACCAGAGCAATTGTACGATAGTTGGAACACTTCCTGACTGAGCCTTTCTTGTGCAAGGGGGTTAAGATAGAGCTTGTCCAATCTTTTGGCCATTCTCTCGTCGTCCATATCCTATTACACAATGAATGCATCACGTACAAGCCTTCTTTGCCCATTTCTTTAAAGATCTCTCCAGAAATACCACCCAGTCCAGGGGATTTGTTTCTTTTCAAATGGTTAATAGTATTCTTAATTCCCCTTTTTAGGATGGAAGGTTTGAATGCAGAAGGCCCTCCTGGTTGCTGGACTGCTACATCATCATTTTTTCCAGAGTACAGCTTTTCACAGTATTGTTTCCACCTCTCTAGCGCTTCTTTTCCGATTAGGCATCCATTCTCGTCTTCTATAACCCATGTGTGTGGTTTAAATCGACGAGTAATGCTATTGATTTTGTTAAAGAGATCCTTTGTTTGATTTTAGTTCTGGTTTTGTTCTATTTCCTCGCAAACGCTGTGGATGAACTGTAATTTATCATTCCTACAATTATACTGTATCTCTCTACACAGGATCCTGTACTTATTTTCATCGGATCCTGTACCTATTTTCATCCTGAATGGATTGGATACCATGTTTCTTCAGACTACTACTTTCTTCAATCAGTTTCAGAGTCTTGTTTGATATCCAGGGATGTTTTGCACTCAGTGTCCTCCTAGCTGGCTCTGGGAGAGATGAGGAGACAATCTCTTTCATTCTGTCCCATGTCTGATAAGATGATTCTTCTTCCTGTAGTAGCAAATCTGGGAGCTTTGGCTGTACAAGATGCCTGAAGTGTGCAAGAGATTCCTGGTTAGTGAATCTGTTTTGCTCTTATCTTCTTGGTGACTTTTAGTTTTAGCCATATTTTCATGGACAACAGATTGTGGTCACTGCCACATTCTGCTCCAGGAAAGGTCTTACAATCTAGAACAGATGTCTTCCAACACTGTCTCACCAAGATGAAATCAGTCTGATTCCTGGCTCTACCACCAGGCAATATCCAAGTGTACAGATGCCTTGGGTGATGCTGGAAGAGGGTGTTGCAAACTACCATGTCATTGCCAACACAAAACTCCAGAAGCTACTTTCCTCGTTCATTCCTTCGCCTAGGCCGTAACGACCAATCACAGATCAGATGTCAGTGTCTCCAGTAGTGTCCCCAATCCTAGCATTGAAGTCACGTTGGATTATTACTATTTCCCTATTTGAAAACAGATTGATGGTATATTCTAATAGTTCATAGAACTCTTCTATTTCAGCATGTGATGCTGCAGGTGTGGGAGCATGGATCTGGATAATATTAATCCTGCAAGGGGAAGCATTCAGTTTGATGGTCATGATTCTATCACTGATGGGTTCATGGCCTAGGACAGTGTTTTTCAGTATTCTTTCCATGAGTTACAAAATGTCCATGTCCTTTCCAATGAGTCTCACTAAGGCCAAGGATATCCACATCATGTGAACTTGTTTCTCTTTCTATTATTGCAAGTTTCCCTGTCTGTAGGCCACCACGGATGTTCGATTGTTTCAATCCTTCTAATGACTCTCAAAGAGAATTTACTTTGACGGATTAAAATAGGGGCTTCTCTTAATCCTGTCACCCCCAGAGATCCGACTGGGAGACTTACTCCAGGACATTTGGAATTAAGCAAAGCCATCATGGGGTTGTCGAGGGAAGAGTACAGTCGTAGTTATCTGTTGCCTGCCACTGCCCCCACATCCATTTGCTCACCGATCTAGTTTCCCGTTGGGGTTCGTTACCCAGCCTTCCACTGGGTTGCTCGGCTTAACAGGGGCACCGCGAGTAGGTTGGAAAATGGAGGATTGAGGTGAGAGAGGATAAGAGAACTCTCTTGTTGAGTTCTTATATTTGCACCGCACCCCCATTTTGCCAGAGTCCCAAGATGATAGTAGAGACTCTCCCTAGGTTACTTCCCACGGCCCAGGATAACTACAGAATCACTAAAAAATCATTCTATCCAACATAATCTAATAGCATTAATAAGAGTACAAACATTCAAACTGGCAATTCAAAACTGGATTATTCATTACACCTGGATTAAAGCACACAGTGGCAATCCCAGTAATGAAATAGCGGATACACTGGTGAAACAAGCAGCAAGGAACAGAGATCTCTCTGTGACTTACTACCATAAACCAGCCAGTGTAATGTTAAGTGAACTTTAAGCAGTGAGCATAAGTAAGAAAACAAATGGAACAGCAACATAAATGGAGCAGTGACCAAATCTGATTAAAGTTAAATTTGCCATTATTACATGTTAGTGAAATGTGCATAATATAAATTAACGTAAGTTATTGTAAGTGATTTGGACAGTTTCTAGGATAATACAGCAGAATATCTAATGTTAGTACACGGTAAATCCACTAATTGAAACAAGATAATCATCATAATATATGTGCTCAATTTATCATTATATTATGTAAAAGTTTTGTTTACAGAGCATGTAGTGTTATATTCATTGTAATGGAACATGCTGTTAAATAAATAAATAAATAAATAAATAAATATATTTTTTAAAATTGCTCATGTTTAGTATTTAATTGATGTAAATCACAGTTATTACAGTTTTCTTATGCAAACTTTAATTTGGAAAAATGACAATCCACAGCCTGTTTTCTAGCCATTCGACCAGGTCAGGAATGGAATGAATGAAGCCCCAATTTTGCGGCAAGGATAGGAACTGTGCCGGCTGCCGAAGCCTGTCACACTTCTCAGGGGCAATGATTAATTACTGTCAGATTAAATGAAATGATACTGGAGAGTGTTGCTGGAATGAAAGATGACAGGGAAAACCGGAGTACCCAGAGAGAAACCTGTCCCACCTTCCGTTTGTCCAGCACAAATCTCGCATGGAATGACCAGGATTTGAACCACGGAACCCAGCGGTGAGATGCCGGCATGCTGCCACCTGAGCCACAGACGCAGGCAAACTTCTATTTATGAAATGGAAAATCGTAAATCTTACTTTTGGATATTTTGGCATTTCAGTAAAAGAAATTTACTTCTAGCACCCGGCACATTAGAATCATTACTATCACTATCAGAATTTTCTGATTCACTGTCACTTTTCTCGGATCCACCACTGTTACTACCACCACTGACACTAAATAATTCTTCACAATCTGAAGTTTCTGACTTACTTTCATTATCACTTCCGTTCATAATATCAGACTGGCTAAGAACTGCCTTCTATGTGCCATGCTACTCATCTACTCACCTTCGATAGAGACAGACACAACTGGGAATAACTTTTCAAGATCGATTATAATAAAACTGTTCGAGATAATCGAACACAATATTCATTGCGAGAGAAAGAGACCCTTTTCCTCTTTCCGACGGTATATAACATGTTAGTTCCATCTCTTGTTGGTCCAATTCTTTGAATGAATGGTCAGCATTGATGCCTTCGGTTCAGAGGGTCCCGGGTTCGATTCCCAGCTGGGTCGGGGATTTTAATCGTCTTTGATTAATTCTTCTAGCCTAGGGACTGGGTGTTTGTGTTTGTCCCAACACTTTCTTCTTCATATTCAGACAACACACTACATTACCAACCACCACAGAAATACACAATAGTGATTTCATCCCTCCATATAGTGTTGGCGTCAGAAGGGCATCCGGCCGTAAAACAGGGCCAAATCCACATGTGCAACACAGTTTGCACCTGCAACCCCGCTGGTGTGGGAAACTCAGCAGAAAAGGGAGAAGAGTTCCATGTCTTAATGAACGTCTGAAATACGCACTCAAAGCTACTCATGCTCGGCTCCATGGCGGCGAACCATTAAGCGATGTCTTTTCTAGGTCGATTGTAATGCGAATTGTTCCACAATCACCTTTATGAGGAAGAGCAGCCCTTCCTCTTTCCGATGGTATATAATATGTCAGCATCATCTCTTGATGAACATCTGGTAATATATGCTCAAAGCTACTCGTGCTCGGCTCCACGGCTGCGAGCTGTCAAGCTACATTATGTCTCACGAACAATCGCACGGCTCGGAGCTGTCAGTATATGCCAGTGAGTTAAATGGACCACCTGCAGAAGACTTTCACCCTGGTTTAGCCAAGGACAGGTGGTGTTTCTCATCATGACAACACCATGTTAGTGGCCACAAGACCAAACACTCCAAATCCAGACAGGCAATTGTGAGGGATAAGCCTGCAAAATAATTTTTAATTTTTTAAATTAGAATTATTCAATCTACAACTTGATATTGGAACTAAAGTATTGCAGATTGACCTAATAAATAATGGATCAGTGCAGTACATTTTGATTTATGTTAACAAGGTATTTTTTTCGTCTCCTCCCCTGTTTTATGGTGAGTGAGTAATACCACCAGTTTTTGAGGGCTGGTTAGAGGAGGATTTTATGAACAGTTTTCTAATGTGTGACAGAAATTTAAAAATCATGAATAAATTCAAATTTGTGGGTTCAGGGGAAATAGAAAGCCTGTGAAACTATCATCAGTAATAAGAAATGAAAAGGTTGAGGGAATTCATCATCAATTGGAGCGATACTCCAAAAATGATATAGGAATCTTGTGCAGCAAGATATCTTTTATAACATGTTTCCGTATAGAGGGACTTAAACTGAAGCCCACAGTTCAGAAATTTCCACTTCATTTTCCCAATTTCCTCTTTGGTGAACTAAGCAGAATGAGGACACACATCATCGCGTTGAAGGATGATCTTTGCTGGGTATTTATTTTGCAATGGATTGGGGACCTTATGAAGTGTTTGGACATTACATAAGCATTTATGGTTCCCCAGTCTCAAGAAATCCAACCAAAATGCACACTTCTGCATCCCAGAAGAAAGTGCTTATAACTTTCCCAGTTGAGTGCTCTTGTCTTTGTTACATTTTTTTGTTGGCAAATTCTTATGGTGCCATTCCACATGGTGCGCCATTTCTTTATACGTTCAAAAAAATAGAACTAGTTTTCACCTTCTGTTATAATACTCAATAAAATAATCATCTATTTCATTTTAGTCTCTCTAAAGAAGGTCTTGAGTGATAATATTTCCTGAACTTTGTTGTCTTCCATCAATAAATGAGGAACTCAGTAGTGGTGAAAGTCTAAGCTTGCCATCATTTCTTGCACTGCACTGTGTCCTTTTGCAAGTCTTGCTACGATTGTATCCACAGTGACAAATCTGTCTTGTTTAATAGTGTTTTAACTCTTTTCATATAATACTCAATTGATGCAGTTTAAAGGCGACTGTTACAAGGTTAATGTTGGATGCATATGTTTCACCCATCTCCTGTATGGTGAATTTCAGCTGCAGGAATTTCATCTTTAACAAGAAATTCACTGGCAGCACATTACCAAAACATAAAGTCTCTGTCAGCGATTTTGTTAAAATTGACTGTGCTCATGTGATCAGAGCTAACAGTACCTCAATACATAGTGTAAATTCTGTATATTGCAAAGATACACACAGTTATACTATATTGATAAAGTGCAGTTTTATAAAACTTGCTGTTCATCAATAATAGTAATTTTCTGTGGTTAGCCTGGTGCAGCCCTTGTTAGGCAGACCCTCCAGTGAGGGTGAATGGCATCTGCCATGTGTGGAAACTGTGTGTTTGTGTAGTGGAGAATAGTATTGTGTGTGATTTATGAGTTGCAAGAATGTTGGATACAGCACAAACACTCAGTCCCTAATCCAAGAGAATTAACCTTTATCACTCGTCTGTCGGGTGAGGCCCGACATTACGATATTCCTGTTCTGGTTGCATGTCGGAGGAGACCCGACATGGCATTTTATCACCCACCGTTCGTCTGCCGTATCTTGGCCGACAAAAATACACGATGATATACTGTACTGCCATCTTTTGGTTCCGCGTGGAACTTTGTAGAATCCAGATACTATTTGACAGTCAGTCAAAAATCTATTATTTAGATGGCAGTGTAGCCGTCAGCTGTCCACTCACGCACACGAAAGCTCGAGCGATAGTAAACAAACATGGTCGTCATGTGCTCTTCTAGTCATATATATGTTGTATATGTCAGGCAACACACGAAACCACAGTATTTTCGCACCTCTGCTCCTAGTCATATATATGTTGTATATGTCAGGCAACACACGAAACCACAGTATTTTCGCACCTCTGCTCCTAATGAATATATCTCATAGCATTTCACGATGCCTAAACGTGAACTGACGATGGTCGGTTTGTGTACCATGACCCAACATGAACCTGATGCTGACGGCTGGCACAATTGAATCGATTATTTCAGAAAGCAGTCAAGTGGCAAAAAATGAAAAAAATGAGTTAATTGCAGAATATGTTACTAGGAGGGTATACACACATTTTGGTGCTGAAACCAGTCAAGAAATGTCCTCCTATAATGTTCAGGCATTACGTTGAATTTCGTATTTAGTTCAGAAACCAGTTAAGTGACACCACTTGGCTGGTTTCTGCAGTAAACTGCTGGTACATTTTGTGATGTGCCGCACCTTGCCGGTTGGCGCTGCTGCTCTGAATCCAGAACAGCCAGCTGTTCAGCTGTTTATATTGTCATTGTTGTGTTTCTTGAATGGCATATTCGTAGTTTTCTGAACAACTGATTGAAAAAGTGTTTCTTTTGTTTAGTGCAGTGTTTTTATAATAGTAGTGATATGTCTGAATGTTCAGAAGACAAACCTGTATCAAAAAGGAAACGAGGAGTGGTAGACACACAAACTCACACGCGTAATATTATTCGAAATGCCAGGATAAAAGGAGAAGGTTATCTTTCTTACTCTGGAAAGGAAATACCTGGTCTGAGCCCTACATTATTCTTTGGTATTGTTTTGTTTTATGTGCCCATCAATATCAAGAAGATACGTGACCTAAATGCCTTAAAACCTTACATGATAGGATATGAACAGTTTTAGGACAGCATTTTACAACGGCCTACTACAGGGACAGAATATGGTGTGGAGTTCGTTTATGAGGATTAATTACCTCCTGTCATAATAAGCAGGCATTCATTGCTGATTTCATCATTTTAATAATTATATTTTTAGTCTAAACCTATTCAAATATTTTCTGTTTATACAAATATGGAGTTTATGACAAAATCCTTTCAAAATTCAAGAATTATCCCACAAAAATATGTTTGCAACACTCGTTTATTTCAGAAACCAGTTAAGTGGAAAATGTTTCGAATTTTTTTTTACAGCAAAGTTAATAAGCACAAAATAGCTTCCCTTAGATAGAAAGTATTAAATGGTATAATACTTTCAAGCTAAAATATTAAAACCCCTACCATAACATTCTGTTGCTAGACAGTTTTTTTCATTTTCCCAAAAATGACAGACTTGGCGCTTGACTGGTTTCTGAAATAATCGATTCAATTATAAATCAACAGATTCAGATTTCAAGAAATCGCCATTTACAATGGTTTCAGCCTACAAACTACCACGAGGTATGAAAACAGAGACTGAATAGAGTTTTTCAATTGCTTTTTAGTGATAATTTGTACACTAAATTATTAACGAAACCAATCGGTATGCGATAATGGTAATAATAAGAATGATGATAATAATAATAATAATAATGTTTTCCGTGGTTTCCCATTTTCACACCAGGCAAAAGCTGGGGCTGTACCTTAATTAAGGCCACGGCCGCTTCCTTCCAACTCCTAGGCCTTTCCTATCCCATCGTCGCCATAAGACCTATCTGTGTCGGTCCGACGTAAAGCCCCTAGCAAAAAAAAATAATAATAATGCAAAATAATTAGTCTTAAATTCCACATATTGCTTTTATTTGCTCCAGTATAGCCTGCTGTAAATGTGTATAGCCTAACTACATCATTTAAAAGCAAGTGCTATCTCCAAAATCGTGAAAGATTAATACAGGTCATATAAGATAAAAAAGTACATTTAAAATACGAGTAGTAGAGGCAACACAGAGAACTTTAATTTGAGGGGTAAGGGTTAACCATTTAAGATTAAATTTCCTTAACCTGGCTGGGAATCAACTCACCCTCAGACCAAAGACTAAGGCACTGAACACAACCATAGAGCTAGCTCTTGCTCATTAATTTTAGTGGACTATGCCAACTGGATATTCAGGCACCACTACACTTCATAACAGGATATTGGTGTTGTTGAAAAAATAAGACTGGCATTAACTCAATGCCTCCCTGATGTACATCACCACTGATTGAAAATTGTGTTTTGGATGATGTGTAGTTATATTTTTATCTGAGCATCTTTAGAAGAGCTTCAGAAGGTAGTGAAAAAAAGTTTGATATTTTGTAGATTGTAGTAGCAGTCATTCTCACTACTTTGATGTCTGTTACTTCCAGCCTCATGTACCCCAAAGTACAAAAAATGTTGTCTATGAATTAATTTTCCTTGCACTTTGTGCATCAATTACAAGTGCTATCTCACTGAATTAGTTTGACTGCACCTTGACTTCATTTCTCATGCTATAGTACCATCCTGGGATATTTACCCAAAGTATTTGAAATTGTCCACCTGCTCCAATTTTGCATTCCCCATCTGGCAATGTATCTTCATAAGTTTTGTCCAGGTCGGGCTGAGTTTCTCAGACGGTTGAGGCATTGGCCTTCTGACCCCAACATGGCAGTTTCGATCCTGGCTTAATCCGGAGGTAATTTGAAGGTGCTCAAATACGTCAGCCTCGTGTCAGTAGATTTACTATCACGTAAAAGATCTCCTGCGGGACTAAATTCTGGCACCTCAGCTTGTCCAAAAACCATAAAAGTAGTTAGTGGGACATGAAACAAATAACATTATGAAATGTTGTACAAACTGATATCAGTTTATTCTTCACAATACAGTACTGATTTTTATTTCACACCTAGTGCATTTCTTTTCAGAACATAAAATATATTTTTCTTTTCTTTTTTCTTTCTAGATGGAGAAATTTCTTAAAATCATATTTTGACGGTCATCCTTTCTTTTAGTACAGTTATTTTAATATGCAATTTATTTATTGTTAACCACTTGTAAAGTACTTTCTTCAGTGATTTGTTTTTATTATTCATGGTATAGAATCATCTGAAATAGCATTTTAGGCCAGGAGAAGAGGCTGGTTATGAAAGAGTTTAATACTATTAACCTTATCTACACACACACACACACACACACACACCCCTAGAGTAAATAGTGTTCTACATAGACAGTACTAAGAAAATATTTCACTCTCCTAAAATTGTTAAAGAATAATTCAAAGAAATTTATTTTTGGTAATAACAGAAATTTGTTTTAATTTACCTTGATTCAAATAATTTCAATCTTCATATGTTTCCAGTGTCCCGGATATTTGGAAAAATGTTTTGACTAATATGTCTGACTTCAAAGAAATGATTCCTGCTTTCTTTGACACCCAGCAAGGAGGAGATTTTCTAGTCAACAACTTTGGGATTAACTTTGGCTATCGTCATGATGGTACTAAAGTTGGTGATGTTCTTCTGCCACGTTGGGCTGAAGGCAAGTAAAAATACATTTTCTATAAGATATCAGAATTGTAAGAGTTGTCTGCACTAGATAAAAACATTTGGTGTGCAATGAATGTTTTCGTAAAATCTGAAATTTGTGTGTTGGAATTTGTGTAAATAAAATATGATAAAGAACAATGTAAGTATTGTGATAATTTTACATTACATACTCCATTGTGCTGGGAAATCATGCAAAGTCCAGCCTAGTTTAGTCACAATTTCTTGAAATGACAAATATGGCTTGATACAACTGATCATGGACGGCAAAGTAGAAAGGGCATTGGTGGGGGAGTGACATGATAGTTGCATGACATTGTCGCTACAGTAGAACCTTGATAATTCAAAATCGGTTCATTCAAAATCCTGCCTAATTCGAAGGACCTCTCGTTCCTGGAAACATGAGGCACGGTTTTGCATGTTATTTAAAATGTTTATTTCGAAATATGGATAATTCGAAATTCGAAGAACAATGTCGGTCCCAATACCCAAATTCAGGCTTTTAATTCAAAACTGCCATTATATTTCAAAAATAATAGTATTTCACCGAGTAGTTTAAATTCAAAATTTATACGCGTCATGATAGAACGCATCTTCCGGAATGTGCTGAGGTAGCTTTCTGTACTTTCACTCACTTCAGTGTGTCTACAATGTGCTTCATATTTGCTAAGTTCAAGTAAAATCGTAATTCTTTTGTATTCAGTGTTTTAAGGAACGCCACAATATCACGTAGCAGGCAGGGTGCAGAGCAGCAGAATCCACAAACACTGACGATGC
This sequence comes from Anabrus simplex, assembly GCF_040414725.1. Classification (NCBI taxonomy): domain Eukaryota; kingdom Metazoa; phylum Arthropoda; class Insecta; order Orthoptera; family Tettigoniidae; genus Anabrus; species Anabrus simplex. The sequence continues at coordinate 83,364,360 of NC_090271.1, read as the reverse complement.
CAACAGTTGGTGAAAAAGCGTGGCTCATATAATCAATTCATATGCACCGAACAATATTTTTAATGCCGATGAAACTGCATTGTATTTGTTTAATGCCGAGCCTGAATGGACTTACGGTATTAAAGGAGAGAAGTGCCAGCCGGGAAATTGTACAAGGGTGGGGGTCATTGTACTGTGTTGCAATGCACATGGAAACGAGACGCTTCCTTCCCTCATCATAAGAAAGTTCGATAAGCTACGATGTTTTAAGGGCGTTGGCACTTTCCGTGCAAGTTCAAGGCATCTAAAAAATGCAAACAGTGCAGTAATCCAAAAAATAAAGCATTTGCACAGGGGAGCCAGTATAATATGTCCTCATCTTTTAATCATGTTTTTTCTTTCGTTGCACAAGGTTATGTTTGCCAGTGATTAATCCAAATGCATTATTTGAATAATGTAAATGCATCTTCTTGAATACATTTTGGAAATAGTCTTTTTCCATGGTATTTGGAAGGTTTAAACTGTGAATCAAGATGATTGCATGCATTAATGCATGAATTACTAGAGAAGTGCCATGGTGGGAAATCGTACAAGGATAGTCACTGTACTGTGTTGTAATCTTGTAATGCAGACGGAAGCGAGAGATTTTCTCTCCTCGCCATAGAAAAGTTTGATAAGCCACGATGTTTTAAGGGCATCGGGTACTTTTCGTGCAAGTACAACATATCTAAAATGCATACAGTACAGTAATGGAATGAATAAAGGATTTCCACAGGGGAGCCAGCATAATTCATCCTTGTCTTTGAACCATGCTTTTTTTTTTTTTTTTTCCTTTTTCTTTCTATCTCTCTTTCATTGCGTGAGGTTATGTCTGTCTGTGTGTTATTCAAGTGCATTATTTGAATACTTTAAATGCACCTTGTTGGATACATTTTGGAAATAGTTTTTTCTCCATGGCATTTGAAAGGTTTAAACTGTGAATCAAGGTTAATTGCATGCAGTAATGGGTCTTACAATGTTTGTGACATGGCAAGGTTGGCATTTCCGAATTACAAGTTGGCTGTTAATTCGAACTCATGTAATTCGAAGTCTGATTTTTGCGTCCCAGCTACTTTGAATTAACGAGGTTTTACTCTCGTTTCAAACTGAAGTAGCTGTTGCTCAAATCCCAGTCGATGCACATGGGATATTTTAAATGAAGAGTCTCATGCCTGAGAAACCATGGATTTCACGTTAAACTGAAGATCTAGTGGCTCTGATCATGATATTAACAGTCGCATGAAACTGCAAGCTTGCTTGCTTGCTTGCTTTTAAAGAAGGGAAACATCCAAGATAAAGCAAACCTGATACAGGAATAATTATTTGATGATGGTTACCCACCTTCTCTGAGGACAAGATGGTAGAGAGGAAGAAGAGTATCTATATATCCATACATGCACATCATTGATACAATAGGAAAGGGCTAAAACTGAGAAGGAAGTGGTCGAGGCCTTAATTGAGGTATAATACTAGCATTTGCCTAGTGTGAAAATGGGAACCATGGAATACCATCTTTAGGGTTTCTGATTGTTGGGGTCTACCCTACCAACTCCCGAATGCAAGATTATACCTATGTGGCCCATGCCACACAGCAAACTCCCTTGGTCTTAAGAAACAAAACTGTGTAACTAGCAAATTACAAACTTTACAGGGGAAAGAAAATCCTCCTTGCAATTCACGTACTTTTATTTAAATGGTGCAAAAATTGTGATAATTTTATATAATATACTCCATCTTGCTGGGAAATTGTGCAAAGTCCAGCCTATTTTGATCGCATCTTATGAAGTGATAAATATGGCCTGCTACACTGATCATAGAAGGCAAGGTAGAAAAAAATCTGTGTAAAAATCTGAAATATACTCTACTACATTATCTGTCATAATACAAAGAAGAAGAACAAAGTAGGTAATTTTGTAATATTTTTGGTATTCAGTAAAACCTGCCTAAAGCAGTCACAAGTTATTCTTCCAAAATAAATGTCTCTTGGTTCAGGTGACCGCTAAATGAAGGTTAAGAAATTTTGGAATGGGGGAAGACATCCATTTCATCACATGATGATTAACTACAGTAAGACCTACAACATATTAAAGGTAACATACACATGCATTGACTGTGAACACCTTATTTAAATTATGTATATTACAGTAAAACAACAGAGTACAACAATAATAATAATAATAATAATAATAATAATAATAATGGTATTATCACTTAGATTTTCACGGCCCGTGTAACTATTCATGAGTTATATTTTTGGGCTTATGCCGTGTAAATAATTGTAAACACACTCAACGTTTCAAAAGGAACCTTACCTTTCTTCATCGATCGAAAAATATCCTCCCCATAGAGGTGTCTAATATTATCTAATATTATAATGGTGTGTGGCCTGCTAAGAGGCCTAGTGCAGGTCTTTTTGAGTTGGCATGTATAGGCGGTCTGTGAGGATAGGGCCCTTACCATGATGAATTCCAATGCTGAGATGGAACATACACCCAGCCCCCAAGCCATTGGAATTAACCAATTAATGTTAATAACCTGGCCTAGGTGAGAATCGAACACAGGACCCTCTGGACTAAAGGCAAACATGCTAACCATTTAGCCATGGAGCCGGACAATGGTGCAGTGAGTGTATGGTACACTTCGGTGTATATAGAGAACTAGCTGTTACCTGCGGCTTTGTTCATGTGGATTTCGTAATTTGATCAAAGTAATCATTCCTCACTACTACACTAAGACGTTCTGAAAATTCCTAAGGTATAAAAGCTTACTGAAAAAAGGAGTTTCATTTACCCCAGTACCGCTTTGCAAACCACGTTTGATGTATTTCCTTTTGGGGCTAAGATGACCAGACTACTGGCAGAGCTAACTCTGGATCAAGCAACACAGAGCCAGTCCTCTCTCAATTCAAAAACAAACAACAACAAAAAACATTTTTTAAAGGAGATTCCAAATATCAATTTCCATGTCTGTAACATGTGCAGTTTTTGAGATATAGGTACCATATCCCCCCTCCCATTTGGTGGATTTTCCAAAAAGAAACTTTTTTTGTGCGTGTGATGTAAGAATTCTCATAAAATTACTTAAACTCCTTCACTTCTTTTCACCTCCTGCTTAAGTGGATCTTCCAAAAAAAATATGGGTTTCTTTATTTTAAAAGGAGATTCCAGTACCACTTTTAATGTCTGTAACATCATCATTTTTTGAGATATAAGTATCCTCATAAAAAGAATCCAACCCATTTTTCAGTCCTTTCCACCCGCATCCACTTAGGTTGGTTTTCCAAAAGAAAATAATGCGCGTTTCTTTTTTTTTTTTAAGGATATTACAAATAACAATTTTCACATCTCTAACATCTTCAGTTTTTGAGATAAAAGTACCCTCATCAAAAGAATTAAATTTCTTTTTCACTTTTTTTTTGCCCACCCCTTAAGTGGATTTTCTAAAAACAAAAGAATACATGTTTCTTTACTTTTAAAGAAGATTCCTAATACAAATTTTCATGTCTATAACATCTTCAGTTTTTGAGATACATCCAAATGAAGGGAATTCAGCCCTTTTTTCAACCCCTTAAGTGGTTTTTCTGAAAAACAAAATTTATTTCTTTTTAAAGGAGATTCCAAATACAAATTTTTCACGTCTGTAACATGTTACTTTTTGAGATATACCCTAGATGTGCTCATTTTTAAAATTCACCCTCTTTTGCACTTCCCCTTAAGTGGATTTTCCAAAAACAAATTATCTGTGTTTCTTTACATTTACAGGCGATTCTAAATACCAGTTTTCACATCTGTAACATGATACCTTTTTTTTATTTTTAGATATAATGCAGGTATACTCATTTTAAAATCACAAAAGAATTGATCGCAAAGAAATTGGAAAATTATTGAACATTTCCCTTGGTAAATTATTCCAATCCCTAACTCCCCTTCCTATAAACAAATATTTGCCCCAATTTGTCCTCTTGAATTCCAACTTTATCTTCATATTGTGATCTTTCCTACTTTTAAAGACACCACTCAAACTTATTCGTCTACTGATGTCCTCCCACACCATCTCTCCACTGACAGCTCGGAACATACCACTTATGATACAAATTCTTTTAATTTTGTTAAATACCACCTATTCGATACAATAATAACGTAATAAAACTTACATATTTATTAAGTTGTTGATATGATACATGTTTCGTTCCTTTTTCGTGAGCATCATCAGCCAATTATCATTTACTTAAGGTTATATAAGATCATGAATCTATTCTATTGGATTAAATTATTCTTGTAAACCTGATTGACAAATCTTATAATATTTTACAAGTCATATAACAATAAGTTAAAACATATTTGTCTAAATTCTATCTAAGTCTAACATTTTATTGACGAAACTCATCTGGTGAACATCCTTTAAAATTATTTTTAAAAACCTTTTGACATCTGGCTAATTGTATTGATTCAATGTTGCTTGGCTTGTATGATTGTCGTTGAAACTTCGTTAACTATATTAACAATTTTCTACAGTTGATAATTGCCTGTGTTATGAACATTTAACTTGTTCTCAATGTTGCTGGAGGAACATTTGTACAAAATGTATTGGTATTAATTTTATGCTGTCAATACGAGAATATTGTTCATGAACAAACTTGTTGGTGAATAAACACTTTCTAATGAGAGGTAGAATTTGAATGGTTCTCGTATGTTCCAAATTGGGCTTGTTGGTATATCTGTGATTGTCCCGGCTCTGTCAACTCTGTTTTAAATTCTTCTTTCAAATGTATCATCTCCAATATAAGGTCATAATTTTCCTCCATTGTGTTCACCTGTGCTCCTCCCACTCTGTCAACTCTGATTTAAATTCTTCTTCCAAATTTGTCACTTCCGATACAAGTACGTAATTTTCTGTTTCTTCAAGCCACATTGGTTCCCCTTTGATATGTACTTCCAGGTCCATTTTATATGGCATATAATATATTTAAACCGTGTTGGAGTTGAAATACATTCACTGACTTGCACATGCTCACTACAGCTGTGGGCATCAGTCATTCTATGTGTCTGTTTTGTAGTTAAGAATGTCCGCCAGCGTAATGGTTAGCACAATTAGGTGCCGTTCTCGGGAGTCTGAGTTTGATTCCCAGTACCATACTTCCAGAGATTTACTAATGGCAGAAAGGTTGATATGCGGTAAAAAATGGAACCTGTAACTTCCCTCCACTGGGGGCGTGCCTAAAAAATGAGCTGCACCACCTCGGGATAAGGAAACTAGTTTTACTTTAGTTGAGAAATATTCACAGTTGTTGTTAATATAGGAGGCGAGATTATTAACAAAGTGATTGTTTAATATCTCGTAACTCGAGTCAGTATAGGTATTTTTAGGAGAGAATTAAGTTTAAAATGTGATAGAAACTATCCAGTCATAATTATTGTTTTACTCGCCAACGTACCTAACAAATAAGAATAGTAATAGACATGATGTAGGCTTTTGGACTTGTGTCGCATCAAGAAAATAAGGTGAAATTCTTTACGTTTCGCAGAGAACTGTGCTCTGCGTCATGAGAATAAAATCTCGACTGTCCACAAGAAAGGCTTCTTAAACAGTGAGCTTTTAGAAATTTAGACGTTATAATAGAAGTAGAAATGGTACGTTCATTCATCACAAGATGGCTCCCCAGATGCGGTACAGCGTTAGCGTTTGAAGCAGAAGTTGGTGGAACAATCAGAATCAGTCTAAGAGGGTCACATAAGATGTGTACGTAACATATGACATTGACAGGTATACGACATTGACACAAGCCTGGAATGAAACATCTGGTGATGAGGAACGTATAAATTTGGAAAACACCGAGACGAAATAATAATAGTGAAGGGACAGGGAAGGGAACTACCTACGTAAATCCTTAATGGCTGGCAACAAGGTATTACTTAATTGATAGCCAGTGTCCCTGTTGAAATTGTTAGGATTTCTATGTATTTCTACAACTTCCTGTATAACAGTTTTATGTCCCCACTTATAACGATTTTCAGACACGCCAAAACAAATCATACTGGGGTATGAGTTAATAAGAAATGGAGAGAATGAAGGTACGAAATTAAAACATTACAATAATAAAATGCATTACTGCCACACCTGTAGATGTACATAAATACGGCAAACTTTCCTATTATTTATTTTTATTCCTTCCATCATGAAATTTTTGGCACTATCCGGGCATACCTAACCTAAACTCATTTACAGCTGTTTAGGTAAATCCTGATGTGATAAATGTTGAGAACAAGCATAAAATATACTTTTAAAAAAGAGTCAGACTTTCAACAGTCGCAGTTTTCAAATGATTCTTCCAATCACTGTGTATTACATTCGGAATTACAACTCGTAACATGCACCAGTTATCAGCTGGTGGTTTGACACGCTTTCTACAGCACGGCTTTATTCGGAAGGAGTGGCTTCTGCTTCACATACACTAACTGCGAATATCAGAGACCATCTCCAGAAACCATGTGGGAATAGATTCGCACTGTTTGGACTATATAGTCAGCAACAAAACTATTTTTAAAAGGTTCAAAAAAGACGGGATCTCGAAAGCTCTCGATTGCAGTGCATGGCTGATGAGATGGCAGTGAAGGTGACGTCACTTGGAATGACGACACACCAGTAGCAGGGAAGTTGGCGGTGCAAGACGGTAATTCAAATGAAAGCAGAGATCAGGTTTACTGTGTGGTAGGCCTTCTGCTCAACTGACAGAGACAAATAACTGGCAATGAAGTTATTTTCTATATCAGTTTTGCATAATATAATATGATAACCCTTGTCCCTTTTCTCTAAGGGATCGAGTATGAAGTCAAACAAATCTTCGTAGTGAGTTTTTACGACCGTATACCCTTCCTGACATCAACCTCATCAGAGGAATTAATGAGATGAAACAAATTATGCAATATGAGTAACTAAAACTGACTATATTTACTTTATATGTAGACCTAAAACTCATGTTCACCATTTGTCTTTTTACATTTAGAAATACTGCGTTCCAATGAAAATAGCCAGTGTAGCCCAAATACATTCATAAGTTTGTTAAAGAATAGTGTAGAATGTTTACATGTACAATTTATTGCTCATACCCTAGAAGTCATGTGTTCACTGCATAAAATTTGAGGTTATCGTATATTGGACCCATCTTAACTGTTTTTGTCTGTAAAAGTGGGGAAAAAGGGGGGTCTAATAGCCAGAAAATGGTATCTGTTCCATCAAAAAGAGTAAAATGACTCTTTAGTAAAACCCTTTAACCTAATTTGAAATGACGTGACATCCTGTAAAACAGTCCATTAATGATATCTTCCTTGTTATCCTCCTACCGAAAAGGTGCACATGAGAGAAACATATTTAGAAATTGATCTCCATTCCGGCTGGTAGTTTCCATTTAAGTTTGGTCGTGTATATTTTGTGGGGAGGGTAAAATCAATGTATCGGCTTCCTATAAACCCCTGAACCATTCAGGGATTTAGAAATAAGATTGACCCTAATACCTACCCAAGGACAGATATAAAGTTTGGTAGAAATATATAGAGAAGTTTCCCAGTTATAAGAACTCAAAAAACGGACGAACAGACAAATTGACAGAAAAGCTATAAAAAACCTGCTCAAACTTAGAATGTAAAACGGTCCATTAATGATATCTATGCTATCTTCCTTATTAATCCTCATATCAAAATGATGCACATAAGAAAAAAGTTTTGAAAATTGATTTCCATTAAGGCAGATAGATTTCAGTTAAGTTTGGTTGTGTATACAGTAAAACCTCGTTAATTTGAAGTTGTTGGGATGCAAAAATCTGATTTTGAATTACGTGATTTTGAATTAACCGCTGACTCTTAATTCAGAAATACCAACACTTCCCGCGTCAAAGTATTCCAAGACTCATTAATGCATATAGCCACCTTGATTCACAGTTTAAACCTTTCAAATGCCATGGAAAAACCTATTTCTGAAATGTATCCAACAAGGTGTATTTATATTATTCACGTAATGCGCTTGGATAAATCACCGGCAAACATAAACTCGTGCAACGAAAAAAAAAAAAGTACGATTCAAAGGCAAGTACGAATTATGCTGGCTCCCCTGCGCAAGTGCTTTATTGTCTGGATTAGTGTATTTTTATATGCCTTGTACTTGCATGGAAAGTGCCCGATGGCCTTCCTTAAAACATCGTGGCTTTTCAAACTTTTCTATGACCAGGAAAGAAAGCCTCTCACTTCTGTTTGCATTGCAACACAGTTCAGTGACCCCACCCATGTACGATTTTCCAGCCTGGCACTTCTCTCCTTTAAAACCTTCGACAGAAAGTTGGTTATGTTTTTGTGAAATGTTATCCTATTTGATCTGCTCCCAGTGATTGTCAATACACTCGTTCTTATAAAGAAGCAATGCAATGAATGTCTCTCTTCCTTAATCTGATATTATTTTTAAAAATCTAATTGTGCTGATTCAGTTGTTCCAGTTGACGTAGTGTGATAGCATAACTTCCCTATCCATCGAACTTGGAATTACTTACTTAGACATGCCATGTGAAATCAAGGAAATAAAGGATTTCCTTTTAAAGGCGAGGAGAAAAGACGCCAAATGTCAACATCATGGACACCTCATTGAATTGCGAATTTCTACCAACTGCATTCTATGAACTACCAGTTAATCATATCTTCGTGTGCTGTTTTTTGACAATCTCCATCAGCATTTTTCAAGAATATTCTAACAAAAACACTAACATTTTAACGTGATCCAACACATCCAAGGACTTTAGAGTCTTATTTTAATTTCATTTTCCGTGTTGTGCACATAGTTCATTTTTATTACCTTTTAATGTAATTTGTGTTTGTGCATTTGTTTTAGGCATTTGATGTATTTGTACAATTTTATGTTACAGCTGATGATGTCCAGTCAATGCCGAAACTAGTTCCAACCAAGATTAAGAATGTAATATAAACATTGCATGATTCTTCTTTTTCTACCACTTTTTTCCCCACACCTGTGGGGTCGCGGGTGCGAACTGTGTAGCACTCGTGGGTTTGGCCCTGGTTTATGACCGGATGCCCTTCCTGACGCCAACCCTTTATGGAGGGATGTAATCACTATTGTGTGTTACTGTGGTGGTTGGTAGTGTGGTATGTTGTCTGAATATGATGAGGAGAGTGTTGGGTCGGACACATACACCCAGTCCCCGAACAAGAAGAATTAATCAGAAACAATTAAAATCCCCAACCGGGCCGGGAATCGAACCCGGGACCCTCTGAACCAAAGGCCAGTACGCTCACCATTCAGCCAACGAGTCGGACATAAACATTGCATGATATAGTATTGAAAAGGTTGATCATAAAAACAAGTGTATTGTGATCACAATTCAGTACGGATCAAATACCATGAAGTTTATATCTTATGATCTTGAATATTCTCATTGGCAGTGAAGATGACCTATTTGGGATGATGACAATGCTGGTAGCAGGGAAAATGGTGGCACAAGACAACGATAACTCGCATGAAAGCCTGGTTAGGTTTACTGTGTGATAAGCCTACTGTTCAACCAACAGAAACAAATGACTTGCCATTAAGTTTTTTGTATTAGTATTGTACAGAGTGATTAATTTGAAAGTTCAGAGCGGAGTGCCAAGGATTAGGCGCGCTGGGAAGCGGAGACAGCGAGCACAGTGCCCACCATGACAAGCAGGCATAGTCGGCTCAAAGAAGCGGCATGATTATTTCTATAGAAACTAAACGAAACTGAACTTACCAGCTACATAGATGCTCTGGACAAATAAATAAATCAACTAGGAAATTAAACTGAACTCGCCAGTAATAAATAAATAAATAAATAAATAAATCAACTAGGAAATTAAACTGAACTCACCAGTATTTACGGACGATGCTGAAAGTGATCTCCTTCAGCTGCAATGCAAGCTTCACATCTTGTAATAAGATTTTGAAACACACTTTGTAGTTCATGGACACCGGTAGAACGCACAGTGTTCCTAATTTCAGTTTTTAATTCTTCTGCAGTTCGAGATTATTCCTGTAAACTTTTCCTTTAAGATTTCGCCGTAGATAAAAATCACATAAGGCCATAAGCCTTTACTGATGATATGATGATCATCAAACATTTCCCGTAACCGTCGCATAGAGCTACACGCCGTATGGGCTGATGCACTATCCTGCTGGAAATAGCTGTACCTTTTCTCTTCTTCAGTCGGTTCAGCAAAAAATGGTTCTAGAATGTTGTGAATATAACGGTCAGAAGTAATCGTGTCCAGAAAAAATATCGGATCGATAATTCGTCGGGCACTGATAGCGCACCATACACCCACCTTCACATAGTGCAGAAGTCTCGGCTGTAAAATGTGCGGGTTATCTGTATCCCACATTCTATTGTTCCGTGAATTGACATATCCACTCAAATGAAACTAGGCTTTGTCGCTCATAAAAAGAAAGTTTGGATCCACAATACCGTCGTGGACACTATTCATTAGCCAATTGCAAAATCGTATTCTTGCATTGAAATCTGTAGGCAGTATGTTATGGACTGAATGAGTCTGATAAGATCGTAAATGTAACAATTTTGTTGCATCACGTGTTGAAGAAGGTGAAATACCACTTTCCTGAGCTACTCTACGAAGCGACTTATGTGGACTGACCTGGAGTCTTGCCTGTATATCTTCTAACCTCTCCCGTGTGAGAGCTCCTTTGCTTCTTTTTCTTATTGCTTATGGAACCAGTACTACGCCACTTGTAAACGAGCTGATGCATGTAACGTTTTGATGGTACTGTCGCACCAGGAAATTGTCTACGGAATTTTCTAAGGCACCTTTTAACTGGTTTCTTCTTCTTGTGCAAATAACACTCGACCAAAAATATTCTTTGCTCTATAGTGTATTTAACCATCGTGACAATAACCTCACAACACACCTTAAAAGTCCAATCGTTTCTAGCAAACTGAGGGACAGAGTGTTAAACAGCTGCGTACTGCCAGTGAACACTTCTTATCTCGCCAGTGCTGACAGAAGCCATATGGTGCTCGCTCTGGACTTCCCAGGCATGCGAGGAGTAGTCTGAACACTTAAATTATTCTCCCTGTATAATACGATAAATAAAACTGTATGTTCGACACTTACCCCCTTTCTTTCTACGGGGCCGAGTATGAACTGAGATGAATCTTCGTAGCGAGTTTTTACACCCGGATGCCGTTTCTGAAGTCAACCTCATCAGAGGAATTAATGAGATGAAACGAATGTCATAAAAGTGTAACTAAAATTTATTATATTTACAGTATATGTAGGCCCAAAAGCAGTGTGTTCACAATTTATGGTTTTCTTAATTTTTTTAAAATTTAGAAATACTGCTTTCCAAAGAAGATAGCCAGTAAGGCTCAGAATATAATCATAAATTTGTTCAAGAATATTGTTGCATACATACATGTACAATTTATATTTCTTTATACGAGAAGTCACTGGACGATGGCCGGGCTGAGTGGCTCAGGCGGTAGCTCAAATACGTCAGCATGATGTCGGTGGATTTACTGGTGCATAAAAGAACTCCTGCAGGACTAATTCTGGCACCTTGGCATCTCCAAAAACTGTAAAAGTAGTTGGTGGGACGTAAAGACAATAACATTATTAAATCACTGGACAAAATGGGAGGCTATTGCATATTGGACCTTCCTCACCCCCACTTTTTGTGGCTATAAAAGCGAGATACCGGGTGAGTTGGCTGTGCAGTTAGAGGCGTGCAGCTGTGAGCTTGTATCTGGGAGATAGTGGGTTCGAATCCCACTGTCTGCAGCCCTGAAGATGGTTTTCCATGGTTTCCCATTTTCACACCAGGCAAATGCTGGGGCTGTACCTTAATTAAGGCTATGGCTGCTTCCTTCCCACTCCTAGGCCTTTCCTATCCCATCGTCGGCATAAGACGTATCTGTGTTGGTGCGACGTAAAGCAATTTTTTAAATTTTATTTATTTATTTTAGAATTATTTTACTGTGATTTATTGAACTTGCTTGAAATGGCAGTGTATATTATTTATATGAACATTGTGTTCTAGGCTTTCTTTGATACAAATGATGTGTTTTATCTTGCAGGTCCTGAGGATTTTGTGAAACAGATGCGTAGTGCGTTAGAATCAGAGTATGTGTCAAAGAATTTACATCATTGGATAGATCTAATATTTGGGTATAAACAAACAGGTCCTGAGGCAGAAAAGGCAGACAACGGTATGTAATAAACTTACTTTCTCTTCAAAGGGGGAGGTACACCTTTGTGGAACAAAAGATTGCATTTTCCCAACAAAAAAAAAAACAAAACAAAAAACTTTATAGTGTATACTTTTCTCTTTAATCTGGTGAATTTCTTTTTAATTCTCTCAGTTAGTTCAAAAGTTATGGTTCTTACAGTCTGTATGCACTTACGACGTCGATTCCTGTCACATTCATTGTTCATTTTCCATTTCTTTTATTCTTATACATGGTTTTTCATAATAATTCCAAAACTGGTGACTATATTTGCAGATGTTCTGAGATTGGAATTAGAGGTTTATATGTTATAAGGTGATATATTAAATTTTTTTCTTAAATCATTTAACCAAGAACCATTCAGCGATTATTATATGGTTATAATTATTTTAATGTGTTAAGCATAAATTAAGAATTGTGATTTTATGATGTAACAAGTCCAAGAGAGTATTGGTGATTACCGTATTTACGCAAATAATCCCCTCATATATATATTTTTTTTTTTAACTTGAGGCACGAAATTGGGGTGCAGGTTTTGAGTCAAGGTTGTCAACACGCTCCTGGTTCATGAAGTTTTCTTTGTTTGGTGTATAGATATGCTTTGTGTAACTGCAGACGGTAGAAAACTGCCCCCATATGTCATATATAAACGGAAAACAATTCAGACTTTTAATTCAGAACTGCCTTTACATTTTTAGAAAATAGTATTTTACAGAGTAATTTAAATTCAAATTTTCTCGGCATCACGATAGAATGTGCGTTCCAGAATTTGCTGGGTAGTTTTCCACACTTTCACTTGGTTCGGTGTGTCTACAGTGTGTTTCATATTTGATAAGTTTGAGTGAAATCATAATTTATTTGTATTCAGCATTTTTAGGAATGCCACAATATCACATAGCAGGCAGTGTGCGGAGAAGCAGAATCTGCGAACACTGGTGATGCCGACAGTTGGTGCAAAAACGTGGCTCATAATTATAATAAATTTGTACGCACCGAGCAATATTCAGACATGCCAACTTTCAAGAAAGGCAATATGTAATGCAGCCGTTCGGGCACCGGAAGGGTGGGGTGGGGGGCGTAGAATGTTTTTGAGATCTTACTAACTTACATATCATTGAAAAATCAATGAACACCATACAGTTCAACCAGATATTCGAAGACTGGCATATAAAGAGTGTACGATTCTTACCTGCTAAAGTAACAGGTGATCTGCAGTACATATCTGAGTGGAGGTTGAAGGATAATTTCTTTTGTTGAATACTGTAGTTGCTCCCTTAGCAGCTTGTAGTTGCTGTTTGGTAAACATACACTGGTGACATGCTTTTCCTTTTTATATGTGCATCCTTTGAACTAACAAAGCACTTAACAGTTCGGTGCTCATACTAGCACGGAACTCAGTCTTGTTCTTCCTCACCATGCGCAACTGAAAAATAGTGCTAAACACACTACAAAACACGTGTGAATGAGATTTTGAGGAATGCAGTATACAGGGTCATTCTTTCAAGTATTCCTCCCTAAATTTTTGAACTACATACATACATACATTACATTATCATTATAGACTGTTATGCCTTTCAGCATTCAGTCTGCAAGCCTCTGAGAATTTACTAAACGTCGCCACAATCCTCGATTTGCAACTAGTGTTGTGGCCTCATTTAGTTCTATACCTCTTATCTTTAAATCGTTAGAAACCGAGTCTAACCATCGTCGTCTTGGTCTCCCTCTACTTCTCTTACCCTCCATAACAGAGTCCATTATTCTCCTAGGTAACCTATCCTCCTCCATTCGCCTCACATGACCCCACCACCGAAGCCGGTTTATGCGTACGGCTTCAGCCATAGAGTTCATTCCTAAATTAGCCTTTATCTCCTCATTCTGAGTACCCTCCTGCCATTGTTCCCACCTGTTTGTACCAGCAATCATTCTCGTTACTTTCATGTCTGTTACTTCTAACTTATGGATAAGATATCATGAGTCCACCGAGCTTTCGCTCCCGTAAAGCAAAGTTGGTCTGAAAACAGACCGATGTAAAGATAGTTTCGTCTGGGAGCTGACTTCCTTCTTACAGAATACTGCTGATCGCAACTGCGAGCTCACTGCATTAGCTTTACTACACCTTGATTCAATCTCACTTACTATATTACCATCCTGGGAGAACACACAACCTAAATACTTGAAATTATCGACCTGTTCTAACTTTGTATCACCAATCTGACATTCAATTCTGTTGAATTTCTTACCTACTGACATCAATTTAGTCTTCGAGAGGCTAATTTTCATACCATACTCATTGCACCTATTTTCAAGTTCCAAGATATTAGACTGCAGACTTTCGGCACAGTCTGCCATTAAGACCAAGTCGTCAGCATAGGCCAAACTGCTTACTACATTTCCACCTAACTGAATCCCTCCCTGCCATTTTATACCTTTCAGCAGATGATCCATGTAAACTACGAACAGCAAAGGTGAAAGATTACAGCCTTGTCTAACTCCTGTAAGTACCCTGAACCAAGAACTCATTCTACCATCAATTCTCACTGAAGCCCAATTGTCAACATAAATGCCTTTGATTGATTCTAATAATCTACCTTTAATTCCATAGTCCCCCAGTATGGCGAACATCTTTTCCCTCGGTACCCTGTCATATGCTTTCTCTAGATCTACGAAACATAAACACAACTGCCTATTCTTCTCGTAGCATTTTTCAATTACCTGGCGCATACTGAAAATCTGATCCTGACAGCCTCTCTGTGGTCTGAAACCACACTGGTTTTCATCCAACTTCCTCTCAACGACTGATGGCACCCTCCCTTCCAGGATGCCAGTGAATACTTTGCCTGGTATACTAATCAATGAGATACCTCGATAGTTGTTGCAATCCTTCCTGTTCCCTTGCTTATAGATAGGTGCAGTTACTGCTTTTGTCCAATCTGAAGGTACCTTACCAACACTCCATGCTAATTTTACTACTCTATGAAGCCATTTCATCCCTGCCTTCCCACTATACTTCACCATTTCAGGTCTAATTTCATCTATTCCTGCTGCCTTATGACAATGGAGTTTATTTACTATCCTTTCCACTTCCTCAAGCATAATTTCACCAACATCCTTTTCCTCCTCCCCATGAGCTTGGCTGTTCGCCACACCACCATGATGATTTCCTTTTACATTGAGAAGATGTTCAAAATATTCCCTCCACCTCTCCAGTGATTCCCTGGGATCTATTATGAGTTCACCTGAATTACTCAAAACACTGTTCATTTCTTTTTTCCCTCCCTTCCTAAGATTCTTTATTACTGTCCAGAAAGGTTTCCCTGCTGCTTGACCTAGCCTTTCCAGGTTATTACCAAAATCTTCCCATGACTTCTTTTTGGATTCAACAACTATTTGTTTCGCTCTGTTTCTTTCATCTACGTACCAATCCCTGTCTGCCTTGGCCCTTGTTTGGAGCCATTTCTGATAAGCCTTCTTTTTACGTTTACAGGCTGCTCTCACTTCATCATTCCACGAAGATGTTTGGCTTTTCCCATCTTTACACACAGTTGTTCCTAGGCATTCCCTTGCTGTTTCTACTACAGCATCCCTGTATGCCACCCATTCACTTTCTATATCCTGAACCTGCTTACTGTCTACTGTTTGAAACTTCTCACTAATCATATCCATGTACTTCTGTCTAATTTCCTCGTCCTGGAGACTTTCTACCCTTATTTGTTTGCAGACAGATTTCACTTTCTCTACCCTAGGCCTAGAGATACTTAGTTCACTACAGATCAGATAGTGGTCTGTATCATCGAAAAATCCGCGAAAAACTCGTACATTCCTAACAGATTTCCTGAATTCAAAGTCTGTTAAGATATAGTCTATTATGGATCTGGTACCCCCAGCCTCCCATGTGTAGCGGTGAATAGCCTTATGCTTGAAGAATGTATTCGTAACAGCTAAACCCATACTAGCACAGAAGTCCAGCAAACGCTTCCCATTCCCATTAGCTTCCATATCTTCCCCACATTTACCAATCACCCTTTCGTATCCTTCAGTTCTATTCCCAACTCTCGCATTGAAATCGCCCATTAGCACTATTCTGTCCTTGCTGTTGACCCTGACCACGATGTCACTCAATGCTTCATAAAACTTGTCAACTTCATCCTCATCTGAACCCTCACATGGTGAATACACGGACACAATTCTTGTCCTAATTCCTCCCACTGACAAATCTACCCACATCATTCGCTCATTTACGTGCCTAACAGAAACTATGTTGCGTGCAATGGTATTCCTGATAATGAACTATTTTTGGTTTATGACTTAGCGTCACTAATCACGATAACGTCACCACACATATTTTCCTGCACAAGAAATCGCTTCATTATTTCAAACCTTTCGCATTTTGTAACACACGATTAGCATATATCCTGGAAGAGCAATATATGTAAATTTGGCAACCAAAATCGCAATAAAAAATTCTTCAACAGTCACGCACACAGTATCCACCATGAAATGGTGTTTGTCACCACTTTGTCGCCAAAGCAAAGATAAAAGAACTCGCATACTTGCATGGAAGTCTGGTCATGTGACGAACAAGGACAACAACTCCGCAAGATATACTACTTCAATATACTACTTCATAGGTGCCTATTTTTCTGGTACTGGAAGCACACACTGCGTTCGGCACGTGAAAACTTCTGTCCTGAATTCAAAGTCTGTTAAGATATAGTCTATTATGGATCTGGTACCCCTAGCCTCCCATGTGTAGCGGTGAATAGCCTTATGCTTGAAGAATGTATTCGTAACAGCTAAACCCATACTATCACAGAAGTCCAGCAAACGCTTCCCATTCCCATTAGCTTCATAAACGAGGGACAGGAAAAGGGTATAAATTATTACTGAGAAATCTGAAAGCAATATTCTGAGAATTCAAGCTGTAATGGCATTCCTCGTGTATCCTTTTGAACACTCCATACACTTAGATTTAAAAATCAACAAAAAATCTTAATTTGTGGTATGTAATTCTTAAAGGTGTAATTGTGATGGGTAATTCGTAATTATTACGATTGAATCATAATAGTTGGCATCTCTGAATATTGTCAGTGATGATGAAACTACATTTTTTTTAAATGCTGATATCAAACGGACTTATGGTTTTAAAGGAGATGGGGCCACTGTACTGTGTTGCAATGCAAACGGAAGCGAAAGACTTCCTCCCCTCGTCATAGGAAAGTTCGAACAGCCACGATGTTTCCGTGGAAGTACAAGGCATCTAAAATGCAAACAGTACAGTAATCCAAAAAATAAGTCACTTGCACAGGGGAACCAGCATAATTTATCCTAGTCTTTGAATTTTGTTGGTTTTTTTTTTTTTTTCTTCTGTTACATGAGGTTATATTTGCCATTGATTTATACTAGTGCTTTATTTGAATAATGTAAATCCACCTTGTTGGATACATTTCAGAAATAGTTTCTTCCATGGCATTTAAAAGATTTAAACTGTGAATCAAGATGATTGCATGCATTAATGGGTCTTAAAATACTTTGTGACATGGCAAGGGTTGGTATTTCTGAATTACGAGAGAAGTGCCATGGCGGAAAATTGTACAAGGATGGCGAGAGACTTCCTCCCCTCGTCATAGGAAAGTTCTATAAGCTACGATGTTTTAAGGGCATCGGGTACTTTCCGTACAAGTACAATGTATCTAAAATGCATACCATACAGTGGTCTGCTGAAACTCAATCCAAGTATATATATATGACTTCTTCCTGCATACACTGGCCAGTTCAACTCGGTTTTAGATGTGTTTACGATGACTAAACAGACCAATCCTGGCATAAAACATACGCCCACACAAATCACACTGAATGGATGCAGGAGGGCGGGGTTGTAATTGACGGAGTTTGCTTGCTTGTCGCTTGGCCTCTTGATGTCTGAGGCGTTCTCTTTCAAACAAGTTGACATCGGTGGATGTAGTGTTCCATCACAGAGAGCTGTCCACAGCACATTCTTCCCATGTCTGTATATCTATACCAGTTGTCTTCATGATGTGTTTCAGCTGGTCCTTAAAACGCTTCAGAGGGGCCGGAGCAAAGTTCACGATAAAGAATTTGGCGGGGAAGCCTGGTATCACCCATGCGGTGAACATGGCCTAACCATCTCATTTGATGAGCGATGATTGTTGCCTCAATGCTATTTAGCTGCGCTTTGTCGAGAACTGCCGTGTTGGTCATATGGTTCTCCCACTTAATATTCAAGATAAATCTCATTTTCTGTTGGTGGAAGCGCTCAAGTTTTTTGATATCATGGCGATAGTGTGTCCAAGTTTCACAGCCATACAGCAGCGTGGAAATGACAACAGTTTTGTACACCATGAGTTTGGTATGCAGTTTTAGGTCATTATTCATGAAGACTCTGTGAATTAACCATCTGAATGCTGCATGAGCAGCCCCTATTCTTTTATCAACGTCTTGTTCACAGGTACACCGTTTAGACAAGATGCTTCCAAGATATGAAAAATGATCAGCCTGTTCCAGTGTTGTGTCTAAGATGGAAATACTGAACTCAGGAAGTGTTAATCCTGGGGCAGGTTGTGCAAATACCTTCGGTTTTTTTCTTCGCATTAATGGCAAGTCCAAAGCGATCACATGCAGTTGGCTGACTGTTGTAGTTCTGCAGGTGTTAGAGCAGGAGATGCGGTGTCATCGGCATACTGCAGCTCTGTCACCCGGGTAACCAGAGTACGTCTTTGTGAGCGAAGTCTTGCCAGATTGAAAAGGTCTCCATCAAAACGAAATTTAATCTCCATGCCTAAGTTGTTTGCAGATGATTCATGCAGCATGGCAGCCATGTACAGTGCAAAGAGAGTGGGAGCAAGCACACAGCCTTGTTTCAATCCATGAGTGATTGAGAACGAATCTGATACTGAGTTGCCATGAAGAACCTGTTCAGACATGCCATCATGAAGACCTTGAACCAATTCCACATAACATTCAGGACATCCAAAATGCCTCGATACTTTCCACATAGCAGATCTTGGTACTGAATCAAAGGCTTTTTCCAGATCATAGAAAACTAAATACAGAGGCTGCTGTTGTTCTCTGCATTTTTCTTGGAGTTGTCTAGCACAGAAGATCATATCTGTTGTGCCTCTGGAGGTTTGGAAACCACATTGAGACTCGGGCAAAATCCTGTCTGAGATAACTCTGAGCCGGTTTAATAGAATTCTTGCAAGAATTTACCTGCAATCGACAAGAGCAATATACCATGGTAGTTCCCACACACACTCTACGATCGCCTTTCTTGAAGATAGTGATGATGGTAGCATTCTTCAAGTCGTCAGGTACTCAAGTTTCCCAAATTAAGAGGATGAGTGTGAAAAATCGTCTTAAAGAATCTGATCAGATTGTGTATCAGTTCCAGAGGGATGTTATTAGGACCAGGAGCCTTTCTTGATTTTAGTTGATTGAGTGCTTCGGTGAAGTCTCTGTATGTAGGTGGAACTGCAATCCATAGTTGTTGGGGCTGCTGAGGAACATTACGAAGAATGTCCTCAGCAGCATTGGAGAGATGATTTAGAAGTGAAGAAAAATGTTCCTTCCATTGCTCTAAAATTTTTCCATTATCAGTTAAAATGATACCGAGCTCGACAGCTGCTGTCACTTAAGTGCGGCCAGTATCCAGTAATCGGGAGATAGTGGGTTCGAACCCCACAGTTGGCAGCCAGGAAGATGGTTTTCTGTGGTTTCCCATTTTCACACCAGACAAATGCTGGGGCTGTACCTTAATTAAGGCCACGGCCGCTTCCTTCCCATTCCTAGGCCTTTCCTATCCTATCCTATCGTCGCCATAAGACATATCTGTGTTGGTGCAACGTAAAGCAAATAGCAAAAAAAAAAAGTTAAAATGATGGAGTTGTAAGCAGTCTGCAATGACCCCGATGAAGATCAAATTGGACCATATATCTCCTCTATGCCAGCATAGAAGTTTTGCAGGTCATGGATATCAGATAGTCTTTACAGTTCTTCAGCTTTTTGTTGCCACCAATTATTCTTAATTTCCTTAATTTGTGCCTGACATTTTCCTTTAAGTTCTAAGAAATGTGATTTCTTCACATTGGAAGACGGATCTTGAAGATAGGATAGGTGGGCTTCCCGTTTGGCATTGATCAGACATTTAATTTCATTATTTTCATCAAACCAGTCCTGTCTTTTTTTTTTTTCCCCTCACAAAACCAATTGTTTCCTCAGCTGACTCAGTGATGACCTTCTGAAGCGTAGCCCATTCCTGATTTGTACTATCACAGCTGACTGGATGACTAACCAATTTGTTTGAGATTGCATTACTGTAATCTGTAGCAATGGATTCAGTTTGAAGTTTAGAAGTATCAGATTTATTTCTGGGCAGGTTGTGGATGGATCTTTTTGGTTTGCGACAGATTGAGATTCTCAACCGGCAAAAAAGGAGCTTATGATCTGTCCAGCGTTCATCTACGTTTCTTGCCGTCCTTGTAACAAGGACATCTTTTTTATCACATTGCCTGGTGGTGATATAATCAAGGATGTGCCAGTGCTTTGAGCGAGGATGCATCCAAGTGGTCTTGTAGCGATTAGGCAGGCGGAACTGAATATTAGTAATGAAGAGTTCATGTTCAGCACATAAACCAAGGAGAAGTAGACCATTGGCATTACAGTTGCCAAGTCCATGTTTTCCCATCACATTGCCCCATAATTGGTGATCTTTACCAACTCTGGCATTGAAATCGCCAAGTAGTAAGAGTTTGTCTCTTGGTAGTACTATGGTGATGGTAGTGCTCAGCAGGTTGTAGAATTGGTCTTTAGCTTCTACATCAGCATCCAAGGTGGGAGCATATGCAGAGAAGAGTGTCATAGATTTGGCTCCAGAGAGTGGGATTCGGAGAGTCATAATTCTTTCACTGACTGCGGTTGGAGCTAGTTGATAATCATTCACAAATGTGGTCTTCACAGCAAATCCCACACCATGAATACAGTGTTCTCCCTCATCTTTTCCCTTCCATAAGATTGTGTAGCCTGAGCTGAGCTCTATAAATTTACCTTCACTGGACAGTCTGATTTCACTTAAGGCAGCAATATCAATGTTCATTCGTCCAAGCTCATGGGTGACCAGCGCTGTTCTTCTCTCAGGTCTGTTATTGTCTTTCAAATCAAGTAGGGTTCGAACATTCCAGGTTCCTATAATTAAAGTTTTGGTAATCTTCATTTTTCGACCGCATAAGGAGTGACCCACTGAGTGTGGCCTCCTAGCCAGCTGAGAGTGTGACTGCCGATGTTTAGCCCACATTTTCTAGGGCCTTCCCCATTCAGGGTGGGCAGCGGTGATCCTAAATAGGCCTGCCCAAACACAGATGCAGTATCGAATTCCTGAGTAGTCACGGGGTCTCAGAAAGACGACCATCGCACATCTGCTGCCAACGTGCAGGTCCGAAGTAGAGGCTTCCAGTTTCACCCAAAAACCTGCCTCCACCGTCCTTATCCCAATGCCGTTGGACTTGGGTTGTCGGGAAAGACAGCAAGAAAAAGTGCCACAAGCAGAAGTTTGTTTAACCCCTTCAGACCTGAATTATTTTTACAGGCACTAAAAATCATTTGGTTGTAATTTCCACCTTAAAATAGTCCAAACAAATGAAAAATTATGTTTCTTTGAATATTTCAAAAATTTATTCGGAAATATGGCATGGCCATTGTAGTGGACATATGGTCTCAATATAATATATAATTTCCATTTATTTTGGAAAGACCTCCTGTATTTACAGGCTGCCGCTAAGAACAAAGTAAAACATATCAATTTTATGTACATGTGTATTAATAAAAGAAAATTCAAAATTAGCTGTAGAGGTGGTGCCTCATGATCTTGATGGAGGCTCGGAGGACGAGGGTCGCGATTTCCGGGATGAGCTTCATTGGGAGTTGGAAGCGCTTCCATGTGGTGACAAAGTGACGAGGTATGGTACCGCGAGCTCCGACCATTATTCCTATTATTTCAATTTCCTGAAGGTGGTATTTAGATTTGTAGTAAGGTATAGTGGGTTTGTATTTGTTAATATTTTCTAGATTAACCTCCTCTGGCTGACCGCTATGGTGCTCGAACCTGACCGTCGGATCTAATATGAATCCTTGAGAGCTGTTGTCTTTAAAGGCTATGATGTCAGTTCTTTGCGAACTACCATTTATGGCCAGTCCGTGTACCTCCTCATGTACACTGAATCCCTTCTTTCTCAGTTCTGCGGCAATGAAGGATCTGATCTGGTGGTGCCGCGTGTTTCTAAGGAGCTCCCCGCGTGTGCAGAATCCCAGGACATGACCAAGAGTTTCTTTCTCTCCGTGGCAATGCCGACAGAGGTTATTGTCCAGGGATCTGCCTGGCACCGCGCGCACCGCAGAAACATTAGCAGTCATCTTTATAGCCTCTCTCCACTCATTACAAGACAGTTCGGTATGATCTCGCACCCAAGAGTTTGCTGGTGTGTACTCTTTGTAAAGTTGAACTTATTGTAACTATACAAGTAGATTTGCATTATAAGTTATTTTAATTCAAATCATCTGACCAAAGTTCACAATATGGCATTATTTAATACATAACATAGGTTTATTATGTATTAAAAGTCATTTTTCCTCATGATTCATCAATCTAAAGACTTTTCCTGTGGAAAGACATGAAGCAGTTGCGCTTCTTCACGAAGCAAAAATGGACATTACATTTGTCACAATACGCATGGGTTTTCCCTTTGCATCCGGTGTTCGTATATCGCACTGCTTCATCTCTCTCATCATAATTGGGCATATGATCTGTCAAATCTCTCTGAATCTCAACAGTTGGTCGAACAACCTTCTGCTTTTTCCCAGATGGCGGAGTTTTTATGTCACTGGAGCTGGGTCGACCTCGTCTTTGGAGATTTGCTCGTTTATTCATTTTGACTAGGGCTTCTCCAATCCTCATTCTAAAATGCAGCGAGTGCAGAATCTTCTTGGATTGGATCCCATTCTTTTCACAATCGCATTTGTATTCAAGCCATGGACACAAGCCATATCAATTGCATGAAAGAACATGCACAATGTCCATTTCCTTGATTTTATAAAAAATCTGTAAAGTTCAAGATGATGATCCATCTTGTCAACTCCACCCATGCTATGGTTATACAACTTTACAATTTCTTGTCTCCTCACCATAATGTATTTCCTAGTTTTCTTGTCCCATCCCTATACCTCATCTTCTTCACCAACTCCAACAAAGTTTGAGGCCACTACTACAAATCTCTTATCAACCCATTTGCACAGCACAGTGTTTCCATCCTGGCTTGTCACCAGTCATTATAGCCTCTCTCTTTCTTGCTTGCTTCTCTGATCACTTTCTAATACCGGTACATCCAAATCTGATAGGATACCGTCTTCCAACAGGTTAAGAATTTTTTCTGCTCCTGATGGAGGTGAAGGATTGTAATATTCTGAAACAATGCAACCACATTTTTATTTTTATTATTAAAGGCAGCAAAGTCGAAGTCGAACAGCATAAAAATTTAGTGATAAAATATATGCACAACAAACTTATCTAAACTCATGCTAGTCACAAAAAAGTTAACAAAACATGTAATTATGCATTGTTCAAACAAGAATGTATCATTCACTGAATGACCGTAAAGTATAACATAACACAATGATACTTTGACGATAGTAAGTTACATAAAATAACACCTAAACAGTCACTGTAAGGTTATGTGCCTGCCACAGTGACAGCAACAATCGAGACGTAATATCCATTATAGTGGACATCATATTTTGACAACTCACCATATATTCTCAAGTGGTGAAGCAAATGAGAAATTACAACCAAATGTCTTTTTATATATTCCTAGCTTAAATACTGATAAAACAAAAGATCTAGATCATTTAAGTACTCAGAATAGAAAGATAAATATAGCATACCTTCATTGCCTCCGGAAGGGGCAGCCATCTTGTACAGAATGTTTATTCCTGCAGTTCCAGCTGCCAACACTGGCTGCAGCACTATATATATGTTGAGTATACATGTGAAGTGAGATGGACAAATAGTCAAAAACACTGCAGAAGCCATTTCATTTCAATTATAAGAGGGAATATGTTGTGTCCACTGTAATGAACACTGGGTCTGAAGGGGTTAAGGTGGATCGCAGCTTGCAAGGAAATGACCCATACACTATGATCTCGGAACTATACCCTGCGGCACAAATGAAATGCGGCATGCAGGTTCTAGTACCACGACTGCAACGGACTGCTGCAGTCTCGAAATACCATTGAGTTGCGCCTTCACAGCCAGTCTGTCTGGAATGACCTCATCCGCCTCCACGACCGATGAGAACCACAAAAAGGAGGTTCCTCCGTCTGTTGTGCCAAAGACACAGATGATGGGTTCCAATGTCATTTTCTACGCTGAGGGGACTATCACCCCACCAAAGGGGCTCATCCGCCCGAAACTGTTGGCCCTTTGGGAGATCAAGTTATTTATCGCCGCTCGACACTCGGCGTTAGCTGTTTTTACAGCTGGTTGCCAAGCCAGCTAACCCTCATCCTTTCCCATTCCGGACTTGGGACCGGACAATGGTGGAGATATACCATACAGTAATCCAATGAATAAAGAACTTGTACAGGGGACCCAGTATAGATTTCTCCTCGTCTTCGAACCATGTCTCCCCCCCCTGAATTGCGTGAGGTTACATTTGCCAGTGAGTTATTGAAGTGCATTACTTGAATACTGTAAATGCACCTTGTAGGATACATTTTGGAAATAGTTTTTTAAGTTTTTTTTTTACATGGCATTTGAAAGGTTTCAACTGTGAATCAAGATTAATTGCATGTAGTAACGGGTCTTATAATATTTTGTGATGCAGCGAGGGTTGACATTTCTGAATTATGAGTTGGTGGTTAATTCGAAGTCCGATTTTTGCATCCCAACGACTTTGAATTAACGAGGGTTTACTGTAATCAATACATTGCATGTCAAAAGCCTGGATTCAGTTCCAAACCTCTCTGGAGAGTTCATATGAGTGAGTGCATATGACGCTGATGATGGTGATGTTAAACCTTGAGCAGACATATTGGTGTGTTATTTGACAGCAGTAGACTATGTGCCGACATTAGGGTTCATCCTCTCCCTACCTCATTCTCACCATCGTCATCCCATAACCAGACACACAAGTCAATGGGCTGGAAAGACCTGCACCAGGCGAGTTGAACATGTCTTCAGACACTGCGGCACTAAAAGCTGCCATCATCAT